>NC_087227.1:3615317-3925151 GCF_034640455.1 Diachasmimorpha longicaudata | reverse complement strand
TTTACCCGAAGGATTATTCGTATTTTACTTCATGCTTTGGTGAATCGGAGATTTCGTTGATGGTGGATTTGTGGACGAGTAGGCGGTAACTTTGGATCAACATCTGCGGGAATACGTTGAGATCATTTTTACGTCGCTGTTAAAAAATATATCTTTTCAATCTTCCCGTATAAAAATTTTTTTTTCGCATTTCGGGGTGAGTGAATGAGAATTTTACGAAGTCGGTTGCATATCAATTGCGAATTTATTTGGAATTTGTGGATACTTTCAGCGTTGAAAATATCTACGAATAAATAATTATGACCTTTGTCGTCGATCGTTACCAGTTACAAGAATATTTATATATTTTTTACGCAAGTGTTCGAAGTTTATTCTGGTAAAAATGGACATTTCTATGATGGTGGAGTAAATTTCCGAGTGGACATTAAGCTCAGGTTCAGATCATAGACCTGTCAGAACTGACGAGGGGCCAAAAGGTGATGGCATAATTGGATCAAGTTCTGATTGGTGATTATGAGAGGATTTAGATCAGAGTACGGTCAGAATATCTGACCTCGGAATGAGATCATATCCATTTCATCATATTATGGTCGGGATTTTCTCAGTGTTGATGCCATCATTTTTGAGCAAATTTACCGGATCAGTATCTGAGTGATTGCTGGTGAGATGATACCTGATTACGGTTACATTAATTTCTTATTCTAACTCAGAGTATCTGCCTATCCAAATTTTCAAATTTTCAGAATTTATGAAGAGAAAAAGTCGACAGGTGAAAAAAAGATCCTGATTGCTATCAGGAATGAGGAAAAAATCGTGAAAATCTCCTCAGTGCTGCCGCCATTATTTTCGAAAAAATTTACTGAATCAAAACCTGATCAGTGTATGATGAGGATCGGCCTGACCACATGAAATTAAACTGCAGTTGAATCACCTTCTGATCCTAACTCAGACTAACTGACCCGAATTTCCAAATTTTTCGAATTCACGAAAAAAAACAATTGACCGTAAAAAAGGTCCTGATTGTCTTCAGGAACAAAGAAAAAATCCTGAAAATTTACAGGATCGAAACCTGATTACTTTTCGATGAAGATCAATCTAATGAAAGGAAATCTGACTGCGGTCGGATTAACTTCTGATCCTAACTCAGGGTACCTGCCCCAAATTTCCCAATTTTCCAAATGGACGAGAAAAAAATGAACAGCTGAAGGGAAATACCTTGATTATTTTCAGTCAAAAAAAATCGTGAGAATGAGGTATACACGAAATGTGTGGCGATGGCAGTAACGAAATAATGCTGAAGTCTACGGCGTCGTGGTGACCACGGTTGGGTAATAAAATGGAGACCAAACGAACTCACTTGGCCGTTGATAGTCCGGTTGGCTACAGTACACGCGTGCCTCAGCCATATTTTCTTTTGTCTCTCATTCGCCAGGACCCAACCAATTGTACCGCACTACTCAGCCTAATGAGCTTTACACTGGAGCCCCAAAACTGACCCTCACACACGTTCCAACTCCAATCATTGGATCGTACTCGTGGAGTTTAAGAATAACATTAGAAACGTGAACACTAACAAAGTTGAAATTACACGTTTTCGTCTATTCCCCTACTCAATTTCTAGAAATTCAAGGATTTGTTGGACAAATTTCAAGCAATCAACTCGATTCGAAAGGCAAGAAATAGATTGACCAATCGACTTACGCAGAAAAATATTGGAGAATTATTACACAAAGAGAGAAATATTAGATAAAAATTACTGCACTCGTCTGTCAGAGTTTATCGTGTGCCATCTTATCCCATTTCTATTCCGAAACTTGATAAAAATTAATTAATTATATCATGATTAGGTTGTATTTGAAGACGCAGAAAGTTGATTTTTACGTTAAGCGAATTCAAACCGAATGGTACAGTAATGTCAACTCTACCAGCGCAGTAATTTTCTTTGTTATCAGTCTAAAAATTCTCTAACCTAAAAAAACATTTCTCTAAATTTTATAAAGTGTAAACCAGAAGTAAGAAAATGATTCATAATACACTTTGAGAGCATTAAAGTCATTGTTATCAATAATTTCTTTTCGTGTCGTATAACTAGAGTAATTGTCAAGTGAATTTGATTTTTAATAATTTTATCGCTTTCGGATGGAAATCTGGTATTTGATAATTTTTTTAATTTTATAAATTTGGGTGTAAAGGGTTTAAAATGTGGCAAAAACTGGAAAAATTACGGTTTTAGGGCGTGTTCATATGTACGTCCGATATATATCAGAACTTGGATTTTTCATTTATTTACAAAATTGAAAAATTGAATATAAATATTGTAAAAATTTCGGAAAAAAATAGGAAATTTCAGATCCCTGCAGTTATACGCTGTTGCAGTTCGATTAGACGAGTATTATCTGAGCCATGAAACCTTATCATAATATCATTTCTTCTCTATAACTGAAAAATAACTGCACAGTTTTTCATTGATCTTGAGAAAAAATTGAAATAACAAGTCCAAATGGGTCATGACTGTCTCTTTATGACACAAAAAGTATTTTGAATCAGCTCAATCGGCGGAGCACTTTCGAAGATATTTAATCTTTTACATAAATATATTTCCTCAGATATATAAAAGTAAGCATTAAATATATATCTGTCTGCTCGCTATAGCATGTGCTCACGATTCTGCGCCTGTCGCGCGCGCCATCAATCGCCACAAATTCAAAAAATTACTTCTAACGGAATCGCTAGAAAAAAACACAAATGGATTAATAACGGAAAACCGAACGATCACCCGCCTGCTGTCGGCTAATGTTAACCTCCTCTTTGTACAGAACAAATCGTAAAATATCCTCCACAAACAGACATTTTTTCATCGAATTACTTCTTCCGACGATCGCTCCATCACCTCTCGTCCCGTAAAATATTCCCCGATTTTCTCCGTAATTTTCCTCCAACGATTCTCCCTCTCCGCACCCAAATCCCCCACTTACCGACCCCAAAACTCACCAACAAAATCCAGATTTCCCCCCGCATTTAACAATTCATTTCCACCCTTATCTCAAGGATTCGTCACTAACGCGACTCACCGACCAGATACCGATCTTTTCCGCAAAACCTCCTCAACCGCACAATAGAATATAAAAATCGGCATTTCCCCGCGCATGTGCATACACAAACATTCCCAATGAATGTCACACCCATAAAAAACTAAAATATAAAATAATTCCCAGCAACTCACCTTGCGGCTGTGACGTTGCAGAGGTCGCTGTGCTCCGACGTCGGCTGAATGGCGTCGTCTTCGCCGACACCGACGATGGCGAGCGCGCTTCTGCAAACAACAACGATCCAGCTCCAAATTCTCCTCCAAATTCCAATAAATCACGAGGATTACCCTTGAGGAGACGTTAGTCCATACCCGGCGGCTCTTCAACAACCGCTGAAATACAAACGATAAAAAAAAATAGACTTCATCCTCGAGACTAATCACCATCAGTCACTCCCATACGTACCAACATCAGTTCAAATTCGAGTAATTAAAATGACCAATCACTTATATCCGTGCGCTGGAAAAACCAAAATAATTCCCCAGATATTCAAGTCCTCGGTCGGGGCGTAAAAGTCAGAATAAAATAACGTCAGAGACAGAAAAAAAAATTAAAAAAAAAAAAAAACACTTCGACAAGGTTTAACTCCAGATCACGCCTACGTATTGGATCGATAACCGTGCGAGTCGTGTATGATGTTATATGGCTATCCTCATCAGTGTTGATACAGAGTCGTTGACAAAACACGCAATTCACAAGCGCAAAGTAAAAGCCACTTTCCGTCGACCTTAATGCATTCAAGGATATAGTCACACTATCGACATAACTCGTATTGATCATCGTCATAAATAATGAATTCTAATCTATCGTAAAAAACCATTGAAACAAGAATGCACATAGTCATTGGCCTCGGCACTGGTATTGGTGATCATAGATCAACGGTACGGGGTAATATAAACGAAATAAGAGACGAGTCAGGGTTGTAAATTGTCGTGTCCTTGGGAGGGGGGAGGCAAAACCAGCTGGATAATGGTGGACAATCCTGCGGTGACACATTCGCAAGGACAATATTTATTCAGCTGAATCGATTGTACATCGATCGACTGATCAGTCCACTCCCATCGTCATCGATCACCGATCATTAATCGATATTTTATATTCCCTCAGCTCACAGTCTCCACTGTCAACCATCAAACACATCACATTCCCGATACTCCATCGATCCCACGGACACCACTGATGTCCACAATATCATCTGGAACTTCACTGGAATCACCTCGAACAATCGATTACAGTTCGTCAACACAATTCTACGATCACACACTGGGAATTTGCACAATTGCAAACTGCCGTTGACTTTTTCGTGTACGAGGCAAACGACGGCACGAAGGAGTGAAACCGTCGGCTGCCAATGGTTGGCAGTTGCTACTAACTCGCGGCCTCGTGGCTGTTTGGTTTAAGGTACAAGCGGCGCGCGGCAAAATGTTAAAGTGAGAACGGAAGTTATCGTGAAGCACATGAGTAAGAAAGAGAAAGGGATTATTGAAAAGGCCTGGCTACGTGGTAACTCTGGGAATTACTATGCTGGTAACTATACAGTGGTGAGACGGGAGGTGAAGACCGACTCGATTCGCTTCTCCGAGGCACGAAGAGGCGAGACCAATGCCAGAGACTCGAGTGAGTACATGTTGGCGTGCTGTTGGCGTTTGTGGAATAACTCATACCATACAGCGGGGCTACTTTTTTTTTGCTATTACTGTCTCTGTTTTTTTTCTGTTGGAAGCCTCTGGGGGCATGTGGGATTATGTGTTTGAGGGTTTCCGAGAGCCGGTGAGCTGACCAATCAGCCATGTATCTTAATTGCTGATCTACTGGCTTAATGGGGAATTTTGATTTCTCGTTATACATCACCTGCGGATTTTTTTTCGTGTGACAGGGCCGAGGGAGTGATGTTATGCGTGTGAGGGGAGTAGGGAATTTTAGGAGGAAATTTTTTCCGCCGAGGGAGTCATGTTACGCGTGTGAGGGAAGGAGGAAATTTTGGGAGGGAATTTCTAGGGTCAGAGGGGTAAGGAATGGGGTGGTTTCTAGGGGTTGGGATATTGTTGGGATATTGAAGGAAAATATCGTCTAGGGATTTTTTTGGAGGGCGTCTGTCAATTTTGTGGGCTAGTGGGGTAGGGAACTGGGTGTTTATTGGGGGTGGGGGTGATTTTGGATGGAAATTTAGTCTAAGACATTGGTGAGGGTTTCTTTATTGACAGGTGAAATATAAATTTTATATTGAATTTACTGGAGATTTTTTCGGGAATTTAGGGGAATTTTTAAGGGGGATGTAGGGTGGAGGAATGCCTCATTGGGCTTCTTTTTTAAGGTGGATATATGGTCAATTTGGTGAGGTAGAATTTTCGTAAAATTATTTTTATTTTGTATTTTTTATATTTCCTTTTATCCGATTTTTTCCGGGCAATCTGAATTTTTTTATTTCATTTTATCTTAATTTTAATTGTTTATGGTAAATTTTGATGTGGACTTGAGGTGATTTATGGTCTGGATATAAACAGTCCATTGGGCCCCCTTTTCACGGTAGATATATGTGAGATTCTAGCGGTGGAATCTGTAACTTGCAATCACATTCTTCCAGCGAGGAGGTCCTCATGTCTGATAAGTCATTTCAAGTGGCGTCATTTGGTGTGCGAGGGGGTTAAAAAGTACCAAAGTCCGATTATATTGATCCACAGTGACAATAGTGACAGAAATAAATTACATATCAACAGAGCAATAATGAATAATGAAAATAAATTCCAATGTAATACCAATGTAAATTTTCTTAAGTCAGATGGCCTTTGACACGTTTTGGATGTGTGAGACGATTTCAAGGCTGAGAAAAAGAAATTGAAGGGAGAGAGAGAGATGCAGTTGAAGAGAAAATTAAACTTGAGAAGCCTCTAACTGTCAACAAGATGAAACAAGCGTTTCTACGTGAAAGTCAAACCGCTTTGTTTTCGTGATCAGAAATTGTCTCACTTCGTGATCAGGAACTCATTCCACGCGTAAAACTGTAATCAGAAACTCTCAAAGACTGAATTCTTCAAAACTGTGATTTCAATTAATTAACAATTGGATTTGATTGACCTTTTTATTGTTGCACCCCTTCCAGCCTGGTAGACAATCGCTTACGACACGTCGGCGACTATCCCAGGTAGGAAAAAACGAATGGGCCAACCTTGGTACAAGCACGGCCGCCGAGCTGCCGTAGCTCGGCACCCGGGCTCCAGCCAAACTCGCGCCGAACTTGGCTAGACCCTGGGATGATAACACGGGGCCAGGCCTGGGACCGAACTTTGGCCAGACTTCGGTCGCCGTACTTTGGCCGCACTCTGGGCTTACCATTCGGCCCGAAATTGGCCCAGGCCTGTTGCCGAACTTTGGCCGCACTCTGGGCTTACCATTCGGCCCGAAATTGGCCCAGACCTATTGCCGAACTTTGGCCGCATTCTGGGCTGACCATTCGGCCCGAAATTGGCCCAGATTTACGACCAGAGCTGTGGCCAGGCTCCAACCGTTGCCTGTATTGGGTTCAGAATCACCAATAAATATATGAACGGTATATCTGATAAGCAGACATGTATTTATTACCTTCAACATTATACAGAAAACAGTTTTATTATGTGACAAAACTTATATTTAAATTTATTAAATCTATTGACAAAAAAACTCAGCCAATCAAAAACTTTTTTCCTCCTATCGACATAGTACATGTTTTCATCCGATTTTGGTTGAACAGTTAAAGATATGCAGTGTTTGTATCTCCAATTTTCATGAAAGATAATCACAACTATGAGATTTTTCCGCGAACAGAATATGAAAACTCAAAAAAATGATTGCAGGTATAAATTGTAGAAAAATCTTTTGTGGATTATTTTCATCCGCTTTTAAAATAAATAATCTACGTAGATCATTTGAATCCGAAATTTAATACGACATACCATATTAAGTCTTAATAAACTCTCTCTTACAATCTAATAATATTAGCAGTCAGTCTTCAGAATTCGAAGATTGTATTAACAAAATATCCAACAAAATAACGCACCAATGTTATTTTTTAAATTAGTAGTTTAGAATTGATAAATTATCGTGCTTCAATTCAAGCATGAAAACAGTCATTATAATAGCAATATTATGGATAATTTATTCCGCTATGGATGATAAGAATTAATTCTTATATCCATAGACAATTGCTGATACGAATTATCCTGATAAGAATTATTTTTTCATCTCGGAAAGACGTCCTTTTTTTACAATAATGTCTTCTCCATCTGCAACTCCGGAACACAGAATGATATTTAGTTGCATTGATTGTGTGCTAGTTCTATATAATATTGCTTATTATATTCACTCTTTCAAACAAACTTAGAAATATAAAAAAGTCTTGGATAGGATTACATATAACTAATTAATTTCAACCCTTAAATTTGAAATCTTTGGGGAATATGGACGCAGTCCGATTGTGAAACTTCAACCTTATAAATATTATTTGACTTGAATCACCAAATACTGAAAACAGCTCTCAATGGCTGAAATTACTTTCATTAGAATTTTTCTTAAAAATTAAAAATCCACTTATTATTTTTCCCTTTAAACTTTTGGACATAATATTTAATCCCTGAACCAACAACGGATATTTATTCCCGTGATCTAACTTATGAGGAAATGACATAGAAAATACTTTATTATGCTAAGATACATCACATTTTCCAATTGTTATTTCCATCTTCTGGATTTCCGACCTCGCCAGGAGAAATATAATAAATATAATTAATACTTCAATGACAGCCGAATACTAAACAATATTCATATATTAATATATATTCTGCCCAATGAAACGCCTCGCGATAAAAATATATTGATAATATAAACTTTTCCTATTAATCGTACCTTTTATCAAGAATATCACAACTAATACAATTACGAAAATGAACTAATGGAGTCATATTAACACAGTGATTTTACAATTCCATTTATCCCGGAAAAATGAAGTATTATCGATTGGTATCAAAGGAACAAACTGAATTATTCTCGTTATGATGACTTGACCCGCGTTGTCGTTCCTTACGCCCACCCTCTCGATCGCCAGAACGTGACAACCAAGTACTTACTTCTGACATTATCTTCTTCTCATCAGTGCTGGATCCTATTACCTCAATTATCACATCAATCAGTACTTTGCATACTGTAGTGTTATAAAAATTTTTCTTTTTCTTTCCGCCAGCTTCCTTTCCGTAACCAGAATAGTGCAGTGACACTGTCTTCCTCAGAACCGCAGATAGGATAGTGGAAACACATATTTTCATCTCTTTTTTATTGCTTATCAAAACTCTCATGAATAATCGCTAAAAATAAAAGAAGGGAAATTTTTTTGAATTTATGAACATGAGAAGACATCTTTGGGCTCATCGCCAGCGGGTTGGTTCTATAACCAAAGCGTTCCAGTGACGTAGACTTGAGTCCCGGTGATGAAAGATTTTTTCATCACCAGAAAACGAACCCAGTGCATGTGTCACCGCCCAATTTATTGATTTTACATAAAAAAGAAGAAAAACGATCAATTTCAGATATATTACCAGTGTTTCTACGAGATTTGGGTCCGTTGTCAATATCGCTTCGTATTCCTGGAACTTATCATCCATTTCAAATAGTAGTGGCGTAGACATCTGCTTCTGTATTTCAAGCAAGCTAGGACCAGAAGCTGGGGCTAGATTAGTGCCAATGATTGTGGTCTTGAGCTCATTCATAGACTGCTTTAAATCGTAAGCCATCCTGCGTCTTAAATTTTCGAGCTTTTCATCTAATTGCTGATCAAAGTAATCTCGAAGGGAGTTCAGGATTCGACGTTCATTATCAGCATAATGACTAGATGACAACTGGTTTTGTGGTCCCAGCATTTTTGGCATCTTAGCAGGGGGTACCATCATTGATCGTGAAGTTTTTGGAGTTCCTGGGCTCACAATCGAATTCAATCCGTCTTCAGCGCGTGTAGTAGACGATGCACGCCTTTTTCGGTTACCTTATGAAATTAAAGGAGGACCAAACGATATAAATTGATGGGTAGCAGCATCAGATGAAAAAAAAACTACCCAAGCCCCCACCAAAAATATATAATATAATCTAATTCTATATAAGTTCCGAATTTTGTAAAGAATGTTCAAAATATAAATTGGACCATTTTCAAATATTTATAAATATAAATTTTTTCATGCGGGAGGAACTTGGCCGATGATTGGTCATGGAATATCCGAGCCGATTTTACCTGAAGCGTTATGGACTAGTGGTGAAGGAGGTGTCAAATGAAGTTCTTTTCTTGTATTTCTCGCTGAGTCCATCGATTTTGTAGGTGACTGCAGAATTCCATCGGAGGAATCATTGCTCTCAGATTCATCAGTTTCGACGTCTTTAAGCAAAGTAATATTCTTCCTTGACCGCTGTTTAAATGATAAACATGCACCTGGAAATTATTGAAAATGATGATTTATCCCTGACCGGATCATTTAATTAACACGAACTTAGAATTACGTGCTACAGTCCCATATTACCTCAAAATTGATTTATTACCTGTTGGTACAGATCGCGATTTACTCGACATTTGCAAAAAGCCAGAATTATTTTGAGCCTTTGAGGCTCGAATCTCCTCAGGATTAGCTATAAGACAATCATGATTTTCGTCTTCAGAGTCAGATCCACTCTGGTAAATGCTTTGAAATCTTGTCTTTGGTTTTGCTTGTATACCTACGAAATTTTACAAGTTTGTAGTGAAGTAGTAACACAACGTAAGTTGTCTCCAGCCTTTGTTTTTTATAGCTATTTCAAAGTGGGGAAAGAATGCATGCATTTGAAAAAATATTTTTTTTGTAGAACCTATCGCTCCTACAAAAAAGGTTTCTATCAAAATTTTACCATTTTCCGTAGATGTTCACTTTGATTTACCTCTTCACAACAGAATTATAATGCTTTCCTACATAAGAGATGGTGGGGAAAAATGGAACGTTTCTCGTCCCCTCAACATTCCAATGCTTTTATGTATAAACAATCATATCAAGTGTAAATCATAAATTTTCCACTTTATCTTGTTCGCACGTAGTGATTTCTGTTAGCGACTCAATTTTTTGATGAGTAAAGAATTGCAATAAAAAAAAATAACCTAATATTTTTCGACCACAACATAATAAAAATTTTCTTATAAAATCATTCAATGCGATTCTCTCTTAAAACGATGTTTCGAGACAAATACACATGTAATGACTGCACAGATACATAATTAATATTTATTTTGTAAAAGATTTCAAAAATTCGGTCAATCTAATTCCCAATTTAGGGAACGATGGGTCTTTTGATGTTAAATACGAGAGTTGAATAAATTGGGGATGAATAATTGGGGTTAAGAGTGGTTATAATTGTTGATAATTGACTTTTACTTCATATTAACAGGACTTACCAGACTTTGGAGTTTGATTTCTAGGTGGAATCGGGATTTTAGTACTAAAGATGTTGTTTAGTTGAGACTTTGATGCAGTTAAGGGTTTTGCTGAAATTTTTGCTTTCGAGGAAGTTTCGGACCTCCCCCCCTTTCGATCATTTTCACCATCGGTTGTCTCACAGTTGAGAGTTACTTGGGCCTTTTTTAATCTTCTGCGACCCTGATCCAAATCAGCTGAACACAATCAACATATGATCCTTTAATATTGAAATGAACCCATCGAGCAATTCATCAAGTTATAAGTGGAGTCATTTCAATTTTTGTACCTGCTCCGGTGATGAAGCAAAATGGATAACTTTGCCAAGAGTCCTTGGGCGAGTGCAATTTTTCCAAGTAGTCGTCAAGTAGATGATATTCAGTTGTCGGTGGGAATTTACAGGTGTCTTCTTCTGCACTATTAAACCATTTTTTCGGCACCAAATCAATGCATGGTAGCCCTTTTTCGTTTTTCTCGAGAAATTCGATGACTGCGAATGGTTCGCTGAGATTTTTTGGATCGCGAGATGGATGTGAGGTTTCCGACATTTTAGGTTATGAAAAAAAATCACGATTCGTACAATTGAACCTGGTGTTTTCGAGTAGTTTCATATAAACTGATAACTTTGCAGAATGATGCATATAGCTTATTATTTAACAGAAAAAATTGCGTTTCTATTTCCATGTGTTTTGAACGGTTTTTTGTCATCACCCCACTGATGCTTCTTTTTTAGCGCCACTATTCCTTCAAAACGATTATATCACAAATATCTGTCAAACACTTAACACACATTTAATTCACATTAAATTCTCACTTCTTGTAATTTACCGTCAACTTAGTTGGTGAAATCCGAATTTGAGACAAAAAGCCCGATAAACGGATGATACGAGCAATTATGAAAGGTTATGTACACGGACGCCAGATCTAACCGATTTATGTCCCACTTGCATGTAACGACTCCACTATTGAAATTTTCTAACGACCTCGATGATCGGATTTTCATGTCGATTGTTGATTTAAAACATAAAATTGTTTGTTTCTTCCACAATTTTAATCACGAGTTCAACTAAAACATATACCCTCATTCATATACCCTCTTACCAAAAAAAAACTGCATTTCACAATGCGAACAATTTTTACGTTATTTTCTAGTGGAGGAGGGATATGGCGTATTGTCGTCCAGTTACATTTAATAAAGCACATTTGTGTTTAATTTTGTGTGCCTTCTTACATGTCATTTCAGCTGCCCAGGACTTAATGTAGAATATTCCTACTCGACTGGAAAAGTCTGGATAACTAAACGCCTCTTCCCTACTACTTTCCTGGTGTCCGAAAATATATATACCAGTAAGATCATCACAAATTTTGGATTTTCCTGATTTAACGAGAATTTGTGAAATTACGAAAACTTTCTCAATATCTAGGAGTACCACGTTATTTGGATGACTTGTCGTCAAGGTTAGACCATTGATGTTGATCATATTTGATGTTAAATGAATTTCCCCATCAATTATCATCGTTGTAGGCTTTCTCGCGATAACCCAATCACTCAGTATGTGTTTCTGATTAATTACCATGGTTCCTCCAGACTCCATCTCAGTTAGTCTGTTGATAATTTGTGTGAGTGGTTTTATCGAAGAATGAACGAGTTTTTTAAATAAACCAATGTAACTCTCTCCCCAAAACGCTGAGAGCTCATTCAGAGGAATTTTAAAGTATTGGGCATCATTAGCAACGTGGATGATACTATGCCAACTGAGAACTTGAGCCCCTTCATCATTATAAACATCAGGTAACGTCTCGAAACAAATTTTTAGCAGAGATCCAGCATATTCACTCAAATCCTTAACGAATTCCTTACTGTTTAAAATTCTGCTAGCAAAGACAAATAATGAGAAATGACAACGTAAAGGTTTCGGTAAGAAATCTTGTAACACGACGATACCACAATAATTAAGGAAAAACTTGAATTGTGATGCTTTCCATCTTGAGATATTATTCACATCAAATTCTTTCCTTTGAAATTCAATAGGGATATCGGCTTTTAATGACCTCATAATACCATCAAGCCGACGAACATCAGCTAATTTGATCCTCTGGGCTGAACTTCTCGTTAGCCATTTATCCAGCAGCCATTTCATATTACCAGAATAGAATAAATGCATTAAATCTAATGGCACTTGTTTTGTCAGATCGAATCTATCCAAAGAGAGCAGCGGGGACACAGAACCTTCATAATGATGTTCTGGTTGAACTCGCGTCTCGTAGGATACTTTAGTGCGTAAATTTGCATTGGTCACTGGATATATGCGTTTTCCTCGTCTTCCACAACCTACTGTAATGCCCTTGGTGAAACACCTTCCACAGGCATAGAAGGCTCCAGGAGCTTTGTGGCAGCAAATGAATGCTCGAGCTGGCGAATCAGCCACTATTGCTACAATTTTCACCTCAAAAACCTTGTCATCAATGCGCAAACCATTTTCTTGGAGTTCATTGGCCTCTTCAACAAAATCAGTCATGAATTCTGTGGCTGATAATGGTTTCCCATCCCCACAATAAATCGCGGCAGCAAAGGGTTTGGTAGTGTAATTTGGATGCTGTATTTTTATTGAAATTGGCCAAATTTCCTTCTTAGCATTCCGGTATACCTGCATACCGTCAATATGAACCAGAAGAGAAATGTCGTTTTCTCGATAAATTTGAGTTGAAATTATTTTTCTGAGTCCCGAGGCGATTCCCAAATAAATGAATTCACCTGGAATCTCATGAACTCCTCTCATGGTTGTTAGGTGTCTGCAATGGGGAGTTTGCAAAAACATTCCCCATGAGAATTCAATTTTTGGAATGCTGTTCCATATGGGACCCAAGCCTGGCAAACCATGCCCCTTGTCTGCCTGGCCATGTCTCGGGGCAAGCTTGGTGACCCAAGCCTGGCAAGCCATGCTCTTTACCAGTCTGGCCATACCTCGGGTCAAGCGTGGTTGCCCAAGCCCGGCAAACCGTGCTCTTTGCCAGTCTGGCCATACCACGGGCCAAGCTTAGTGACCCAAGCCTGGCAAGCCATGCTCTTTGCCGGTCTGGCCATGCCTCGGGCCAAGCTTGGTGGCCCAGATCTGGCAAGCCAGTCTCGTGCCAGACCTGGCCCGTTTCGTGGACATTGGCATTTCCTACCTGGGATGAGCTGTAACTTATCAAATACTATGAATTCCGGTCTGAATTTTTCACAGCATGTTTTCAATAGGTTTTACTGTCAAAATATAAAAAAAAAAATCGATTTTTCGAAGTGATCACATGAGAGTAACCCCTTAACGCGATAGTCGATTCGAATTTAAAATCAACCCTTCCTTGGGTTGTAAGGTCCAAGTATACAGTTTTTGTACGTTAATATCTTCTCCGGTACTGCTACTAGCGACGAGTGACCCGAAAGCAGAAGGATAGGACGTTTTTAATGAACGGGATTTTAATAATTAGCCACGATTCACTAAAAAGCAGAGGTTATATTTTTATAAATGTTTGTTTAAAATTCACAAGAACAGTTAATCACAAAAATTAAGAAATTGCATCACACATAACCCACATATTTGACTTATTGCAATAGCTCTTGCACGGTAGATGTTTTATCGGATTTTTGGATAGCTACAACAGAGGGTTGTATCTCGAGGTTGTCTCGTTGAAATCTTTTGGTATACTGACTTGCTGGAAATCTTCAAATACAAAATTGAAGAGTGGGTGCAAGTAATTGTTGCCTTGTAGGAAGAGGGGGAAAGAAAAATTTCCTGGTTGGAGGAAAAACTATTGCAGGGTGTAAATCATGACGAAATCTGCCACGTTGCAGATGGCTAAGTTGGGCCCATCGCTGTGACGCGAAGTAGCAAAAAAAAGGGGTCTTCATAAATTCTTGGGAAGCGGGCATTCGTAGAAATTTTATGGCTCTCAAAAATTTTGGGAAATATTGAAGACAATAATTTTTTCCGTTGGAAAGAGTGGCTCCGGTTTTCTCAGGAAACAGAATTTTATGCTGTGACGACTTGTACGTATTTCAAGTCGACTGCCAAGGGATTAAACTCGCTAATTATTTATGACATGAGAGGAAATTTTGGAACCGAATAGTTTTTCATAGCTATCTAAAAAATAACAATTTATAGTTATACATATGCGACCGAACACTTGAGATTAACTTCTTTTGATTGAATGATTCGTTCCAGAGAAAAATCAAATTCGGTATTAAATTCCGCTGATGAATACATATATAGGGTTACTTTTTAAAACGATAATGACAGGTTATTTTTGGTGAAAAAGGTACAATTGATATTAGCACTATACACTCTGTCTTCACTATTTTATACACACTTAATCCACTCTTCAGACACTCTTAAGCACACAAAAACAAAACGTCTAAGTCCTAATCGTCTAACCCCGCGTCTATCGTTGCTCAAAAACAACTCTGACCCTGTCTCTCTTCTCAACCCTGGACTGGGCCCTAATGGCGTCACGTGGTCCTAGCATCCCTGGACCTCGTCGGCTGCAACGATTTCCGCCTGTCACATCTGTGGGCCTCATAAACCCACTAAATATGAGCCTCTAAGTGCTTCTATCATACAGGTTTGCATCCCTGTACCAATCCATGTATATTTGCGGGGTTTGCTCACAAATAGCACCTACGCTACGACTCCAATATAATCTGATAGGTCTAGTACTATCTTAATAAAATACAGAGGACGTCTGTCTATCACATTCTACAGATTATCATTCTTATACTGGGAATTTCCCCATAATTTTTCCCGATACTACACATAGAACAAAATCTATGATTTTGATTTTTTTATAATAAACAACATTCTCACGTTGGAATTATAGTTAACGCTCCATTTTGTTCCAGTACCATTTCGATTTTTATTTTTAATTTCCACCTGTACTCCCCCCCGGGCGTTTACATGTTGTTCCTAACCCCTGCGGGACCAAGGGCCTGATTTTTTCTCCTGCTGTACTGCATTTGCACGGGAACTGAGGGAAACCATGGGAGACCCCAACTGTACCGTCGGCCGATCATGCCGGGCCCTAGTTTACCCTTCTGTCACCCTGACTAGAAAGATTCACTGGGTCTCTTACGCTCGTGTTTTCCGCTCGGAAATTTTTTAAGCGAGTGGTGTTCCCAAGTGGTCACCCATTCAAGTACTAACCTAAGGAAACGTTGCTCAGCTTGAATATCCGCCGGAGCAATACCTTACTTTTTTTCTATAGAGTTTGTTTTTTGGTGAAATTACAGTAATTTGTGTCAAACATTGTGAGGTATGAAATTAACTCCTTAAAGATACCTTGGGTGCTGGCTATATTTGAGTTTTGTTGATAAAGGTGGACCAGCGGTGGCCCTCTCGTTTATCTGAATTCTATTTTGCTGCGGAGCAAATGTAAGAGGTAAAATTTGCTTTTTTTAGTGAGAAAATATTAAGTTTTTTGGATACATCGGTTGCTGTCCTACGGCTTGGAGTGGTTGGAAAGGATTTTGTTCAAGGAGATGGGAAAAAATGACATTATCGATTTCGATTGACCTACAGACTAAACTAGCAAAACGTTACTCCCCCAATCATTACTGTCGGTTTTCATTTCTATTGATTTTCTAAATATTTTTAGAATAAACCACTACGCAATTTGTTTTTGGTGCGAGTCACAATAAATTAATTTCTACATATTATTTCCGCAGTCTCTAACATTCCAAATGCCGGGATGGGAGACAAATATTATGTATCATTGTTCCTCACAAAATTCTAGAACAATTCTCGAACTTTCGACAAACAAAAGTATTTAAACTGTGCGCTACATGACACCACAGAGAGTCTAATACATTCATTTGATGTAAGCACATCTCGCTAACGAGCTATAATTCTACTACCCGCACCCCAACCGCTACATTTTTCTTGGTGTATTTTTTACAAAAATTTATTTGTCTCTTTTTTTTAGCATAAAAGTCTCAAGTAAATAAACTCGGTATCTTGCACTGAATTATTCTATCAGTGTGGCAACTTTGTCTTCGTTTGACGTCTCAATTAAGAGTAACACTGAGCTTAAAAATGTCACGGGACTTTTGGAAGTATACGATCCAGATCACTCGTGATTTCTTTCAGATTGTTCCTAAATCTTTTAATTTTTTCGTTAGACTGATTTATGCTGGGGTGGCGTGGCACGGCGCTTATGTCGTGATCAATGGGGGTCTTAACTTTTGCGCGACCAACGGAGTCCTGTGAGTGAGGCGGGAGCACGAGTGACCATCGCCAGAGAATTAAGTGAGTGGTAGCGATTTCCAGGAGTCAAAATTCAACTGCCGGTGATATCACTTCTTCACGTAGATTGATATTCTTCCATTCATTTAAATGTAAACAATAGGAAATTATTTAATAGGCACAATTGATGCAAATGACGTTGGCTAGCCCCCAGGTGAGGGTTTTCAAGCTTGAACAATAGGCTCAAACTTGGTTCAACCTCGGTTACCAAGCCTCGGAATTCCCAGTTTTGACCACGTTTGCATCTGTCGTAATTCCCAGGTAAAACCACGTTTGACGATTCCCTGTAAATTAAAGCTTGGCTACCGAGCCAATTCCGATCTTGATTCAAACTTGAGTCTCTGTGCTTGAATTGATAAGATTGAACCAGGCTCGGGCCAATATGCTGTAGAGAAGTAAATCCAAGGTTGTCGGCATTTCAAAAATTCAAGTTGTCTTGACAAGGTTGTATCTAACATGGTTCAAACTTGGGAATCCGAACTTGAACGTAGGAGCTATAAACAAGCTTGACCCGATATGTTATAACTAAATAAGTCCAAGGTTGCCGATTTAAAGAGCATTCGCGATGTATTGACAAGGTTGTGACATTTAAGATGCAAGATTGGCAGTTCGAATTCGAACTTACTGACTTCGGCCGAGCTCGGTCCAATATATTAACAGGTAATTCCAAGGTTGTTGATTAAAAAAAAAATTCAAACTCTATTGGCAAGGTTGTAACAATCATCGACCAACCTTTACATTTTAAAAAAGTCAATAGATTTTTATGTTGCTATAGAAGTATCCAAACATAAAATAACTAAATTTGTTATTGGTGTATTTGTTTCTCTAAAATCTAAGGAAAAAAGATGTAGAATTCATGCCCAATACCTTTCATAGAAATACATCTAACAGTTTATATTATGTACAGTTATGAATACATATTTTTTATCAATAAATATATTATTTATTTATTTTCTTTTTTTTTAATTTTTTGTAAGTTCGAGAATTTGTAACTGGCTATCGTCTGAGGGCTTGGAGCCAAAACTGGAAAATGATTAACAAAATTCGTGGAAAAAAAATAATACAATGCTTTACTAGAATTCTCACTCGGCTATAATGCAATTTTTTAGGGAAAATCCTGAGTTTTTAAAATTTCATTTCTTTACATATGATCTGTCATACTGGCCTCTTATGTCAGTTTCGTATACTTAATTCACTTATAGCCATAACCTCACTAGTCGTATGACAATTAATGCATACTGATTATATTTAGTGTTGATCGAAAATATCTTTGGGAGCTCGTGAATATTCCAAATCTCGAAACAATAAAGTAGAGAAATATCGACAGTTTAAAAAAATGAAATAGATGATGAAGTTTTCATTGACAGTAATGCTAATATGGATAATTGTAATCAAGAAGATGATGGCGAATGGATTGCGACTCACTGCTATCGAATCCTCTGAACATGTAAAAATAACGAGATGGGAAACAATTCGTGATATTATTGGAAGCAAACGTGTTGAACTTACCAAAATTGATGAAAAAGAGTTTTCTACAGTAGATTCAGTAATCTATAAAGATAACATCTTGTGTTCTAATTGTTCAGCTAATATTGTGCAACTCTCGAATCATACCATTTTCATGATTAATAATTTATATGTACAACATCAGTACTCAACGACGGCTAGCGGGATTGATGACATTTATCTGGAAGATTATAGAGCTGAAAGGGTATCTAATGTCTTCAAAACACGATGCCCTTCGCGAGATGTAGGAATTTAGAAGATCAAAATCATTTTTAATTCGTCAGAATTTGTATCACTGCGAAAGGGTAAATACAAATGCATGGGGGTTAGTATTAAAAACCGAAATTATGTCATCTCGTTGCTGCATGACTACATTATTTTTCGAATCAGTGTCAGAATTATTGAAATTTAAAGCTAGTAGCCACGATCATATGTAGTTCAATACATGGAAATAATAAAAAAAAGATGTTTTATGATTAATATAGAAGTGAAATTGTACAATTGAAGGAAGTGGTTCAGCAGGGTTGAATAATATCTTCAGCTGCAATTACCATTTATCGAAAAATGAAAATCCTTATGGAATCATTTTCATTTTGTGATAGTCAAAGAAGAAAAATAAAATCAGAATTTAAATTCAAAGAATTATGAACTTCTTTTTGGAACAGAAAAAAGCAGAAAAAGTAAAACGTCTCAATAATTTCGCCACTCCATGTGTCCCCATATTTTTATTGCATTCTATTTGGTACGAACTCTAGTTAGCTGCATGTGCAGATCTGCATAGCATAATCTTCAGGTTTGTTTGGCCATACTAATGCGCGGGGGGGGGGGGGTATTTTCGGTTGATTTTCGGAAAACATTCTGTGATAAACAGCTGCGTACCTGTGACGAATTTGGAGAGGGGACACAATGGCGTCAAATGTTTGAGGGGGGAGACCCATGTCACCAGTCTTGGGAACAGAACCAAACTACGTAAACGTATGTCTTCTCCAGCACGTAACCACGTGATTGTTGAATAAAAGGGATTTTTAATCGAAATAACGAGAGAAAAAAGTGTTGTTATTGATCTAGTTTATTTGCGAGATAAATGGAAGTCTACGGTAGTTATTTTATACTAACATTAGAACAAAAACTGATAGGCCAATTACCGACGCCATTTTACGATTATAGTGCCGAAGAACAATGTAGTGTAGGATTTTACATGTGTATTCATTTTGATTTGTGGAATCAGGCAGTTGGGACGTGACCCATACTGTAAAAATAATCGGTTATATTATCCAAGTAAGTACATTGAAGTATATCGAAACAAAATCAAGCAAACAGTAATTTTGTCTATTGACATCGTTCTCCGTTTTTATCGAACCTCACAAATTTATTATAGCTAACCTCAAAATGTGCTGATCGACCACGTTCTATTAATTCTTCAGCATGAGTTACGAAGTGGTGGAGAATGCGTCATATTGCGTTGTTGAATTTCGTGATGAAGAAAATGCGAAGGGGCATAAAATCGAGATTGTCAACAAACACTGGATTGACAGGGATAACAATGACACGAAGAAGGGAGTTTGTTATTTTCCCCCAGCGTACGATTATGGACAAGTCGAGAAATGGTTGAAAAATCAAACGACGCGGAAATCGTCCTGGGAGATACTCCATGTGGAGATTTTTTGTTCTGCAGGTGATCATTACTGTGCGGATGACTGCAATTTACAAGTTTGAAATGTTTTGGAATGAAGATGCGGTAAAATGAACATGTCTGACTTATTCTCAAGGGTCCAGCAACGTAAATAATTAATTTTGGAATAGAATACTCTTGTCTTTCAATGAAGCGGGCAATTCTTCTTCTTTGAAATTAATTTAGACTGAACTGGAAAAAAGTAACAATCATTCATTCTACCTTATGCTTTTCTACTGTATTAAAAAAAAACAGTTATTCTTTCAAACTTGAGTTTTTCGCAACGAAGCTTCGAGGAAATTTCTCATAATTTCAGACCTTTTAGAATTTTATTACTGATGCTAATTTTAAACGGAATTTTCCATTTAAATTAATTTATTGTATTTCATTTTGTAATCTACTGAAATTATTTTTCTATAGTTGAGTTAGAAAGTGCTCGTCGAAGGCTTCAGCGATCATATAAAAAATGATCAGATATTGAATCCCACAACTCGGACTCTGATGGAATCCAAGAGCCCCATATCTCTAAGAAGTGGGCTGCATTAATCCTAAATGTGTCAACCCCTTTGCAGTTGGTACCTGAAGTTAATGAGGAGAGTAATGACTCTATGATCGAGACTGTCATCAATAGTATTAGACCAATATCTGAGTCGAATATTTGTGATGCAGCACATCACCCTCTACAAGTGCACGACCTGTAAATACGGAGAAATTGTTTGAGAGTCTTCCTCCAAAAAGTATTACTGTGTTATGCCGAGCTTCAATAGATTCCAATTTTATGAAAGATTTTGTACAAGATTAATTCTTTTGAAAAATTCTAGTGCTAACCGGGGAAAAATGATGCAAAATAACAATCTAGGTAAAATTTCAGTGTTCAAGATGAGATTTTTATTGGAGACAACAAAAATTTTTTCCCGTACTTCTCCGATAATTTTTGGATATACATATTTTGGAAAAATATCTATTTAAAAATGATTCATTTTTTATTGAGAACATCTGTTACTTAAATTGCAAACACGGTTGATTTTCAACTGGTTCATTTTGCCTCAGTCTTCTCTAGAAATAATGGTTTTCTCTCATATTCTCATATTTGTGTACATTAAACAACTACAACAATTGAAATTCCAATGTTTTAAGTGAAAGTTCGGCATTTCAATTGTATTTTTTGAGACACAATTGAAAAGCCAATGAATTTATTTATTTTCCAACTCGTTTGTTCTGTCCTGGATACCTTGGTCACAATATCCACCTTTATTCTGTTTCAAATTTTAAGTTTTTATATAAAATATGTTTTTAATCACGATTATGCTGACGCGGAATTTATCCAAATAAAAAACATCGAATTTTGTAACGAACCGATGACTAAGACAGAATCAAGTTTAAACTTGCGTCGTCAATCAAGAACTAACTGAGATAAGTCGAAACTTATAGTACGGATTACCGGTATAAACCAACGCCTAACCAAGTTTGGTCTAAGATTGGAAATCAAGATCGAATCAACTTTTGGTGTGGAATCCAGGGTCAAACTTGGAAGTCGAGCTTGAGTGAAGGCTGATGACCAACTTAGATTGATCTTCAAAATTGGGTGACGCTTGGATGATGGTTGGTCCAAGTTTGGACGCTGAACCTGATTCAAGCTTGGATTAACCTTGGGATTCAAGCTTGCACGAGCATTACAAACCAAGACTAGCCAAGATCGTTCCAAGATTGGAAATCAAAATCGAACCAATCTAGCCTAGCCTCGGTCCAAGCTTGAAACAATCTGCTTGGACCAATGGTGAGTCCCTACCTGGGCTGGAGAGAAAACATTTTGTCGGAAAAAATGATAAATTTTTCATTAAAAGTATAATTTTTTTTCCTGGATTATCTCTTTTGCAGAAATGCAATAAATTTCTCGTCGTCTTCTACATTTCCTCCTCCTAAAATCCCAAATAGCTGATGTCTGTTCCGTTGATTCCCTCTTTACACCCATTCCTTCATCCGTATTCACTAGACTCATTCTGTAAGAATAAATCAGTCTCACAAACGCCCCATTTCGCTTCATTCCCTGAAAAGTGCAAAAATACTCAAGAAAGTTTGATGTTCCCTATTCAGAGTACTTGGTATGCGGGTACAAAAATTAATGTCAGTATTTTATAATTTTTCTTAGAACACTAGAGTGTTTAGAATAATGTAAGTAAATAGAAACAGGCAAGAAACACAGAAATAAAAGAACAAGCACCTTTTGTCAATTGGGCCCAAAGCGCAAAAATTTTTGTTGCTATGAGCCAGTTGATTTGTAAAAGTCATGGGAGAAAGATTATAAAGTTTTGGTATTATTTAACCATTTCTGTCAAAAATCCAATATTCCCCGTAACCCCTACTGGTATTGGTAAAAGAGAAGATGCGGTATTATCGACATGTTGAATTTCAAAAATCGATTGTTTTTTAATCAATTTGTGGAAATAATCGTGATTTATACTTGACATATGCGTGCTATGCGAGTCCATACAACTGAAGGAGAAAATGCGGTATTCTCGAATTATCAATTTTCGAGGGTCGAGAATCGATTATTTTTCAATCGATTTATGAAACTGAAATGTCGATGTTTACGCACGCCATATCCATTCAAACCTACACAGCGACTGCCGTCCGGAACTCGCCTTGTTATGATAGTAAATTGTACGAAAGAAGATGTGGTATTCTCGAATTATCAAATTTCGAGAATCGAAGATTTTTTAATGGATTTGTGACAATAATCGATGTTTATGCTCATCATGTCTGGTGGAACCTATTTTATATTCTAGTTCAACTGAAAACGAAGAAATAAAGATGAAAAACAATGCAACGATGTCTTCAATCAAGAAATGGAGATTATTTTTTATTCTTGGGTATAAATCCGCTTTGTCGTTGGTGCATATTTCGTTAAAACATTGACGCATCCATTTTTACATTATCATCTTGTGATACTTCTCCATAGACTTGTGCTAATAAACTGACGCGCCCATTTATATTCGATTAATCGATTTTGAATACAAAATAGTCGATTATCCCTTCGAAATGCGCCATATTTGATCAGTGTCACGTGTCACTTTTTATACAGGACTAGTATTATAGGTCGCGCCCAGCACCTTGGAGATCGACGTAGACGACTGGTTATGACGTAGGCATCACATCGATTATCCCCATGGAATCCGCCATGTTCGATTAGCGAGCCGTGTCGCTTTTTATATAGCATCGAGATAAAATATTCCCCGACCTATGATAAAATTTCATTATCATAAATTACCTTTTGCTGAGTACCGGGATAAAAATGAGCGACTCATGATGTGACTATTGGAAGCGGGATCTTTTAAATAACGAAACTGTGAAATAATTTTCTTTAAATACTTTATTCATTAATCGCTCGGAAGACACACCTGCTCGTCACCAGTTCCTTCTCCGACTTAAAAAATAAATACTTATCACATTAGGGCCACATAAGGTTGCCTGATTTCAAAAGTCAGGTCCTCGTGCAGGTGTTTAGGGCTGGGCACATCAGGACCTTATCTGGAGTGGAACGGACTGTCAAGTCCGGGTCTCATCAGGTTGATTGACTTTGAACCTGATATAAAGCAACCTTCTAAGTACTCATTCCGGCAAATATGAATTCGCCGTATTGGATAAATTACTCATTACTTGAATAATTCTTTCATTATTGATTTATAACGATGTGGATACTATTACGAACTGTTGTATGCCCGCTATAATCTTGAGTAGGTTCCCAAAAACCTTACTTCTGTTAACCAGATGCTCCATTTAAAATCTCCTCCGCCAATTAGTTTATTGCCATTATCCGCACAATTTTCAATCCTTCATATTCCTGCTTAATTGCACTGTTCCGTCCAAATTCTACATAACGTTCTCCAAAAGACTTTCTCAAATACTTCAGAACCTGGCCTCCCTCATTTCTCCCTACCTCGCAAGTTCAGCCCTCAAACGACATGCCCTCGCTATTTTTGACCAATCAAAGATCTTCGGCCTTTCCCCTTCCAGTTCCTCCGCCTCACTCACTGAATATTTTGAAAAACCGAGTTCCAACACTAAGCAGGCAGAATGGTTGTAACTCTCGAATTGCGTTGGTCGGCTAGAGTTCAACTTTGTACTTATTTCCGTCTCAAAATAAAGATTTTGAAAAGAGTAAATACTTTATTTTTCTGGATTCCAACGGTTCACAAACGCGAATTAATAAGGAAAAAAAACAGAAAAAAATGGTTCCCGCGGGTTTCGAACTTAGGCCTTGTCGCACTTGGTCACCCACTCAGTTGCTATACCGGTTTGATGTTCCTTAGATTCTACGATTGCTAGTGTCCCGTGTGTCCTGGTCTACAACGTTGCATCTGTTGAGTACTTGTAATCATATGGATAATATAAGCCGATGGGTGCTCATTCTCGTAGTTTGAAAAATATATTATTGCTCCTTTTGCTTCATCGCAGTTGATTCATTGACAGTATAATTGATAATGGTTCATAATCAATTATTTGAACAATTATTATAATCAATAAGTATTCAATAATTATTATTATATTGAGGAATGTAATGATATAGTATATTTCGATATAAGTACGACGAGGTGGCAACGAGTGTTTCATTTCCAAATTTGAGAAGAAAGGGAAGGTGTCTATCAATCTTAGGAAGTCTCGGGCAGGTCGTGACTACGGAAAAATTGTAACTAAAATGTTTATTCCCGGGCATGGGAAATCCCGGTTCTATTTGTCTCTAGGATGTTCCCAGAACCAAATGCAAAAAACGTTTAAGGTCCGGGTCTCTTTTTTTGTATAACGTCTCTACAGAATGATCTCTTCATAAAGTGTATCTTTCACGTCAAATTCCCACAAGAATCTCTCAAATATTGCAGTTGTTTACAGCTTAATCCTTTGCAGCTGTCTCAGAATACCTCTCTCCTCCCGCCAGACACTCAGCGGTCAAAATTCCTCTAAAAAAAAGGGTTATCCGAATGGAAAGGTATCTCCTTTGATCCTCAGAAGTACCTAAGTTAACCCACCCTGAAGTTAATTTTTTGCCAATTAAAAATCAGCTTTTCCTACTATCTTTAAGATCCTCACAAAAGGGGACACACCCTCAGGAGACGAGAAGGGAATATTGAAAGAGTTCTGAAGTCAGTCAAAAATACGTTATCGAAACATAAACACCGATTCCGTTCACACATATCCGGGTATTTCTATTTCGCGTTCCGCGACCTGAATACCTTGTTTTTATATCCTTATTTTCATTGTTTGTTATCATACACCAAAAATCCTCAAATTACCATAAGTGTGTGAAGTTTTAAAATAATTCAAATCCTTGTAAAAATCTATTGATTCCACACCGTAAAATATAAAAAACTGGGACTATTAAACTTCTGTGTTGTGTCTTATTTCTCTTTGTCAGCGAATTAACAATCAAAATAAAAAATTCCTAACTTAGTCTTAATATTCTTTCGAGTGACGTTAATTTCAATAGCTCGAAAAGTGTATG
This sequence comes from Diachasmimorpha longicaudata, assembly GCF_034640455.1. NCBI lineage: Eukaryota > Metazoa > Arthropoda > Insecta > Hymenoptera > Braconidae > Diachasmimorpha > Diachasmimorpha longicaudata. The sequence continues at coordinate 3,899,658 of NC_087227.1, read as the reverse complement.
TGTTTAAACAACACAATAATTACGTGCACAACGAGTGTGAAGATGCCTGCCAAGCACACAAATTAAAATATCCCGTCGCATGTATATCCGAACTATATTTTTTGTTAGTGATGTTACGTTCAGGGAGTGGTCAACTGTGCTATTCTTCGTTGGCTAGTCAACGAAAACTCTTTTCGTTTACTTGTAAACTGCTTGATGCACGCCAGTCGAGTTTTGGGAATTCCCCAAAATTATAAGATGCCCATTATGGTCCAGGGATGCTGGAGCCAAGGGAGGGGAAGTTAAGGAGAATTTTCTGGGGACTCACGGAGGAACGCAGATCACTTAGAGGACAGTCCATTTCGAGCCACTGTTTTGAGACGACGTTCCCCCCGCGAGTTTCAGAGCAAGTACTCTTTCAGATTGGACGGGATCGCGGTATCATAATGATACTAATAATTTTTACAATAAATTGTACCATAGTGAAAACTGACTAAAAAACTATATTAACAAGAAGCTGTTTATCGTTTTAAAAACATATCTCTACATAGTTTTCGACGCTCAACCGGGATATTGACCAAATGATACAGCTATTTTTGTGAAATTCTGCCAGTGGTCATCAAAATGTCGACTACAGAAAATGAACGTTACAAGACGCGAGAAAACGATCCGAAACCAAGAGAAGCCGTTATTGATGAGCAATTGCAAGGGATGAAATTGCCGCAGCTCAATGCAGCATTGAGTAAGCTGAAAAACGCGTGGCAACAAAAGTGAACTGCAGATGCGACTCAGGGCCGTGCTAAATTTCGAGTTTGAGTACGGTGCCTCAAACGATCGAAATCAAGACTTTCTCCTAGACGACCCATCAGCCGACGTGATAGACAAGAAGAATGCCGATACCGACGATTCTACTAGCGGGAGTGAAGAAGAAGACGCATCGGGAAGAAGAAGACGCTCAAAACGACACCAACCAGATAGAGGGCATCGAAGCTCCATGCTCCCATTTAAAGACGTAGAAGAATCGATCGACATATTCAGTGGAGACGACCACATTAATGTCGGTCGATGGTTCAATGACTTTAAAGAATTGGCGGAAGCGTGTGAGTGGCGTGACATTCAAAAACTGACATATGCTAAACGGCTACTGAAGGGACCGGCAAAGCTGTTCGTGAATTACGAAATATTCAAAAAGTGGTGGAAAATGAAGAGAGGACTCAGGGAAGAGTTTGCTGAGATTGTAGACTGGTATAGGATTCATCGGGAGCTGGTCAAACGCAGGAAGAAACCAGATGAATCCTTCCAAACTTATATTTATAGAATAATGGATATCGCAGCCCAGGGCGAAGTTGACGGACGGTCCGCCATTCAATACATCGTAACAGGTATTCCAGACGATCCCGTCAATAAAAATGAATTGTATGGGACTAAATCAATTCGTAATCTCAAGGAGTGGTTACAAAATTATGAGGCGATGATGGATAAAATGAAACAAAAGACGAGAACTGTGAAAATCGACGATAGAAAAAAGTGACGCGACCAAGTGGTTTTATAAAAGGTGTGAACACTAAAACTTGTTTCAATTGTGTTAAGCGGGATCATATCAACAGAGAATGCCCTGATAAGACCAAAGGGGTGAAGTATTTTAACTGCAATGAATCCGCCCGCATCGCAGCGAGATGTAAAGAGAATCCAGAGACGAAGAAAACATTCTACGTATTGTTCCACATACCATGAGGCAAGCAACTGAAGGCCGTGGAAATTGGGAAGCAATAATATTCAGCCGGCATTGACACAGGAAGTGATTTAAGTCTTATAAATAGAAACACATTTTTAAAACTAGGATCTTTTCTATTAGGGCAAGGCGCTTAATTCTATGGATTAGGCACGAGCACTAGTTGTAGATTCGGATCATTTGAGCCTGTCACAACAATCGACTAACAAGAAGCTGTTTATCTTTTAAGAAAATCATCTCTACATTATTATTATTATTGACTTGACTTTTGAGGATGGGGTGGTTCGGACCTGTGGAAAGGGAAGGCGGAGGGGGCCTGAGCTATCCCGTGCCGTTACCGGCCATTGTGCGTGAGTTCTGCTAGGATGTTAATCAGGGTAGGCTCAGTGCGGTCACCCTGATAACTGCAAGGAGATCGCTGACCCCGCCCTCAATAAGGGAAAGGTCTAACTGCACTGGCCCACCCAGGGTCCTGGTTCTGGCTGGCGCCAGATCAGTGCACTTGAGGAGCAGATGATCAGTCTCCTTCACATCCTCATGGCATAATCTGCATGAGCCGTCGTTACTAAGCCCCACACACGTGAGATAGGCCTTTGTGGGCCAATGACCCGTGGTCATCTACACCGCGCACTTGAGGAGCCCCCTGTCGAGGCTCATAAGTCTGTTTGCAACTGGGGTACGCCAGAAGGGCTTTGGTCCGTCTGTCTCTTTTAAAGCGGGTCTAGAGGTCTTTATAGCGGACACTGCTCCATCCCTTCAACAGGGCCCTGTGCGATTCTACGCCGGCCTAGGTTACACTAGCATTAGGGATCGAGGCCATGCCCGCGCCTTTCCGGGCCAAGTCCAATCAACCATTTCGTTTCCCAAAATGCCTGAGTGTCCTGGACCCAAACTAGCTTGAGACAATTCGACCTTCCTACCTCCAGGTAGGAATCGCCAAGCTTCACGTCCGGGTCAACCGTGGGTTAGGCCTCGCTGACCTAGCTTTGGTAATCCTAGACTCCACCAGGCTTGGTATCTTAGTCACACCAGAGAAAGCCCAGGCTTGGATCCTTGCCTGATATCAAACCTGGGTACCAAGTTTGTGCCAAGCCTGGGAAAAGTCTGGTTCATTCAGCCTTGGTTCATAGCGTCTCGACCAGTCCTGGGCCCAGACTGACGAACTCGCTGAAATTTATTTCTTTTTAACTAGGCGGCATGCTGATTTTACTTACACGTGAAACCAAAGGGTGGCAGTATCCTATGGTATTATGCCTAATTGGTAACTCCATATTGTTACATAAGTGTAAAGTAAGTTTTCGAATGCCACAGGGTATCTGGTTCATTTGTAATTTATCTGGATATGTTCAGTACTATAAACTGTTTGAATAAAGCTTAGGCATTTTTTAATATATGATCCTGGCACGGCGCTGGTTCGAAGGCCTGGACCAGGCTTAATAAGTTAGCTTGGGCCAGCTCTCGTTACCAGGCCTGGCCCCACGTTACATTCCAATGCTCATCCACTATTGATCCAGGCTTGGATGTCAAACCTGATCCAAGCTTACCTAGTCTTGGGAATAGCTTGGGTGAAACCTGGGCCATTAGTGATTTCCTACCTGGGCCAGAGAATGCCTTTCAATACACGAGCACCACTCTGGACTTTACGGTACAAGCAGTATTGCGTGTAAAACACGCGAGATATATTTTTTTTTTGCCATTTTTCATTCCCATTTTCTTCTACAATTTCAATTTCTACCTTGAGCAAATTCCTCAATAAATCTATAAAACTTAAAATGTTCAGGCGGATTGCTTAGAGTCTAATAAAATCATAGAATTCTTTCGAATGTTTTCGGAATATTGCTCATTATATTTTTCTGTGCCTTTTTCTTTAAGAATTTCCATCGTTTTTGCTAAAATAACCCTCAATTTCCCGCACCTATAAGGAACCGCTCTAATCGTTTAATTGACGGTAAACCCTGCGCGTGGGATTACTTATAGATTCTTTTCCCCAAATATTATATTATCCACTGCAATTATCATTTTCCAGCCTACTACAATTGTTTATTAGCAGGATTATTCTCCTTTTTCTCGACCCTAAACCATATTTCAAATTCATTTTCCCACTCCTACCATTTTTCATAGTCAGTATTGTCGCGATCATCGTTGTAGGAACATCTCGACGGAGATCCGTTCCCTCCTTTCCGTGTTATAGTTCACCTTTCTTTTTTGTAAATATATATATGTGAAATTTCCAATAAAGGGTGTTGTGTGTCAGTTATACTAATTCCTATTCTCCAAAAAATTAACATTAAAACAACTACACAACGAAAAACTTCAGCGTGTAGTGTATATTTGAAAATATCACTCTGTAGAGAACAGATTCTAAGAATTGACCACTCTAGGAAATTCAAATTGAATGTGATATTTGAACGAATATAAAACAAGCGGAGATAGCCTCCAGGGTCCCTCTGCAGTCCGAGACGATGTATAAGTACATATGCCCATACCCTTTATCCGTTATATTTGCAGCGCAGTATACAACGGCCTTAAGTTCCGCCTGGAGTACTGAGGTCCCATCCGCCATCATGGAGTGAATTGCGGTACTGGTCCGTCCAACCATACTGCTAGGTGAGCTTTGCCGCCTCTAGCGTGTCGCATATCCCGAACCATTTAGCAGCGTTGCACATGACCTCAAAAGTCGTGTTGTCAACGGTTCCTTCTATTTTGATGAACGTACATAGGGTGGCCTCGTTCTTCCGGAGGCCCGCCTCTATGGTTGACACCAGAGCATGTACGGCTGATTCAATACTTTTACGCTCGAGATAAGCATGCTGGGCTGTTCGACAGGGGTGCGTCACCCAGTGAATGCTTCCTGATGTGGCAATCCACCAGCCTCTCGATAGTCTTCAGAAGGAAGGAGCTAAGGCTAATCGGTCTGAACGATTTCGCCTTGACGTAGGTGCACTTCCCAGGTGTGGGAATAAATACCACTCTTACTTCTCTCCAAGAGATTGGGATATAGCCTGAGGCTAGGCAGGACCTGAAGATTGCTTATAGTTGCAACGCAAGAGGGCCACCGCCTTCCTGCAGCATGACAGGAATGATACCGTCCGGTCTTGGGCTTTTGAACCTATCAAAGGAATCGATTGCCGAAGTTAGCCCGGTGAGCCCAACCCACTTGTCTGGGTGTCACCCCGTCAGATGTCTTCCGCTGTTGGACCATCCTTAGTTCCACAGGACTTCGTCCCAGAAGGCATATGATGCTGAAGTCAGGAAAATGAGTTTGAATGAGATACGCCAGGTTTTCTCCATGGTTCCTCATGACGTCTTCCCTGGGGTCCGTCAGCGAACCAATCGTCTGTCAAGGTTCAGCCAAAAACAGTCTGCACAGCCTGGCCACCTCAGGGAGAGAGTCCAGTTCTGAACAGAAGCGTAACCAGAATCGTGTTTTGGAACCCAAGATCGTCTTCTTGTACATCTTTAGGCATTCACGGTGCGTTCCAGAGCTTACGGGGGTTGAAGCGGAGGATGTTGAATTTTGCGCTCCACCAGCTGACGTTTCGGCCAGGTCTGATGAGTCGTGCGAGCACGACTCCTTGAACAAGCACTGGATAGCTTCCGTGACAATCATTATTATTATTGTTGTTGTTGTTATTTTTGTTATTGTTAATATTGTTATATCCAGCGAAGAATAAAGATAACACAGGTTGACAAATGTTTGGGGCGGTTAATTAGTTACAAGGAGTATTACGATGTGACACGTCAGAGCTCCGAAGAGAGACACAAAAGACTAATGTTAATCCAAAAGACAGTCGTGATTCTGACGAAGTTCAGATCATAGACAAATGAATGAGTCTTCGAAGGGGTACACGTAACAATATTATTCTACCTTGACATCCGGTGTGACTGGCGATTTCTTATATGTTTAATTCTCTTGTCTTATATTCTCAGTCTTAGTTGAACCTGATGAGGTATGCCTGTCGTTTGCGGTATTCAGGAATGCCACACTTCCACCATGGCAAGGCCGGATCCGGTATGACTGACAATTACCTGACACGGTATGTTATATTCAAACCGAATGAAGACCTGATATGCAAATCATACAATATACCCTGGCGGGTTCCATTAGCAAAAGTAAGCCTCAACCCGGGCCTACTCAAATTTTGCTAATCTTGGTTTGCTTGATTCTTAATCAACTTGGCCGTGATGTGATAGCAGGTTCACCTGACAAAATTTCTAGTGGGGTAGAGGAACAGACTTGGGTAACGAAGAGATACAACACCCTGGGCCTCGAGTAAGTTAGCCATAATAGGGTATAGTCATTGAAGTCTGTTTAGGCTCGAAAAGAAAACGTAAATATTATAGTCCATACTTTCCAGAATTCTCAATAGTAAAAAGGTCCGTTAATATTGAGTATATAAATAGAACGACAAATATACACGGAAAGAAATTTCGGATGAAAATTAGACCTCCAGGGGGTGAAACGAGGGACCAAATCTGACCTAAAAATTGATAAAGTGTAATTTTGTCGCTCTTTTTACCCTCTGGAGGACCAGTTATTACTCAAAATTTTTTTCCGTGTACGATTAAATTGTTGCACTGGTATTATTTCAATCAGAAATTGAACATATACTTTCACAGATATGGTAGTTGTTATTAAGACTTAATTTCTGTGTACAGTCCCAATATTGAGATTTTTTAAAATCCCCTTTGAAGTGAAACTTCTTAGGCAACTTCAGAAAAGCTGGTGTTAAACGTGTCAGTGGAGGGGGAATAGCGTTTAACGTTTAACGCCACTCAGAAGGAGAAGAGGAAGAGAGAAAGATAGTGCGAGAGAGAAAAAGAGAATAAAGCATAGACGCTTGACTTTATTCTCTCGTATTCTCGTAAGATATGTTACATCGTATTTTATTTATTCAGCTGTAAATATCATACATATTAATCCGTCACAGGCCAGCGATAATAATCAATTTGGACTTTCCATAATAATAAATTTATAAAATTTGTATTTGAAAGGTTGCTCCACCATATTCTTATCGTTTCCCTCTCGCTATTTTTCTCTTATACGAAATGATACGCGTTTATTGGAATATCACTAAAAAGTTTCACTATTTCTGCTCGTAGCGATTCCTCGCATCCAATTTTGGCCCTTTCCGCGACCCTAATCCTCCCTATAATACTTTTTGCATCAATTGAAAAATTAATAAGTGAGAAAATCACAGTGCTAGCAATAAATCTCCCCATATTTTTTTGCAATTCTCTCAAAATTAATCAGCAAAATTGTAAATTTTCCAGCATATACACACAGACATGATATAAAAAACATTGTTTTTCGGTGTACCATACCATTCTAAATACCTGGTGATTGAAATTATAGAATCGAAAAAGAGCTCTGATATAAGTCCTCCATTCCGACGCAAAAACGAAATTCCTATCAACAACTCTACCCTATCCCCACTCCTACCTAATCCCAACGATTCCCCATCTTCTCACCCCACATTCTCATCTACATCCCCCTAGCTCCCCCAAAAAGCCACCCCCTCAACCACCCCATTCTTCACTTCTCAAAACCATAAAAACCAATATTTAGAAATGTTAAAATTTTCACATTTTCCCCTCACCCCTTCCCCTTTCCAACCCCCTAACACATCGTCCAACTTCATTCCCTCTAAGCCTCCTTTTTCCATTCGTCAAAGTAAAAAAAATTATACCCCAAAAAAGTTGAATTAATCCAACCACCCCTAGCTTGGCATCCCCTACTTTTTTTCCATCTAGCAACCCTCTCCAAATTCTCTGAAACAAAGGAAGACCACAACAAAAATTCTTTCATTCCATTCCAACCCTCTTTATCCCAACTCCCTCCTCCCATACCTCCACTCACTAATCCTTTCATCCTCATCTCCACCCCCGCCTCTTTTATCTCACCCTAGAGGAGTTAAAATCGTCGCTTAAGAAAGAAGTGAAATAAACGCACGTTGAATGCATCTGCGCATAGATAGAGTGATGCGTCGGAGTAATTAATGGCTAGCCCGCAAAGGCATCAAGCAGAAGGCTATTGGTGGAATGGGATTCGGAAGAGGGGCGGGAGTAGGTGGGGTGGGGGGGGGGTGGGATAGGGGTGCATCTCTCTCTGTCAGCTACACGTCTCTCAATGTGACGTGTTCCACGTTCTACTACCCCCCATGCTCTCTCGTTTTCTCTCTGGAGATCCAAGTGCTCGTTACTACTCTGAGAATTAATGCCAGCGTGGGTGGGTAGAGGGGGGGAGGAGGAGGAGGTGGCAGGGCGACAGGGGGTGGTGTGTACTCCGGAATTCGTCCATTATAGTGCCGAGGGGGACAATGAGAGAACTGACGAGACGTTGTGGATTTTACAGTCGTAATTAAATATTTGGGGACATTTTCTTTTTAGGGGTTAATTGTTTTGGGAAATTCTAGGGGATGAAAGGATCGTGCGGATTGTTATTTTCATAGTGGGATTGAATGGCCAGTGAGATTGTTAGAGGAGCACTCGAGTTCACGAGCTTCTTGTCTTTTAGAATTTTTGAGATACAGAGCAAGATTTATATTGCCATATTTGCTGAATATTCGAGAAAACTATTGGACTATTTTTGGAATTTTGTTTTTTGGTCAGTGATATTCAAGATGATTGATTTTTCTAGAGTATAAAATTCAATGAGTATTTCAGGAGAAAATTGGAATCGAAAATTTGGCCGTAAGAAATCATGTAAGGTAACAAGTTTTTAGTGGAGAAGATTCATGAGTGTTATGAGTTCACTAAATTAATTAGAAATACTAGTTTTTTTCGGATGAACTGCCCGGATCTGTTTGTGACAAACATCACATTTGTGATATATATATTTGTATATAATGTAATTGTAATGTATATATAATTGTAGCACGTAGACCTACCATTTTTCATATTTATTTTATCACTAATTAGACATCAACTTAATGCAATACTGTTCTATTTAACACTTAAAGTTTGGTAAATTATGGCACCAGTTTTTCCTTATGATAACGGATAGTTAATAAGTCCGGTTTCCGTTTAAAACAACTGATTCGATACGAAATGTTAAGATAATAACTCCACTGCGGTCAAGACTCAACTGATTAATGCTTCTCTGGTCTTTATGGTCTTGTTGCTTCAATTAATGGAACTACTCTGAAGTTATTTAAAAGAGGGTGGAGATTTTTAGTTTACTATTTTCTTATGGATTTTTTTCGGATCCAACGGAGTTAGTCGGCGAGGATTCGAGGCTTTATTTGGTATAGGCACATGCGTTGACATCTTAACCCCAGACGGATGTCTCACCGAGGATTTTCCGACTACTACGCGTGTTAAAATAAGAAAAATCTAGACAATGTATCTTTTCGTAAATTTAGAGGGTATCAAAAAAAGGTGTATCAGGAAATTTTTAAACTCTACGTTTACCTCAATTGAGATACCCATTTTAGGAGAATCCATCAGCCTATATTTTCAATCATTTTACCAGAAAGTTAAGAAAATATTTCGAATTAAATTTCGATGACGGTCTTTTGCCCGAATCATTTGCTTTTAGAAAAAAAAATTGTTGTCTATTTGATAAGGCTCTTTTCAAGTTCCTCCCTGCATATCTTATGTAGGGATAAATTCTAACTGGAAAAGAAATAACGAGAAGGCGTTGAAAAAATTGAGGTTCCAAAACGGTCATCAATGATTATTTTTTATTAAAAAATTGCATGGATTGTCGAGAAAAACTATTTTCACCCGCACCCTTCTGTATTTGTATGTAAGCCTTAAATCATGATTTCAAAAAATTTCGTCCATAACTCCAACTGAAAAAGAATTTACTATATAAGCCAGAAAACCTTATGGAATTCCAGAACGGTCATCAATGTGTTTCTCTAGATGTAATTTCCCTGGCATTCTAAACAAAAAAATTTCAATTTTCCATCTCTACGACATCAAAAAAGTGATCCGAGGCAGTGGAAAGTTAAATTTGAGTAATAAATTCCACTTATTGACATCATCCTGTCAGCAACCCTAGTACCTTATAACTTTACCTTAGAACCAGAGCCATTTCCCCCAGAAAACAGTTCAGAAAAATTTGACCGTGAAAAAATATCAATGTAATTTTACAGAAGGTCATCAGTATGTTTTTCCATCCCACCTTTCCCACCCTTTTTCATGCCCCGCACTCAGCTATATATCAGCATTTCCAAAAAAAATCCGGCAAACAAATAATCTTCAAAGGAATCATGATGTGACCTTGAGAGCCGCCGTAGAGTTGCAAAAGTCATTCGCCAATTTATTTGAAAAATTGTTAATTTCCTTCTACCAACAGTATTTAATGTGACTGACCTATTTATGCACTTGCAGTTTTCGAAGACTGAAAACTCCTTTTGACCTTGAGACAATAAATATTTTGCTGAGGAAGGTCATCAGTGCGCCTTCTCCTTGGAGAATTTCCTTGCTGTTTCCCTAAAATAACTGCCCTCCAAGTGGGAAGCCCTCTCCTTCTGCGAAAACATGATAAATCATCTTTTGCCAGCTCTCAAATAATGCTGTAGGAAAAAAAAAGAAAAACCGTATTATCGGTTAATTCGCATCATTAACTTCGCCTATAAAATAACCTAGAAAATCTCGCGGTAATTAAGTATACATCAGAAACTTCTTGTTTCTGATAATAACAAAAACCATTTAATTCTCGTGGTATATATTAGTGAAGTATATACTGTCGGACTGCTCGAGGATTTCCCCGCCCCTTTTTTCTCATCTACTCCTCGAGTCCTCCCCCTCACCCCACTGACGCCCACATCTACCCTCGTACAACGAGGAAATCCCATTCCACTTTTCTCACTCTTGTCTGGCCGCATCCCGGGTATTTTCACTAGCAACACAGTCCCGGCATTTACCAAAACTGTAGAAGCTGAGTTTAATAACCCGCAAAGTAAGACAACGCCTGCACATTATTTCTGCGTTATCTGTTTTTTCAACGTCTTGAGATTAAGCAAAACCATTTTTTAAGAATTATCTTGGTATTTTTGACGATGTCAATTGTCGAAATAGTTGGAGAATGAGAAAAAACTTTTTAATGGAGTGAAAAATGGATCTTGTAAACATCAAAGTGAGAGAGTAATTCGCTTGATGTTGGAGAGGCTCGATATCTATTATCAAATGGCGCTGTTGAATTAGGAGACTGAATTAATGTGCGATCAATAATGGATTTTGGAGAGAGAAGAAGACCTTACCTTCAATCAATAAAAAATGAGTAATTTAAGGGTGAGTGTTCATTCCATTTTGGATTTAAATGATATTTTTTCAATTCAAAAGTAACTGAAATAAAAATTCCCAGTCAATTCAGTACGGCTGATAGTGAATACAGTATTTCGTCAACATTTTTATTGCTTCTGATTTTATTGAACCAAAATCATTAAACGTGACAGTTTTGGAAGGTCTGGCAGGTAGGGAATAATTTCAGTAGCAAATTGGTAAAACAACATACGTCACTGCTGACTTTTCACCAGTTTTCGATGAGTATTTCAAAATCTAAGGGAGATAGCAAAATTTTCATTAAAATCTTTCTTGCGGGGTGACTTGAGAGCTGCAATAAATGTTCTAAAAAAATCCCGCTATCTCTCTTAGATTCAGAGATATCGCTCAAAGACTCCACTCAGGGATGACTCAAGGTATTTCGTTTTACCACTTTACTACTGAGGTGATCGTCCGATGACTCCGACGTAGTTCACGTTTACATTCACTTAACTCTGTTGAAAAAAAATATCAGCATTTAATCCACGTAACCAGCGATATGTGTATAGATATATCGCTAGAGGTGACGAATTCATTCATGAAAACAACGTCGCAGGTCATGGTTTTCGGACTTCTCCGCGAAAACCCTGCCGGGCCTCTTTGCTCCTGTGGAACTCGAGATCTGCCAGAAGCCGTTGGAGGATGTCTTCCAAAATGGGGAATTAAATTGATGCTATGGAGATTGACAGAGATAGTGAGGTAAAAAAATCCACCACAAACAATTTCGTTTTCCTTCAATTATTTTGTTCATCACACGGAATTTTTGTTTGACGCTTTTATTTTTACGTGATAACATATACTGTAGATATTCTTTATACTATAATTAATGACTGTAGAAAATATCCATCCCTTCATCTCACACACGTCTCGACGCGTCGTTCCTTTCCCTCCATTTCCTATTCATTTATTGCTTGGCGTTTCTCAGACCAAAACCATACAATAATTTCTTCAAAAACAGTTGTAAAACCGCAATTAAGAGAAATTCCCCGAACTCGAAATACTCAAAAATTTCGTTTTCCGTTATAAAAATTACCTTAATCTCTTCCAGATGTACTCCTCTCAGTCCTTCAACTGACCCTAAAAAAGGCCTGGGTTTTTCCACTCCCAAAGACCAACTAAAATCTTAGAACCCTCAGTCTTAATCTCAACTTAAAGGTGTAAACACCAAAATCCAAATGCCTCCGAACTTTGAACAAATTGTAACTTATTAAATATTAATTCCTGTGTGTCAATAATTATTAACAATTTCGGTAGTGATCGATACTTCCTCCTCTCGTTAATCCCTCCCTCCAGTATCGTTAACCCATAAGTGACACAAAGGACCCATTCGGCGTATCACGTTTCCCCTAAAATAATTTGGAAGCATCAAACTAGCCAAATTTACAACTTGGCTAGAATCAATTTAGGATTGTTATTTTGTGGCGAAAAACTTGTCTATTTCTATTTATTTTTCAAAAATTTTCAGGGCAAAGTGCTACCTAAAACTTTTTTTCGACGCATTTTCTTACATACAACGAACAGGGAAAATATAATTTTAGATATTGTTAGCAAAGAAAATTTACCTCAGTCTCTAATAAGACAATATTTGAATTCTGTTTCAGTTTTTTTACACTTATTCCAAAAAATCCAGAGCCCCCGTAACCCAAAAATTTTTGAATGCAATTAAAATATCTTAGAACAATTTTAAATTGGTAAATATTGTAAATATTGATTGTTTCTTTCTCATACTAAAACTTGGTTAAACAAATAAAGACAAGCACAGGAGTTAGTTGACAATCTAAGTAAATTGAACAGTACACGACCTTTTACGACTATAAAATTTTCTGATGCAACTGATAGAAAATATACGTAATTTATTTGTAAATATCTAAAAGACTATAATTTACGAGTCTAAATCCAAGTGGCTCATGGGAGAAAAAATGTAAAACAGCTAGTGTAACGTTAATAACAGTTTAAGTAACTCATTATACGAATTAATCACGTTCAACCAACATAACAAAAAAAACTACACCGAGAAAAATAAATAGTAGAGATTACTATAATATAGGTATTGTCATTCCTATCGCTGTTTTGCTATTATTATGTGTTAATACATATTACTGCATATTATCATATAATTCTTCATGGTAACCACGGTATCGAATGTAGAATAGTGGAAATTGCATTGCGCATTGCTCTCCAGTAAGTAATATGATGCAACTGTAGTAAAGATTACAATTCACTATAGCAACCATGACGAATTATTATCGGACGCTTTACCATTGTGGATATCGTAAATGGCACTAGCCGCACATCGGGCCGTTTACCAAACTCGATATCGTAGCAACTACTAACGGATTGAAATATTTGATACATGGGACATGATATCAGGGAGAATGTCATTTTGATGATGCTTACAGAGATTGGCCCTCAATTGCATTTGATGGAGATTGTTTTATCAGAAACTAGAAATGAAGTCATTCTTATTCCCCAGCAACTACAAGCATACATTGCTTTGATAGACATTATCAATCAAATTTATTTATATGGACACGAAGAAGAAAATGCTTTAAAAATTACCTGCTTGTCCCGCAATCTGTCAGTCAAAATGGCGGAAAAGTTACGCACTTGTTCAGTGAACTTTCAGGAAAAAGGCCAGAACGTTCAAGAAAAAGTCTGGAAGGTTCATCCAACAAATTCGTAATTATTCCGTAATGTTTACTGAATACTGTTTTGACTGGCAGATTACGGAACAGACACGTGATATTTCAAGAATTTTCCTCTCTGTGGATCAACAGAAATGGCCGAAACTCGCACTCCAAGTATTGGAAAATTACCACGCAGCTCCTCTGTTTCCTATTTATTAAAGGAGAAGCACATAAATTAAGTTAGCTACGTAAGACATTGGCTAACTTCATGCGTAAGACTTTTTTCTTATTGGTCGTTCGGGTTCATAGTGGACGAGATCGCCAGGGCGCCGAATTTGAATTTATTCCGAAGTAGAACATGTAATATTTTCGATGGTGACTTAAACAATCAATTAGTAGAATTTATGGAATTGTTCATGTTGTCCGAAAATGAGGTAGTTTCATTTCATCGTTATGATGACCGCGCTGGCGGTCTCGTATCTTCTTAAATCACTCGACAAGGTTTATGACGTGTTTAGAAAAGTCTCTACAAAAGGACTAATTTATGATGTGTTGTGCTCCGAGCTTGCAAGCGTTGCAATCCTTACCCCATGTGGTATTCAAAGGAAACTCTGTCCTCTGGAGTCATAGACGTTCTTGTTTTTGTCCTTAATAAAGGTTTTTCGTATAGTAAGAATTCTGGACACCGGTCCCCTAGGACAGGCATGCCTTCCTCGTGCCAATAATAAAGAGTTCAAGTTAAAGTAAATTATTGTGTTGCTAGATTTATCTATCTACTTTTGTCCATATCCCAATACCAAGAAATTAATTATTGTTCATTATTATATGGAGCTACTTCCGGTAATGAAAAGAAATCTGTTCTTACTTGTTGGATTTGAACTTTTAGGTGACTATTAGATTGATTTTTTATCACTTTCGATTACTAGTAAATGAAAAATGGCAGTTCACCACCCCCTGAAGGTACCAGCACTGACAAAAAGTATAGTTCCGATGCACGTGCAACGGGGTGTTTTAATGCGTGTGATTGGCAGCCCCCAGTTTCATCTCAATAAAATAAATTCGCAGAGAATTAGAATTAGAGAGGAAAAATTTCGCTTTAACTCAGTCCGGAATAGAATCCGAGGCTCCCGGTATCGCACCGGGGACTCTTACCGACTAAGCTACCGGATACCACATACAGTCACTCTGAAATTCACCACAAAGACCGTCTAACCTCCTTTAGGCATCACATAATTCAAAGAGAATTAGAATTAGAGAGAAATAAATTTCGCTTTAATCCAACTGAGAATCGAATCCGAGTCTCCCAGTATCGCGCCGGGCGTTCATACTTTTTTTATTAACCAAGTTTCCTTATCAGAAAAAAACATTCAATATTTACAATATTTACCACCTTAAAAACTAGTTTTAAAAACAGTGGTTGGGAACTATTTCAATTTCATTCAACAACTTTTGACCTGTAGAGGCTCTCGAGTACTTATGATAATTGCAAAAAAAACTATGAAGGAATTCAAATATTGTCTTATTTAAGACTGAGGCAAGTTTTCTTTGTTAATAATATCTAATATTCTATTTTCCTCGGCGCTAAAAAGAAGGTTTCATGCTCGCTGCATGTAAAAAGGCACACCCATATTTGCGAGAAGGAAAAGAAAAAGAAAGGAAAAAAAGTAAAAGGGGGAAAGAGATGAGTTAAATCAGGTATTATGAGACAGCGCAGATTAAAAACCCTCCTGTTTTTCAATTGTGTCTTAATAATTTTAATTATCAGCCCATTGTTACTACAATTAATTGGATATTCCTTCAGATATTTGGAAATAAGATATAAGCAAAACTTATTCCTAGAATAATATATTTGGCACCATTATTTTCCATCGGAGAACTGAGGTGGACGGAAACTATCTCTAACGATCTAACACAGGGGTTACTATTATTTTTTCTCCTTCGTTCGAAGATCTCATATCTAGCCATTAGTGGTTTCATGTATTTATCATGAGGGTTTATTAGAAATGGGATAGTTGTAATGATTCAAACGTGTGAATGTTATTTTATTCTCTTCTATTTTAAACATTCGAGAGCCCTAACCGCTCTGGTTCCTTTCCTTAGAGGGAGAAACTAAAAAGACTCAAGGGTTACAACACCCTGGGGCTGATGACTCACATCAACAATGGTCCCACTCATGCACCTCTATATATATATACATTCAAGAAAACAGAGCATACACATCATACCCCAATCTTCTCAGGATTTCCACCCATAAAAATGTTTTCCAATCTCAAGTGGAAACACAAGAATAGAAGAAATACAAATCGTACAATTAAAGATCTATTCAATCCAACTGTAAATTAATTTTTGATAAACAGTTTGAAATGTAAACTCCAATAGAGTACAACCAGAAAAAATGTTTTTTGACATGAATCGTCGAGCATTCTTACCAACTAAGCTACCGGAGACGACGGAAATTCACTCTCCCAGCTCCACACTCGTTACCACCCCATCGCATTTCTGTCGAAATATGCTATTTTCGGTCAAAAAGGCATTTCTATAGGATTCTTTCCCTATTTAACAAATTATTGAATACGTTAGATATTATTGGAAATGGGTTATTTAAAACAATAAAACTGGAAATAATTGGAAATAGTTATGCTTGGAAGACACATCCGCTCTGTACCAATTCCTTAGAGGAACTAACTAGAGGTACAAAGGGAAACAATATCCTGGATCTCTTAGTCACATGCTCTCTAAGAGTCCTATTCATTGTACTTTGTCTACATACTTTACATTAAACCTAAACACCATGCCTCACACTTCTCAGAATTCTAGTTTATAAAAATGTTTTTCATATTAAAGCATAAACACTCAGAAGAGTATGAAATAGATTTTTGCTGCCTATTTATTTCATGAAAAATCCAACAGATATCAATGTCAATAAAGTTTTCTAATTCATTATACTCAAGTTAATTCCACACAGTGATGTAGAGATAATTATGCATTTCCGGCCTGAGCGTGAAAAATAGCATTTGTTTCAAACGTAAACAGAAAATCGCCAGGTTTAGCATCAGAACAATCGAGAAAATTCGGGCGACCTTAAGGGCATTGAGATTCGGGGCCAGTTCACGCAGAACAACCTCAAAGCATTCAGTTCGTTACGGAAACTCAATCAGAGCAGTCGTTATCTATCAATTGTATTTAACGTCTCTATCGAGAAGTCTAGAATCGGGCGTTTAGACATGTTATAAGGAACGGATAAGTTCATCGGGTTTTTTAAGTACATCATCTATTAAAACCTTATTTTGTAAATTCAACGGAGTGTTAGTAATTCAACGGATTATTATTGAGATACGCAACGTTATAAATTTCCACGAGGAATAATTTGTATAATCAGGACACAAGGCTCACGCCTAATAACAGTACATCAGCAATAGGTTTAGTGGACCATTTGTGATAAAACATTATTTTCTACCACCAATTGTCCCACTTCCCCTAAATCCCGACAAAATTCATAGTCACTCCTCAAACAGCATTTCTTCACTGATGCCCATTTTCGGGTCTTATGGCCCCGGATATTCCTTGGAAGTGATGTAGAATGGTGTGACATGGAAAAATACAACTTTTGAACTCTGCGTGTATGTACGCGTGGCCAACTTGGGCCACTCCTTTAGAATATGAACAAAATAAATAGTTAAAGTGACTCCGAAAAAGGTCAATTATCGTCAAATTATATCTGCGCCTAAATTTAGCTCGATTGGTCCAGCCGTTTTTCGTAAAATTCCATTTCGTTCTGAATTGTTTCTCACATATATCTCGAAAACTATCGAACCGATTACAATTTTTGCCTCCCAAAATATTCGTCTCGATGCCCTCCATCTCAACCAATTACTTAAAGTTGAGCCTCTATATGACTGAAAACCCAAACGAATTTACATCGGCAATCGTCGGATGTTTCCAGGTTGACGATCTAGAGGGTAACAGTCAAGATGCGAGTCTTGACCCCCCTAAACTTCAGTATAAAATCGTCCACAGATCGTTTCGCATCGATAATCACCGTTTCTTTCAAAGGTTGTTCTTGAAATCGAACTCCCCAGTTATTCCCCGTCTACTAACTCTAAACCTGTACATTAACATATTTAATTACGGTCGCGTAAATTATCTAGTGATCAACGAGTATAGCTTACAACTAAACACTTCACATATTGTAAATTATCATAACCGACAATTGAACGCGAAGTGATTTTTAGTATTCAGTGTTTAACTATTGGCTCCAACATTCACGATGTACTTGCCATTTTCCGCCGCCCGACCACCCAAAAGCAACTATTGAGAGTGCTTGATATGTGTGGACAAAAATGAATCGTCCATCTATAGCTGTTTTTAGTCCATCTCAGTATGTTATAGTTTTTATGGTTTTTTTCCGAACAGTACCGAGATGTTTAGAATGGTTTTAATAAATAGAACCAGAGAAGAACCAGAAAGGAATGAATGAACCAGGGCTTTTTGTCAAATGGATCTAGAGTGTAAAATCTTTGGTCCCTGAGAGTCAGTTGATCTGGAGACATCATACCAGAAAGATATACCTTCTGCGTGGGATAATAAAGAATTAAAGTTGATAGTTAAATCGTTTTTATATTATCGAGACAATCCCTATCCATAATCCAATAGCAACGTTCCCCCACTAAAGACCAATCAAAATATATGTATATATATACTAGCAGACCCGGCCACGCGTTGCTGTGGTTAAGGTTTTTGTTATATTACATTGTACTGAACTATTTAGGAGGAACGGTAGGAGAACATCAGTCAGGGTGATCACCATGCTTTTTTACCTAGATGCCATTTGTAAAAAAATATGGCGACCTCCATAACAGATTTTCTACTACCGTAGCCCCTTAGTACAATGAAATTAATATTTACGAAGAAAGACGTTAAAGCTGGTATAACAGCTGATATCCCATCTTTTAAGTTGAATGAAACTGCACACGGTGTACCAATTTCATTAAAATCGGTTAAGTAGTTTAAGAGTCCATCGCGGACGAA
This sequence comes from Diachasmimorpha longicaudata, assembly GCF_034640455.1. Classification (NCBI taxonomy): domain Eukaryota; kingdom Metazoa; phylum Arthropoda; class Insecta; order Hymenoptera; family Braconidae; genus Diachasmimorpha; species Diachasmimorpha longicaudata. The sequence continues at coordinate 3,881,019 of NC_087227.1, read as the reverse complement.
CAACGTGACACGTTTGTAGGTTTCACATAGCAGCGCCATCTATTGATTACTTACTTAACCCAGTCAATAGATATCGCCATCTGTTAAAATCATTTGGAGTTAACAGATTAGAATGTGTGAATGTCAAATATTAGACAAATAATTTGCACTAAAATAATATTGCGACTATAAATTAGGATGTAAGCTATTCTACCTTTTAAGTTGAATCAAACTGCACACGGTGTGCAAATTTCATTAAAATCGGTTGAGTAGTTTAAGAGTCTATCGCGGACAAACAACGTGGCACGTAATTTAGATATATATTGATATATTTATTTATGTTATGTTATGTTATGTTATTTATATTATGTCAGAAAAAAATGTGTTTGCCTGATAACGATGTGAAAAATTAATTCATCAATTCAAAATTTGACATACACTTTCCTCCTGGCAATGAAATGTTTAGTATTGAAGAACCAGATCCTTAGTTCATGAGATTTTCCACTTTATATCAAAATCGATTTATTTGAATTGCCAATTATATCATTTCTGTCGGATAGGGTCTGTCATCAACTTGTGTTTTCTGTTCATATGTGTATTTGAGATAGCCGTTAAAGCTTCAACTTGGAGCAAGCGATACTCCAAAAATCAAAATACAAATCAAAAAGTTGATTATTTTCATCTTTCTCGTTCTTCTCTGAACTAAGCATTAGAGAGAAGTCGATGGTGGCCTTCCACACTGGATGGGCGGTGGAGCTGGAGGTGGAGTACAGAGGATGACAGGCTTCAAGTAGGCGTCAAGACGAAATTACTTTGCAATTCTAATGTAACTGGCAAAAAATTCGTATAATCTTCGATGAGACCGTCTGTTCACCCATGAGAATTGAGTGGCTTTCTCCCCCTGTTCACCCTAGCCTCACCCACCGCTCCCCTCTCCCTCCGGCGCATCTTCAACTACCATTCTACAGGAATTTAAATAAATTACGTTAATCCCCAGCTCTCTAATCAAATTAAAAACCCAGAAAAAAAACGGTTTCTAGTAATTTTAAATCGTTTCTGGTGCTTTCAAATCATCATTATAATTTTTTAGATTTCCAGATACTAATTTAGTTAATAAAATATTTTATACTACGGTAAATTTTTATATATGTCGATTCATACTCATATTTAACTTGGAACTATATTTTGTTTGTATGGAAAGAAAATATTGACAGATATTGGTCATGCGCAGTTAAATTAAACCATTTGCAGGGAATTCAGATGCATTTCTTGTTCATTATCAAAATTTCACGAGGAAAAAATTATTGTCCTTGACGAAGGAATTTGGTAGACTAAATACCCGTGACAGAGATAAAGAGAATATCGACCGATGAATTAAATTGTGTTAATACTATGTTCGTTTTTGAACACTCTAGAGTTGTAAATTCCAGAGTTCTGACCTATACAGAAGATTATTTTTCCCACCCAAATTTCAGCCAATAGAATTGCACCATTTGTTGATATTTTGTATAGCCTACCTCGAATATCAGCGATAATTTTTTGAATATTTTGGTAAACAAACGACACTTAACCAAATAAACCTCTTTTCATGTCATGGCACAATTCTCTTGGCCGAAATTTGGATAGGAAAAATAATCCCCTGAATACCACTCGAGCTTCAAAATTATAGAATATTTCCCTCTAGGTTCCCTGCATACAAATGAAGTCGTCAAGTTTTTCAGGAAAAATCACTCGTGCTTCGCACTCGTGATTTTTTAGCCTGAAAAACTTGACTCCTTCATTTGTTTGCAACGAATCTATCGGGAAATATTCGATAATTTTGAACCACTTGTGGTATTATATGTGAGTATTTACAATTTTTGCTGCACGCCGAATTAATCTTTGTGTAGCTGGGTGGATTTTTGGGGTAGAATGTGTTGAGGAAGGAAGATATTAGGGTGAGAAGTCTGAAAATGAGCACTCAAGGTTAAAAAAAAACACTTGTTTATTGTAATACAAAATAGTGATGATTTGGGGACCTCCGGTGAGGTGTTCCCTATATACGGGCTGGTTCGAAACTATCTCTACAATTAAATAGATTAGATTAGATTTATGAGGGGCCCACAGATGTGACAGGCGAAAATCGTTTCCAGCCAACGAGGTCCAGGGATGCTAGGACCACGTGACGCCGCTAGGGCCCACTCCAGGGAGTGGAGAGAAGCCAGGGTTGATAAGAGAGTCCGGGTTCAGACTACAGGGTCAGAGTTGAATCTGAGGAGTGATAGAGGGTAGGCGCGTAATTAGACGATTAGAATTGTTAGGATTGTCGGACGTTTCGTTTTTGTGTGCTCAGAGTCAGAAGGACTTGAGTGTGTATTAAGTAGTGTGTTAAACATACTGTTAATATCAATTGTACCTTTTTCCATAGAAAATGTTTGATGTTGTTTGTTTCTATCTTTTTCAAAAGTAACCCTATATGTCTTGAACAATCCTGATCCTATGGTTATAATCAATCATTTGGTAATCGATAATGGCGCATCTTTTACAAAAATTTATTTGTATTTTTTCTAGTAGATTTCATAGACTTTTAGGAAATAAAAAAAAAGTTTCATATAGATTTTGTGTGTAACAAGTAAATTTAGCATTCAATTGAATAGAGTTGATGTTCCATCTCACTTTTTTTAATTATCTTAACACATTCAAATTCACTGTTGGTAATACTTCAATGTCGTTCGTACATCGGAGGCTCTCATTCGGGTGGGTCAGTGCTACCAACGTCACAAATTCATTCTGACAATGTTACAATGAAAAATCGTGAGAACGTGAATATAAAATCAATACTAGGCGCGCATTTCTTTGTATCCAACACTTGTAATCACAAAAATTCCGCCATCTCCCTTAAATTCCGAGATAGTTGTCAAAACGTGACTTCGAAATAAGTAAACTTATCTCGTTGTTGCGTACCAAGATTTATGAAGTTGTTTTCTTTTATTAAAAGGCAATAGAATTTGGAAAATAAATTCATCTTTCGGCTTTCAAATTAGAATAGACTTTGGCTAAGCACCTACAGGACAATAAATCACAGGGAATTCTTGAGAAAAAAAGGGTTAATCTGGGAAAGCTCGAGAAAGTCACGTAGAAAAGGGAATTTTAGGACAACAGACATTTTTTCTCATAGAGTCCAAATCTCTCGGAAGGGGAATTCCCCATTTTTTACCATTTTCCCGGTCGCTGCATCGCTGGACAGCACGGGTGTTCTCCATTTCTCCAATTTCTCTGTTTCTCCATTTTTGATAGACATATTTTCCTTTATCCCTTCTCTTGACCAATACCATTTCCGAAAACCTTCTCCACTATTCTCAATCAAGGCAGAGTAACTCCTTACAAATTTTTACATAGTCAGTCTACTGCGATCAATTTACGGATTCCCTTCGCGGTACAAATTCACTTGTAAATCGGTCTAACCAAGTCTTGTCTTTTAGAAAGTCTTTATACTCAGTTGATAATTAGAAATCTAGTAGAAGTACAAGTATTTGTAAGAATGCTAGCGTAATTAAAGATGTGTTCAAATAAGGTAGTAAATATTTTACAACTGTGTGGGAGCTTTGAAATAACGCCATTCGAATAATTCTCAATTTGGAAACTATTCCGAGTATTATACGAGCATTAGCTCATATATTGTAGCGTTGATTAACAAAATACTAGTCAAGATGAACGCAAATAAAATTGTCTTAATTTAAATAAATAATCGATGGACAATGTGTTCAGTCGTGAACATTATATATAAAAAAAAAACAAAGACGACCTTTGATGTTTCTCAGGTTTTCCCTGATATACTGTAAATAATTATAATCCCTTATGGGTTTAATTTTTGCACGTAGGAGTCATAAAAGATCATACTTTATCTCGTTTTGCACGTCATGTAGAAATTACTTTGTTGAAAAATTCTTTCCTTTTCTCACAGTTCTTCAATGGAAAGCCTTTTCCTCAAAAACACATATATGTTCCTTATGAAAAGTACCAACGGAGACCGTGTCGAATTTTTCCTTTTTTTTATTTCTTCAGACCTCAATAAAAGAACCAACATACTTTTCGTCTAGTTAACAGACCAGGGCATATTTTTCTGCTTTCCAATAGTTTTCCACCAATCAAACTATTTCTCTACCCTCTCCCTTAGAAAGGACAACCTTCTTCTCTCACTCCCTTGTAATCTAAGACGATAGAGTTTAAGAAAAATTTCTAAGTTAGTCACTAGTTAAGACTGCCTCGAAACCAGACTGTCGAACTTGTTCTCATCGTAACCAATATTCGTTGTTTTTGATATGTGTAATTCTATAGACCTTAAAATTCCACAATATTATCAGTTTAAAAATTAATAAGTTCGACTGAATCGCGTTTATTTTTTCTATTTATTCTGACATTTTAATCAGAAACAATTTTCTCCTTTCGGCTCACTATCCGTTCGCAGCAGTTCAGGGGACATCGTTGCCGTACCTATTGGTATACCTGAGATTTACAACCTTAGAGAAGGTACCAGCAATTATTTATTATTTTTATTAATTTTACTGAGACTATCGCGGCAACTACTCCGAACACCATGATAATTGTGCGCTTGCCTGCGTTGCTAGGGGAACTTCCTCGATCACCATCGCATCATGGAGATCGTCAACGCTGTATTCCTCAAGGAAAAGGCCGCATTCTTCACTTGTTTAGACGAAAATCGTGGTCCAGGCGCACAGAGCTGCCTTTGCTTCGGCACTAAGGAAAAGGCCTCTCGTGTCAACCCGGAGAAATTTCCCGTACAATATTTTGTTGTGCAATCGACTGACTCTTTGAATTCTAATCATTTATTAAACCTAAATCCAATAACTGACCAAGTGGAACTACCGTAGCTTGGACGTCTCAATTCTCCCAAGTTAAACTAAAAACTCTCGTGTGAGAGGAGACACTCCTTTCCCTACTTTTCTACTGTCTTAGTAGTATTGAAAATAGCAAAAAGAATAGGATCTTATTACGGATCTATATGATGAATGTTTACTGAATAATATAAGGAAATGACTAAGCCTAGAACGAAAGAAACTATTCACTCGTACAAGGTCGGGATACTGAGGAGGTGATTGTGAGAGTTTTGTTGAAATTGTCTTCATTTGTTTCACTGATTTACACTCGAAAGAAATCACAATTACATTTAACGGATCTCAAACAATTTTATTTTTAAACCGAAAACTGTATTATTTAAAAACTGAAAACTGAATTCAATTATATAGAAAAGGGAGTGTAACAGATACAGCTGATAGAATAAGTGTAGGAACTGAGTCTGAGCAACTGGTGATTCAATAATTATAGAATCTTGACACTTGGATAAGAACTACGGAACTACTTTACAATTAAATAAGACGAAAACCTTTATGTGAACGCACGGACCATGGAGAGATCCTAGAATTTCATTTTCCTTATGATAGGGAGTAATAATAAAATCATTCGAAGGATTAGGAACCATAAAAATTTGCCCACATTAAAATCAATGGAATGATCAGGACCTGGGAAATACCCGACTATAATGACCGAGTAATAGATGAATTTTATTCCCACTAAAATGATTAAAAAATTTAACCTTTAGTAAAAATACAAATTATAATAATTTGACGAGGCTATTGAATTTTAAACAGAAAAAACCCTCTTTGCGATAGAACCCGAACTATGGTGTCGCTGGTATGGTCTTTCTAAATTTGACCTCTCTTGGTCAGTTCGAAGAGTGCTCTCGGAGTGAGATTCCATCCTAATAAAATATAATTCAATCAATTTTATATGATCATGTCATTTATTTATTAACCTGATGGCTTCTGATAAAACCAATAGGTGGTGCTTTAATTTAATAATTAACAATGTTCGCCATATTCTTAAACTCATAATCGACATTTTCAGGAAATGATAGAAAATCAATAAAAAAATTAATGCGAACCCAAACAACGATGTAGAAGATTTTGAGGAAGGATGAAAATTCAATATTTGGATGGTCACAAGGGTTGTCCAGAAAATTTGATTGACGGGGAAAAATAATCCGTTTACTATTTCGATTCAATATGTAAAAAAATGAAAGAATGAAAATGAAGATCTCCAGTCCACATGATCTATTTCAAGTATATATTCATTAAAATAAACGTATGAAAGATTTTATTGCTACGCGGCTGGTCACAATTATATATATAAATATACATACATACGCATACATATATATACATGCATCCATATACCTGCATGCATATATATATGTAGACATATGCATGCATGCATATATATACATTCTTAATTAGTAATTGATTTGCTCATTACGGAGAATTAATTGATAGGGTGATTAAGAAAATGAATGATTTTTTTTATATAGATTTATTGATGATTTCCAATAAAGTCATTTATGTACAAAATAATGCTGGAAATATACCTATAACATTATAGTGTCCCATTTAGCTTACTTACTTTATTTATAAGTTTATGTATAATATTTATAACTCATCCCCACATCGCCCGTTCTCTTTCTCACCATTTTCGCTTTCTCGCTCACTCTCTCACTTATTATTTTTAGTTGGTATTTAAGCCCAAAAGTACAGCTAGTTATCAGGAGGGACAATATTCTTGCTTGCTTCGTATTTACGCAAATAAACTTAAGGTTTTATATTTACAACATTTTTTCCGTTTTTCTGGTGAGAAAAACATCTTGGGAGGAGTCTGGTATTTTCCGTCTCCTCTCTTCCTCCATTCTTTTTGTGGAGAGGATTAGAAGGGATGACTTTCGCAACTTTGTTACACATTTTTACATCTTCACAGCTCTCGAGGCAGAAAGAATTTTGATTTTTTTTTTGTTTACACTTTGCGGGGGTGAAATGAAAATATCTGGTACGTAAGTAACAAAAATCCGAGCACGTATAGTTATGAAAAAAATATGGCTCGGTTTGTACTAGTCACTCATTTCATAAATTTATTTCGAGTGAATAAATTAATAAATGAACATCGACTTTTCTATTTTTGGCTGCTTTCGAAAATAGGCGAAATATTCTTATCACAAATTTCATGTCTTATAGAAAGATTCTACGGGAATTTGATTCTATGAAATTTTAAGGAAAAGTCGGAAACATAAAGGGCACGTCTGGTTGATTACCTATTATCATTTTAGAGAAGAATTAGAAATTTTTTTTGAGAATCTAATTTTATAATAAACAGATGTTTTATGTTTTTGTCAAATCTAATAATTAAAAATCCGATTTCTTGTTGGATTCGCGATTACTCAGTAAGAAATTATTTCAGGGAAAAATTACGTGAAACATTTCGTTTTGAGAATGCAATTTCCTAAAAGCCGATTTTTTAAACATTTTTTCGTCAAATCTTTCACGTCGAAATTCACACTCTACTGCAGGATCAAGTGAAAGTAATAAAAAAAATGTGAAAAGCCATTATAATAAATAGAAAAAATTCAGGAATGTGTTATGGGAAAACTGATATGACTTTCCCGGGGGGTAATTGAACGATAGAAAGTGCATCAGACGTTTTTGTTATTAATATTTTGAGAGAGCTCAAGGTTCGGATTAAATTGCAGCCTCGAGGGGAAACGTCTAAAGTTACGTCTTCAGTGAAAACCTAAGGCTTTCTGTTTGCGTTTTTAAAGTTATTATTTTTTTCTGTGGAATGAACATTGAGAATTCTACCATCAAGTCGAGACCGAAGGAATTCACCAATGATTTTTTCAAAAGTATTTGTTATCATTTTTTACGAAATTTGTTCTTTTTAGGTCGAATAGAATCCGTGGCACCTTTAACTGTATAAGAGGAATAACTCTTAAAATATTTTATTCGATCTTCCAATTGAATTGTAATCAGTCGCATCGTCGACAGTCAGAAATATCTTTTATCGCCATATTTTAAAATTCATCAAATTTATCAGGTTTGCAAAGGTAAATTCAATGGATTTAATGGATTCCATCTGTTGAACTATCAATTTGATCGATTAAAAGGACGGCTTCAGCGTTGGAAATCAATTGTATCCATTGAAAAAATCTAGTACATTTCGTTCAAACAATTTATTTCACTAATTAAAAAATGGGGGCGATCGATTACTAACAGTGGATTTCACGGATTGAAAAGAATGAATTATATTGATTAACGAATGTGTCGAAAAAGGGCGTAAACGGCAACGAGTGATATTTTCCTCCCAAATTTTTTCAATCTTTTTAATGTAAAAGTCTCTCAATTTTCATTGCGGTTTTGAGTTTTCATGAAAAGTGTTATTTTTGTACTTATTCAAATTGGCAAATTCACACTACAAATACATTTCATTAACAAAAATAAAGAAATTCCTGAATTTTTGTCCACTAAAGGATACGCTAAAAAAAATCAATCTCATTGAATTATGATAATGAATTCCCTCGATTCAAGATCTTGATTATCGAGGACAAAAAAATTATTGACACCCGCTCAAACGAAAATTACTCCGCCCATACGATCGCCAATATTCCCATCCCTAACATCTTCCCACACAATCACTCAGCCCATATCATTTTCTCATCCATGACAAAGAAGAAGAAACATCAGAGGAACACGAAAAATCGACATCGAATCTTCCATCTTCATCGAATGCAGGAAATAGGAATTGTGGAAGGACAATAAATTCAAGTGCATAGGACATACAAGAGTTACGAGTAGTCAATTATTATTATTCTCATTAATATTTAATTATTAATATGAAATTTCAATTATCCCCTCCCCCTCCGTATAATTAATTTAATTAATCAATCAATTATAAATTACGTTGATGCATCATCGTTATAGGGACGATATAGAAAAGAAACAAGAGATTAATTTCCCTCTTGTTTCACAACTTCTTCCCTTCTCATCTGTACAATAATTTAATTTTTAACGAGATATTTCATCATTTCCGATTGAATTTATCTCTGAATTTTTCATTGAATTATTTCTCTTGTCGTTTCTCATTCAATGATCTTGCATTTTCTCATTTGACTAGCATTAACGACACGTGTATACGTCACCATAAACACGATTCGAATTCGCTCTACCGTAATTCTTAAAATTTACAAATTCTTAATGCCGTTTTGATAAATCGATAAAACGTGCGACAAAAATATTGTATTATCTCGATGACGAGTGGCTTTAGATTAAATAGTGAACAGAAATTCATTACAGAGAATGCATTGTTGCATAAAAAAATTCTCACAACATTTTTCTACAGCTTCACTAATTTTCGCACTATAAACGACATAAAATTATTTCCCGTTGCTCATTCCATTTTATCGTTTTATCAATGATCTCTCCCCCCCCCCCCGCCTCAATCAATAATTACATTTTGCTAATCTCAATATTCCATCATCATTCTGAATTTCTTAAAATCTCTCTGCATCAACGATTTTACGATTCTCCGGGTACCCGCCCGCATGTAATGCAACAGATGGTGTATTAAAAAATTGTTTATACTATTTTTTTACGGTGAGTGACTTTTAATTATCATTTTATACTGTCGTATTAAGATTTTTTTACGATGCACTTTGAGAGAAATTCGAGAGAATGGCGATCATAAACTCCGAGAGATTATTCAATTTTCCTCAGTAATTTTTAGTACTCCGTGAAAATAATTAAATATGAAAATAAATTAATAAATAAATTACGGAAATTCTATTTCCGGTTTTGGTCAAATAAATTGTCCCATCCTCTCAAATTTTTCTTAAAGTATCATCACTCGTGTATTTTCCATTGTCATTGAGTGGAGTTTTACTGTGGAATAAGTTGGATTATGTTTCGTATGAAGGTCTCCCGCTGAGTTGGGAAAGAGGAATGAGTCTCGACTCATCTGTGTGGTTCAAGGTGCAGTCACCTCGTTTTCAAGATGGCCGATGGAATTCCGGTATGTACACTCATGGCAAGAAACGGCCGAAGGACAGTAGCTGAACCATTCGTCCCTCCCAAAACCATAAAAATTGAATAATATCCTGTAACTTCCAAATACTCGATATCTACATTTAAAATATCTCAACATATGGCCCAGAAAATTTCCGTCTCGCAACACTATTCACTCATCCACCATCACCTCTTAGAAGCAAAAATGTCGATTAAGACAGATCAACCGCCATTTTTTTCCCCGCCACAATAAATTCCAACGAAATAGACCGAAAGCGGTTCAACTGCAGCCTTTCGAAGCGGAAATTTTCCCGGCTTAACGATCGTAAAATCGTTGCACAGATTTGATTGATATTATTTTATGAACACTGGTATACACAAGTATGCGTAAATACTATGGCATTTCTCCTCAAAGTAATCCTAACATTTTTTGTTCAATTTTTTGTATCTTTCTCAGCTAGAAACAATGGTGTTATCCTTATTCATTTGTCACATCTCTTTTGTCATCATTTTTGAGAAAATAATTCGACAGTTTAGAATATATACTTTTATATAGTATTTGTATGAAAAGAAATGGTCGAGGTACCTCGCACATTATCCATTCTTATTTTGATGATTCAAGGTACATTCAAATAATTATTTCCATCGAAATTCACAAAATTCTAGGTAATGAGATTATCGACTCATTACATTCCTCATCTCACTATCGAACTTACAGAAAAGTTTACAACTTTATGTTTTATCTTCTCTTACACGAAAAATACCAATGATGCATCTCTGAAGTTGAAAACACCGAGGAGACGCCATTTTATCAATTGCATAAAATACGCAATAAAAAAAGTGCAAAAAACGTCAAAATTATAATTTTTCCCTTAATCCAACGAAACTCGTAATTTTCTTTTGTTCAAATTTTCGGAAAATGGCGTATCACATTAGGACGCCTTTCAGTCTTCCTTAACCTTCCAGTTGTCCATGAGCTGCCTCAGAAAAATCACCCTCCTAACATTCAAAGTAACCAAAAAATCCATCAGTCTTCGATTGTATAAAAAAAAATGAAACAAAGTTCATGGCAGTAAAAGTGTTTTTAGAATTTATCGATCGAGTGGTTAAAAGCAATCCCCTGGAGCACCAATTGCCCACGAAAAATTTCGATATTTTTCTGTGCCCCTCTTAAAGCCCCAAAAATCCCGTCAAGATTTCGTCTCAATTTCTGTGCCCCTCGAACCAGAAATATTCCCGCTCACGAACTACCACCACTCGTCACCTCGCTCTCCCCAAATTTTTCCACTCAACTTAAAATTCCCACACTTTTACGCCCGATAAGTTCCAATGCCGCCATCTTGATGCACCTCAAGCTCCATATTTCCATTGTATTGTTTATCCCCCCTGTGTGGCACAACCGGAAGTTCTCTCTCCCTCCCCCTCTCTCTCGATCTCTCCCTATAATGATGATAATGATGTCCATGTCCATTAATGGGCAACGTTGGATATGAACTCTGTGGACACGGTGGTGAGTGTCTCTGTCCGCCATTTTGAGTTCTCCCACTGGGCCCTCCATTTTGTATTCTATCCAAATCACCGCGCGCTGGTAATGCAGGTGGATTTCTCCTCAGTGAATGGCTAGTATGATGCACCCTAACGCCCCCATTACCAATTGTATTAGTTCCATCGATAATTTCACTCTGTCCATCACAAAAAATTGTATTAGTACGTGGATTATTACTACCGGGCAGCGTACCAGTACGACGCATTTGTCGCGCCGTTTCACCATCGATATAAGTGAAGCCCTCGGCCGGTGTTGTACCACCATGTGGTAAAAACCAAACACCACCATTACCAGGGCTCGCTGCCCGTAGCTCTAGCTACAGTTCCGTAACCGGAATGGATTTTATTCCAGACGATACCTGTTGATGTTGCTGTGCAAATTGTCCATGATGAAGTGGCCCTTGATTATTGATATGATGATGGTGTCCATGAGCGGCCCTTACAATGTACTCATCATCAGAGAATGTCTTCTGATACTCATGCTCTTTCCTCGAGATGGCGCGATTCTTCCACTTGTAATCCTTGAGGGCATCCCTGACCCTCTTCCGGCATCGGTAATACAGGACAAGGGCCAGACCAGCGATGATGCAGAGACACACGACAATAATAGTCAGCAGGACCGCTTGTTTTCTAGGATCTGAGAAGGCACATCCCAATTCATCAGAAGTCATTCCCTTCAACGGCATCTGCCTGATCTCCAGCGGTTCAGCGCACATAACAGCGCTGGTATTCTTCGGTGCGAGAAACGAAGCCAACCAGTGTAAACTGCAATCACATATCAACGGATTCTCACTGATATCAAACTTGTGTAACTCATTCCATGAAACAAGACCCTCCGGGAATGTAACAAATGCATTGTTCCGAAGGATCAGGTGTCTCAAATTAGGAAGTCCGGCTAGTGCACCCTCCTCGAGGGTCGTCAGTTTTCGATTGCTCTTGAGTATCAGTGTCTCTAAATTACCATTATCCGAGAATGTTCCTCGTTCCAGGGTTGTCAGTAGTTTAGCCCCCGATATATCGAGTTTTTTAAGATTGGAAAGACCCTGAAATGCCCCGGACCTCAGCATTGTGAAGGAATTCTGTCCTAATGTCAACTCCTCCAGTCTCGTTAATATCGACAACTGTTTTGTTGGCACTTCTCTCAACTTATTATCACCAAGTTTGAGTGTACGTAATGACGTTAATCCACGGAATGCACCCTCACTAATATTATCCAGACCAGCCCCCATGACATCGAGTACAGCAAGTCTCTCTAAACCCTTGAAACCATCATCCGGTAAGGATGAAAATACATTCAATCCAATATGTAGTTCAGCAAGTGCATTTAAGGGTGCTAATGCCGGTGATGGAATAGACTTGAGCTGATTGTCATCAAGATAGAGTACTCTCAGTGATCCAAGCTTTTGAAATGCGCCAGGCTCAACCTCGCATATTCTATTCTCACCTAGATCCAGTTCCTCTAGTCTTGTTAGAGAAGTAAATAGACCATTTGACAGGGTCTCCAAGTAGTTGTGACGGAGATTTAACACTGTTAGCGATACTAATCCTTGAAATGTCTTTTCTGTTAATGCTGATATCTTATTGTGCATCAAATGAAGTTCAACAAGATTCTTTTGTGCAGCAAAACTAGCGTCGGGTATTGTTACGAGATGATTACTCGAAAGATCAACAATTTTTAAATCACCGTAGAATTGAAATGCCGCTGCATCAACCATACGTATTCTGCTCTCCTTCAAGACTATCCGTTGGGTTGATGGATTAAGGGCAATTGGGATTACGTCTAGGCTAACTCCAATGCAAGATACAACTAGGGTGTCATCGTCGCAGGTGCAGTCTGTTGGACAGAAGCCGGATTGCGCTGTTGTGATGAGGCATACAGTTGTTAGAAGGAGAATGCTCCATTTTAATCCACTCATTGGATTCTGAAAGCACAAAGATTTTTCAAATTAGATTATTCCAATTAAATTATTTAAATCACCAATCATTAATTTTCCATTAAAAGAATGATCCCCCCTGTCATTGTAGGAATTGTAAAGGATGAGAAAGACAAATCAAAAGTCTGAATGAGAATTTTGTGTAAAGTTAATTCAGGGAGACTGAATTCACCATTTTATCACCTAGTGTCACATAATGTAGGCCAGTGGGTATCATCACCGATTACCACCACAATCTTTTTTTTTCCTCCAACCCCCTTGATACTTGTGGTCTCCCAGACACGTCGTCGGATAAAAAGTAACTAATCCCCGTTCCCATGAAATGGCACCTGGCAGGGGAGACTGGCTGGTTGGTAGAATATAAAAGGCAGAAGGAGGATGGAAAATGTTGAGTGAGGAAAAAAAAAGATAGGCGAGTGAGGAGAATCCGTGCTCCGGGGCAAAATCATTACCGCCGTGTCTACTGGTATTACGTGCTAAAAACGGCACGTCATTAGAGTAGGATTAAACGAAAGATGAGGTAGGTGAAGGCATGTGGGAGAGGGGGAGGTTGGAGTATATGAGAGTGATAGTTGAAGGCTTGTATGTGGTACACTGATTCTGGTAGGCACATTTCCTCGGGTTAATACTGGGAACTTGGCCTAGGACCGCACCATCACACATACACTATTCCCATCCCCTCTCCCCCGGGCCCACCCTTCATTACTCATTTCTCGTTATCAGCTACATTTACCGTTGAGTTGGGAAATGCCTTTGGTACTGATTCAGCTAGACGATTTAATGAGTTACCTCCCTTCATGAACAGTATGTCCCTATTATTTATTGACAAATATGAGATAGCCGAGGAGTACAGTATTGTTGAAAATATGTCCTCCAGAGGAACAATTTCCCACATGACCTGAATACTCAAAAATCGTTCATTTTTTTTTTGCATTTTTATTCTGCACGAGAGACAAAATTTTTTGTGTCAACAGTTCGAGTGTTTTTTTTTTCCATGCCCCTGGCTGGTGCAATTGGAAATATGAACTGCGAGGAACCTGACAATTTTTTAAAATAGATTTTCATGATCATTTTCGGGGGGTTGGCGGAGTAAACATTAATTTTCAATGTGTTTGGCGTTTTTGAATAGGGGTAGGTTACTGATATTTTTCACTATTGAGAAACATCAGTGGAATATGGGAATGATGCTTTGGAAGTACTTTTATCATCCAGCTCTGGTGATATGTCAGTCTGAGTATTCGACCGTGACAAAGACCTTTTGTCTGTCCCTCTGAAGGTAGATGACATCGCCGGAGTATGACGAGGTAGTGGAGAGGGTGGTGGGCGGGGGGTGTGGCATAATGCGACTCGTGCCGTTCGCAGATAACGCGCTGCGAATACATCAGGCGTCCTGGGTGGTATCGCGGCTACTAATCATCCCCATAAGGATAATGTCAACCACCGCTTCCCCACCTCCCCTTCTCGCAGCGGCTTTTTGAACAGGTAATGTGGGGAGATTTGGCTTTGCAGTAGAGTTAGTCATGCAACGGGACCCCAGGCAGAATTTTGTAGCGAAACGTGGAAAAGCTGGACTGGTTAATTAATAAGCTTCTATTTGGAAAATTGATAGACCTGAGAAACCACGAGTTTCTTCATCAGTTGGTGAGGTTGGCACGATTTTATCAATAGTTGAGGGTTTTCTTGAGTAAGATCAAAGAAGATGTGAAGATGTGTCGTATTTATTTATTCATTTATTTATTTATTTATTCATCTAAAGCATACCCTACTCGCGTTGCTACATTGTATTTGCGGTATCGTGGACCGACCGTGTCACATTTACCCCAGGGGCTGTACGTCACGTACAGACTCTCCTAGTGACCACGGAAAATTTTGGAAAATCATGACCGACTCGGCGTCTATCTATCAACTTGCATCGGAAAACAATATTTCTTGATGATTGGCGGAGTCTAGACTTGCGTTCGATGGTATCCGAAAGATTAAAATGCCAATGTACTGAGCCGCACTCGAACCGGCGTCTCACAGGTTCCGTTGTCCGGCCGAGAGATTTAACCAATTCAGCCACCGTCGTCGGTAAGGTGTGCCCTATCGGAAATATTTATGGTTTTGACAGTTTGTGCACACGCTGGGGAACTGTGTCCTTGAAAATATCATGGTTTTATTATAGGGTGAAATTAGAAGGGGCGAGGGGACCGACTGTAATGGTTGGGCGAGTGCGGTGTTGCTCCGGCGATCATCCAGGCTAAGCAGCGTTTCGCTGGGATACTACTTGGATGGGTGACCGCTTAGGAACACCGTTCGCTCGCTCAAAAATTACGGCACGGAAGGCACGGGTGTGGAGACCCAGTGTACCCTTCCGTCACACTGACTAGAAGGGTACACTGGAGAATCCTATCCAACGATTTCCTTTGACGTCACAAGAAATGTGGAACGCTATATAAACTTCCCGTCTTGTTGATAACCCTGCACTATTGGCCGACTGTACGGTAGAGGTTTTCCATGGTTTCCCTCTACTCCTGTGCAAATGCAGTACAGTTGGGGAAAAAAGTCGGTCCCATGGCACCGCAGGGGAAGGGAACAAAATGTTAAAACCCGAGAGGGTATACATGTGAAAAATAAATAATAAATAGAAGGGGCGAGGTGGAGTATCTATAACTTATTATAACTTATTATAACTTGGTGGAGTATCTATAACTTATAGATACTCCACCTTCAGAAGTTATATGTTTAGAATAATATAATATATAGGTTTGATTTGAAGGTGAAGGAGGGAGCACCTTTTCCCGCCAATCAGAAACCGCAGAGGCATTACGTTTTCAGCAATGTTGCCAGTGTCCACCCAAGAGTGGGGATTAACCTGGAACATCACGAAAACTTCTAGGGGAACATGAGAGCTCAGAGTTCGAAGAGACACGCTCGAGGCTACAAGTCCCCCGAGACCTGATAGCAATAGAAGTTTGAGTTGTGAGACGCGTTTTGATTTCTAAGAGGTGTAAAGTAAATGTAAATCTATGTGCATTGAAAATAATTGAAGAGCACTGTCAACGAACTTTTCTACTGAAAATCTTTTAACCAATTATCCCACAGATGTATGAAGCCACACTATGGACCAAGGGTTTTCATTAAAAATACAAAAATTCTTATTTCAGTTATTGGGAAAACTGAGATGGAGATTCATGGTTGTACATAGAGTTGTGTTAGTCGACTACAGCAATCCCAGAGAGCTGCGGGAATAATTGAAGCCATTGACGAAATGGGGCAAACCTGCGGTAGCTAATAAGCTTCTATTCGGAAGATTAACAAGATGGAGAAACCGCTGATTCTTCGTAGCTTGATGGGGTTGGGGTTATTCCATGAATATCTGAGGTTCTTCCGGAGGAATTTAATTATGGTCAGGGGTGTGGTATGAACCAACATCTTGGACCCGGTGTTTTTACCAAAAACAAACGATGCGTCATTTGGCTGATTTGGGAGGGTAAACCGCGGGTAATTGTGCACATTGTAAAGGTACATTGGTCAGTGTACATTGTACGCAATGATTAACCCAATTAACTACAACAATCATACGTTGATACCAGGTCAATTAGATGATCCCCCGTATAAATGTAAATATTGATTCGCAAGACTTTGAAAACTTGAGATGAGAGCTCTACATTTATTTGAGTGACTTTGTTTGAATTGTGGGGGCGGCGGAATAGGATCATTGATTAATTATAATTTTGATCACTTTAATCTGGGCATATTTTCGTTCATGAGGGAACGTTGGTTGCTAGTGAATGGTTATAGAACTCAGGGAATCATTGAAACCGTTGATGAGGTGCTATAAACTTCTGCTTAATTACTATAAGCCTCGATGTGGAAGACTAATACTGTTGGGAAACCGCTAGTTCTTTATAAATTATTGATTGATTTTACGAATAACGAATGGTATTTCTGTAATATGTATCAGGATCAATGGAATCGCCTGATTTGCCATTTTGGATTGAAAGTTTTCATGGAAAACAAAGGACTCATCATCCTAGCTATTTGTACGCATAAAACGCACATCATGATTGCGAACAGAGTCACCTCAATCAACCAGAACAATCAGCCGTTGATTACCCATTAATCACATCATCCTCCGATCGAACATATTGATCAATTCGTAAAAACTATCACCTCTCGAAAACTCTAAGCCCCGATATTTATGAAAATGACTTCACTCGAATCGTGACGAAATTTCAATTCACCAGATGAACGATTCAAATTGAAAAGCGTCAGGATTGAATTTCGACTTAATAGAATCGAATGATACATCGATTATAATCCAACTCTAAAATCCAGGTGTCTCGCCATTCATCGGGGAAAGGTTGGCACTTGGTGAACGAATGCCGAACCCGGAGGATAATTGAAGCCATTGTCTCTCTTCATCACCACCCGAAGGGAGGGAGAGGTGATGGGCACCCGTTGAAAATCCTCATCGACGGTGCCAAGCACCCTCTCACCCTCCTCGCCTGCCGCCACTTTCACAATTCCCTCGGCGGCACATCCGTTCAGGTGAAAATTCGATAAATCGTTCAAGATGCCGTCTCTCTTATTTTCCCTCTTCTTTTTTTTTTCTTCGAGGCTAATCGTGAAACGAGCAAAGAAGTTAACCAAAGAAGGAAGATTACCGTGGATAAGAGGGTGGTAGTGGTGAGGGGTGACAACGGAGGTGGTGGGAGGTGGTAAATCGGATTATGCCTGGTGAAAGCTGGAAAACGAAGCGATGAAGCGAAAATATGCACTAATTCGAACTAATTGTACCTCATTTCTTTCGATGCAAATCAAAGGCTCTTAATTGTGGTGACTATTGCTGACGAGTTGAGGAATTAGTCGGGATTTAAAAAGCATTCAATCCCGCTTCGATGTACTGGAGGATTTCTGATCTGATCTTGTCGATGGGATTGAAATACAGAATGGGTTTTTTTTTGGAAGCTTGAAGGGGCCTCAATCGAAGATAGTTGGTCGATAATAATGGATGAAGGTAAAATCCAATCCCGTTACCCCAACCGGTTCCCGAGAAAATGGGTTAGTAACAATTTCATGATTACGTACCTTCATGATTTGGCAATTAATGGGGGAAATTGAGTTTCCTCTGTACCATTGTTTCCGCTTGGATTGCAAACCGAGAAATAAATGATATTTTCATATCTAATGATGTGTGCTGAGTGTAATAACCCAAGGATCAATGAAGGATATTGGACAAATTCGTAACGAAATGACGCCGAATCGGGGATAAAAGGAACGAATTAAGCACCTGTAATCGCTCCATTAAGCTTTGGTTAATCTACTTTTATTGTTGTACAATCTTTTGTAATGTGTTTTAGCAAAAGTTGGAATGATTCCTAATAAGCTTTTATTAGGACTATTGACTGGATGGAAAATTAACGGATGCTTGATAAATGGAAGCAGTCCTGGGGCTTTCATGAACAATTGGAGCTATTGATTAGGGTCGAACACGGGACAAAAATTATACATGAGATAAGTATAATAATACACTTGCTTTAAGTATACTTGATCATTAATTCAAATTATTCGACTTTTCGAAGAGAGAAAAAATTATTTTCTCAGGAGGCTGTTGTCTTCTTTGCATCAATTAAATCGTTCGGAAACCTTCATACTTTACAAACGACGAGGAACGACCAGAATGGCTCCACTGGATTTTAATTCCTAATGATCAGAGGATTACTAATCGTTCATAACATTCTTCCTCCCCCTCATGTGTTGAGCGTCGTCATTCCATAATAATATCGGTACTCTTAAGTTTGTGTGATGGATCAATGAATTTGGCGAAATAGTTCGTACTAGTTGGTAATAGAATAGTTAGGAATGGATGAAGCCCAATTATTTTGAAAATACTGAACGTAAATGGGGTGATAAAGAATGAATAAACAAAAAAGACTGCAAATCCCATTATGGCCGTCAAACACTTTTAGTGATATTTTACTCGAAATTTGTTCATCATCTACAAGAGGTTGAGTGCACATATTAATGATACACTTTTCTGTGTTATTTGATCTGTTCCTGGTAGATAATAAAGTGGAGTGAAGATCAATTGGTTATCGATTTTACCATTGAAAAGTCAATATACTTGAAATAACTCAAATGAAAAATGATAGAGCTGTTTTGTAAATTTCACGAAGCCACATCTCATTAATTACAAAATCTGTTACAAAGTTTATGGTATGGATAGGAATTTTTATGTGTAAATAAAACACATTCCAGTAGTTTAGCATTTTGCACCTCGATTCTAGTGGCCGGGACAGTCATTTTTCTGCGATTTTTCTCTCCGTGTACTTGGACGAGTGGCATAAATGTTATGATAACGAACCGATTCAACTCAATCAACGAAAACAATGACGCATCAACGAATGTAGGATATTGAACTGATCTGTAACGAAATCGAAGCGAATCGATGATAAAATGAACGAATGGTGCGTGCACAATTGCTCCATTAAACCTCGTCTAATCTTCGATAATTGTCGTACAATTTTACCGTAATATGTTCGGAAGGGTGGACCGCATTTTGATGGTTTTGGAGAGTGAGTTCCGGCTCAAGAGGAAGTGTTGGTGGCTTTCACGAAATTGCATTTGTGTCCATATCCATTTTACTGCGCATGGGATTCCCCGGGATAATTCCGCGTTCCTCGCATAATTCAAAATATTTTTCTCAGATAAGAAGAAAAAAATTCCAACAACAAATGACATAAATTCACGTAGAATTAGAGAGTCTTTGAGACATAAAGTTTCAGAGTTTAAAGTTATCGTTGGACTTTTCAATTTTCAAGAAAACTAAATTTTCTCGTGGATTGCATTTTTCTTCACGAGTAAAAAGAACAAAAATTGGTGGAAAGGGTGGGGGGTGGGGGCATCATAGTCGAAGCTGGAAATTACGTTCCTTCCGCTCAGGTCTCTACACGACATTGCTCGAAGCGTTTCTCTCTTATATCGTATAATAACCACTCTCGTGTGTCGCGACGGAGTTTAAGCTCAGACGGTGGATTTTCCCTTCGTGTTGTTGGCACACAGGTTGACCTAATCGAAACCAATCTTCCGCACAATTTCAGATATGAAATATATTGGAAGGTTACTCTAAAAAATCGATGCTTGGACAATTTTCAGGGTGCAATGGTGCGTTCTTCTGGACTTTTTATTCTGTACTGTAAAGACCTTGTTTTCTAATTACTTTTTCAGGCTTTCAGCCATAGTTCATTCAAGGAAATTCGATTTATTTATCATTCATCGATACCTATGGCCCTTCACAAGTCGCCAACAAATAGCGATCAAATGCTTTTAATTTAAATTATGCGAATTTTTGTTTACATTCCATAGTAAATTAACTTCGATAGTGCTATGCGATTCTTTTCAAACATAATAATGGAGTCTACTAGAGAATGCTATATAGATGTAATTCACCTCCTTCGTTCTAGAGATTCTCATTTTGAAGAAATTATTTTTGTACAAATTATCGTTCTGTCCCAGGTGAAAAATGTTCATGCTGACGATGGCAACAAGGTATATCTAGGATTGGAGATCGAGCAGTGTGGAAGGAATCTTGATTCCATCATTGAATTCTATATTAATCCAACATGAACGGTATATGCTCCTTTCAAACTTAATCCAAGCTTGAAAGAGTCTTGTTACTCCAAGCTGAAGGGCCCAGGATAAAATGAAGCATGATTCTATTGTTGAATCAAGTCAAGACTCATTCAAAATCCGAGGTAAATGGTCCATTCAGCCTATATAATTATTAGGTTCATAAACAACGTACCTCAATGTAGCCCATTATATTCCACTAAAATACTTCAAAGAGTTATCAATGATAATTAATTATCAGGGAATTATCGAGAAATTCGAAGGGTTGATCGAGGATTATCGGTCCAGCCTCGATCGAGGTCGGACACTCCGTGATTTTTGAAAGAGATGAAATTATGAATATAAATATAAAAGTATGAAATTCTGTTTTCAAAGAATAAAATCATTATATTAAAAAATATTATTCAAGCCTTCTATGGTCACTCAATCTCCAAAATCTCATTCAAATTTATCATAACAAAAAAATGAAAAAATACTGACAACAACTCCCCAGCACCTCATTAACCCCTCATTACCATAATTATCCCATAAACGATAACTCAATTGTTTCAACTACAAACAAGCGCTTCTCCATAATCTCCATAAAAGATATTTCATTACACTTTTTATCAGTTAAATATTATCCAAAAGACGTACTATTTAAGGTGAAACACGTATTCTCCTCCGCTCTTCGTTTACGTTATTATACGACGGAAATCCGCCGGGAAATTTGGTTTAATTTATGCGAGCCGGGTAATGTTTTATGCGCCGGCACGTACCACGACGGTCTACGTAATCACGGGGGTTGGGTGTCCTCGTATAGTTTTCCAACCCCTCTTCTACCCTACTTTAGACACCTGAGAAAAGTCACCTGATTTTTTCACTCACCCGAGATTATGCATCTCTCATCAATTTTTCAATTACTTTTTTTTCCATAAATTACATGAAATAAAAAATCATTGAGCCTTCATTATCGTGGGGGAACGTATGCCTGGGGTGGTTTCCACTGGAAATATAGAATCAAAGATGCCGACTGAGTGAGAGGAATGAAGAGATTGAGACATTGAATGGAAACCATTTGAAACCTTTTCCTCCCTCTTTTTGTAAGAAATAAAGTGAAAGTAATTTTCTATAATTTCACGAGGGAATCAATGTTACAGATGTAAGTGCTCAGTGGCAAGTCGATTGTAATAATTCGAAAGGGACTTTTTTCGGCCCTTCGCCCTCACATAATGTCTTATAGTGACTCGTCCCTGGAACATTACAAAAAAACATCATCCCAAAGACGAGAATTCCCCTTAGCTCTTTTTTTTTCAGCGTCTCACTCCAGTTGTAAGGAGTTTTTGCCGTGCGATGAAGGGGGAGGGGTGGATTGTGAAAAAGTTGAAATACGAGGGTGGTGGCCATCGATCAACGGGGATATAAAAAATTGTTGGGGAGTGTTGGGTTCTTTTTTTAGGGAATGACGATGAGATTTTCTTAATTTATCTTTTGTAGAATTTTTGCTTTCAGGGGATGAGGGGGTGGATAGTCTAGGCGACCTAGTTCATTTTGGAGAGGGTGAAGAGAGATTGAGAATGACATGTTACAAGTGCAATTAGTTCCGTTGGTTGCGGAGGAATATCACTTTTTAAAAAGACTGCTAAAAGAAAGAATAATCGTTTTAGTCGTTTTATCGATTGATAGATTGAGAACAATCCAGTCTAATTCGACGTCGAAAATTACATTTCACAGAATTTTGATAAACAAAGCATAAGCAGAGAATAAATTATTTGTGATAAAAGTTTTATCATCTGCTTGTCCAAAATGACACATGATAAATACAATTTTAACAATCAGATGTCCACAGCATCCGCTGGGGCAAATCAACACGCCACTCGGTGTGACAATGAGGAACACTCTCCATTTCCAAATAAGGGGGTTAAATTAAATTGTCCTAACACCCCACGTGACAATATTAACAATGACAATAATATTAATATAAATATTCGCAAATGTTCCTGATAAGTTCTCACCTTCTGATGGAGCCAACTTTTACCCCATTGGCGTTAATATGCCGACACATTGGCCAACGTCTCAAATTCGCCACTAAATTTTGGCTAACATTTGCATGAGGTAATCATGTCCCTGAGACATCATCTTCCGTTATAAGAAATTTTCCCATTTTTGCAGCAAATACTATTCACAACGCATCAGCCATATTTGTCATGTAAATGTGGTTACTTCACCTACCATCTGAGCGCTGCCATTTGTCCTGGCCATAACTAGCGCCTCTATCGCGCCCTCTGGCGTTTATTCAGAAATTGGTGAATTTTGCGGATGACTACAAAAACAACAAGTTCTTATTTCAAACTTTCCATCCGTGATTATGTTGAAGAAACCCGAGAGAACTTCAAAGTATGACACATCATTCAGAGGTTTTCAGAAAAGCAACCAGAAATTCCAACGATCTTTTCACCTAAACAATTTAGCTCGAAATTCATCGAAAGCTTTCATCGAATCTAAACGATTCATTTACCGATACAATGCAAGACATTCATCGTATCAAACAGCATCTAAAATGTCCAACGAATCAATACAAATTCCACTTGAATGAGCTACCCCTCTCCTCACCCTATCAACACATTGGAAGCATTTGAAAAATGTCTGCTTATCTATTCGATCAATTCCAATCACTTTATCGTTAAATTCAACGTTAAATTCTCAAAGCATCTATATTTATCGTACTATCCCTGCAGGGAGATACTGATGCTCATCTCTAAAGCCCAGCATCCACATCGTAAAATTCAATGGAACGCAAGAGTCGTGCATAGCTTTTGCCAAGAGTAAGAGAGACGGAGGATAACCCCTTTGGTACGAGAGAATGAGGGCAAAGAGAAGATAGGATGGAGGAAAAGGAAAGGCAGGGGGTGAGTATATATGTGACGTTGCAGCAGAGAGCTTACGCCAGTTTGGAGCACCTTCAACATACAGAGCTTTTGGAGCCTTTGGAATTCTTTGGGTGATCGTTGCTACCCAACGACAATAAAGAAGATTGGGATCGATTTAAGATTCCAATTTCCGGGCACCTAGTGCCCCTCTCTAAAACACACTATATTTACTTTAAGTTGAAGGGGGTGAAGAGGCAAGGTTTTGACATATCACCGATTAGGTGACCAAATTCGGCATCTCCTTTTTCATAGATATTATCCTTGATTTAACCATTTGGTTTCTCATTTTTCGAATTTATCATTTTTCCAAAAGACGTAAAAGGAATGTTTCTATACCTTTACAAAGGAATTAAAGTGGTGTACATAGAATGCAAATGTTTGGAAGGTTTTATAATTATTATTGATGGGCCTTCATTTTGTTGAAGTAGATCCTAACTGGGAGAACATTAAAGTGATATTGTTATCAATGAAGATTTTGGATCTTTGAATGAAGGTTAGATTGAGGGGGTGAAAACATGAGGATTTGAAGACGATTGATTTGGTTGGATGGTTTGGTTTTCAAATAAAATTTTATTCTTCATTTACTATTGTTATTGTCTTTAGGGGTCTATATGAACTCCAAATGTTAATTTGTATTGCCAGCGATTGTGGTCTTTTGGAGTCAAAATTTTATTCTTGAAAATATATTATTCCTTGAAGTGTATCATCGTTACGATAAGATCGATGAAGTACTGCTGTCAATTATGAACAATAGGAGTCTACATGAATTTCAAACACCAGCTTCAATTTACAAATAGGTGGAATGTCATTTTTTAATGACATTGTAAATCAATCAATGGGTGAAGTCAGAACGGATAGAGATTCCAAACTCTGCAAGTCTAGCTTTCATTTTAAAGGACATCATACTTGATTTAACAAGTTGGTTTTTTCTGTTTCGAGTATCTTCAAATGTCTTTTTGACATGGAAATACTAAGTTTTATTTTCAACAAACATGAATGGAGTGCTTCTGTATCTTTACGACGGAATCAAATTGTTGTGGATAGAATGCGAGTGTTTGGAAGGTTTTAAAATTCTTGTTGATGTGTCTTCATTTCGTTGAAGTAGATCGTAACTGGGAGAACATTAAACTGATGTTATTAACAATGAAGATTTTGGATCTTTATCACTCTTAGTGTTTAATGGAGATGTAGTTTTCTTCAAAAGCAAATTGCTATGAAGGTTACATTAACGGACTAAAAACGTGAGGATTTCAATTCTCGACTGATTGAACTTTCAAACGAAACTTGTTTCTTTATTTGTTATTGCTATTGTCTTCAGGGATCCATATGAAGTCCAAATGTTGACTTGTATTGCTAGCCATCGTGACCTTTTTATATCTGTTTGATCGAAACACATTGATCGAGGCAAAATATTATTCTTGAAAATACATTATTCCTTTGAAGTGCATCATCATTGCGATGAGAATAATAAAGCATTACTGTCAAGTATGATTATTTTAGAACCTTAAGAACCCTAAAGAAGCTTTCATGTTTAAAGTAAAATGTGCTTTCATCAATAAGAAAGTAATGAAGATTCAACCCTTAAATGCCGTGTCCCTTGTGTATTTCTCAGTACAGCGTTGCCATCGCGATATTCTCTACCATCTGGAATATAAATCGCGTGCACTAGCGCCGGTTATGTTGCTCAGTAATTTCCTCCTACACGACTAATCGGGCCTTAAGCTACGTGCTTTTTTGTGTCAATACGTCATAAATTACTTAATTAAGAAAAGAGATAACGGCAGAGAGATAATGAAGAAAAGAGATAATGACCTTGGATGTTTTAATCATAATTAATGCCGAGAAGATACATCAAGTGAGCAACTTCTTAATTTTCTGTTTATCATGGACATCTACTTGTTATCACAAAAATGTTGAAAACAGCGACGTGGCAGCCATTAAACGCTCACTGGAGGGTGCAGCTTCAATGGATCTGCAGCTATAGTATCCTCTTTAAAGGATACTATAGTAAACGTAGGTTAAAGCTAGTCATAAGACAAGGATTTGAGAAAGGGTCAATTCAGTGTTAAAGTCGGTCTTGCTTCTTCATGGTTCTATTATCTTCACGGATCTATTCAGAATTCAAGTACCAAGTTCCATTTCCAAAGATCATCAATGGAGTCTTTTGTATCTTTTCAAAGTATACAAAGTGGTTGGGACAGGACGCAAGTGATTGGAAAGCTTCAATATGATTGTTGATCTACCACAAACATGAAGTGACGCTATTGTCAACATAAGTTTCCGCTCTTATCGACGGTCCAGGTCTGAATTTTCAAATACCTTTAATTTCAAAATAATTATTGGAGATTGGGGTCCTTTTTTTGTAGTTAGGGTCATGATGACTATCTTACGATTGATCAAAAGACCTTAAAAATGGGTAGATTTCATTATTCTACCGGGCTAGGAGTCGAACCTGAAACCTTTCCCCTGTGAGGCAACGGCTTTGCTGACTGGGACAGCCCAAGGGGTCTTGGGTCCTTCACCGTTTGCATGGGATAAACACGAGTTATGAACTTTTCAACTATCACAACCGAAGTTTAGTTCTGAAAAGATCATCAATGGATATCGGCGCGAACCGAATCAGTCAAGACAGTTTACGTCGTCTTTTAGACCCTAGACCCTAAGATTGTGAGCAGAAAGGGCCGTAAGAAAAAAAAACGCAATATTTCATGTCGGACTGCGATATGAGAACCACCAATATCATCAATCACTATTCACCAATCTCCATCAACGAGGTAAATGACGATACAAATGAAGGCGGCACCATCATCATCATCAGCAGTCCCACCTCTAACTTTTTCTTCTCCGCGACTTCCGAACGATTTGGGACAGTAAATTACGTCGATCCCCGGATAAACACAATGTTTCGAAGGAAAGAAACGAGTTATGTACTTGGGAATAGTAAAAAATGAGGCTGAATCGTTGAGCCAAAACGATTTAAAGGCCACGCGGGCAAAATTGTGGGATTTTCTTGCGCACGCGACAGCAGAGAAAAGGCGGAGCAGTACTCAAGTTCACCCTGGGTGAGATATGCTGGAATTAAATATTCATTTGGACTTGGGTTAAGGTGGTTTTCCTTCTCTCCTAGATGGTGGTAGATTTTGGCACAAGGCCAGTTTCTCATGCCATATCGCACCCGCGTCTTGTCCTCTAACGTAGTTGTGTACCTCATCGGGTTTTGGTTTTATCTTTTTTGTTTTTTTTTTTTCTATATTCCTCTTTCGTAAGTTTCCTCCTGGGGGATGAAAATCCTCTCTCTTTTTTCGTTGTGCCAAACCCATGTCTACCCTTTTAGCGAGGATGCATTCTATATGCGAACTTGTCGCTTTCCTTTTTCATTCGAGAGCACCAACAAGTTTACCTGTTGAAACTTTCTACATTTTATTTTTCTCAGAGATCTGAATTTTTAATGGTCTTCGGAAGGAAATTGTACTGTTGGGGAGTTTGCCGAAATTTCTGATTCTGTCGGAAAATGTCAAGCTGTTTTCCATTGTATTACTATTGAATTTCTTGCCATACGATCAAAAATGAATCTTTTTTAAATATTAGAAGTTTTGAAATATGATCTGCATGTTTTTTTTATTATTTTTATGTCCACCCTCTTGAGCCTTTACGTTTTGTTCGCATGTCCTGCCGTGCGTTAGGCCCGACTTTTTTCGCAACTGTACCGCATGTGCACGCGAGCTAAGGGAAACCATGGAAGACCCCAACCGCACACTGGGCCGATCGTACAGGGCCCTAGTGTACCCTTCTGTTACACTGAGTAGAAGGATACACTGGGTCTCCTGTCCAATGGTCACCCATCCAAGTACTAACCCAACGAAACGTTACTTAGCTTACTTACTCGCTTTTTTGTTGACCAAGTGTTTTATCAAGTTCTGTATACATAATTTACAAAATTTACAACTTAAAAACTAGTCTTAAAACAAAATATTCACATTATTTTCGGACTTTAAAGTTATGGTCGCCCAGTGACTTTCAAATTTATTGTATATCTTTAGCATTTTGATATAAAAAAAGTGTATTTTAAATTTTTACCAACTTTTTGCGCTTTGTTGTACGCGATCGATTAACTATGAAAAAAGGAAATTCAATATTGTGCTTTAAAAAATAGTAATTTTGCAATATTGTCAGTGATTTGCATGTGTTAATCCTCTATACACGGGGTCCATATAGTTGACGGTCCCAATTTATCTTATCTCGTGGGCCAGGGAGTCTATACGATAGACCTTATACAAAGATTTGCCATTGATGCGCAGGGAAATATTCAATGTCGTATTTTTTCGAAGTAACGCACTTCGCATTTCCAAAAAAACATAGGCCCCAGGGTATTTTTGGTGTGAGGTTAAGTGGAACTAATGAAATTAATACCGTCATATATTTTGCGTATATATAATTCAAGTGGAAAAATACGTCGAAATCAAGAAAGGTTAAGGGAGAAGGTTCAATAAAGAACGATAAGCTGACCAACTCTGCGGAAAAAATATGACGGATCGCTTAATGGCTACTCGATGGTTAGTCGGTTGAACATCGACTTCAGCATTTAATCATTGACTGGTCTATCGTTAATCGACGATTGATCAATCGATCGATGGTTGTGCTGGTCGATGGTCAGTCAATTGCCAGCCGAAGGTTGGTCGCTCCCCAGTCAATGGCCGATCGATATTCGATTGCTAGTCGATGCTCAGTGGACAACCAGTCGATTGAGTAGAGATCGACTAGAGTCAGACCGTCGTTGCCACTTATTTCGCAGATTAATAACTTTCCAGTTATTATTAAAATAGTAAATAAAAATTTTTTAATTGAATGGAAATCCAATTTGTGCCGTTTAGAGATTGATTTTCTGTAAAAATGCAATCGATTCATCTTCGTCTCATGTCTTCTTGCGTCTTGTGATTGCCTGAACATCGTTAGATTTTAATATCTCTCAGAAATTCCGGATTTACGCTGCGCGAAAATTATCATCTTTAAATGAGATTTTTTCTAATTAAGCGTCGTGTCACATGATGCGTAGATGAAATCCAGTGCTGGAGTGTAGGGAGAAGTAGTAGTCGAGACGCCCAGATTTCATTTGAGTTTCAGAGAGACGAGAATCCTCAAATTTTTCGAGTAGTCTCGGGCGAGAGTGGCTTTGTTCTCTCTTGAAATTGAGAAAATCTGAATGTTTGGGGAAAGTTTAAAGGAAGTAGGTGGAGTTGTATCTCTTATTCCGCGTCTCGCTTGCATTGCTTTGAGTAAATATAGGGGCTACGGATTATCGTGTATCGTTGAGAGGTAAATGCGACGTTTCCACGCTAAGTTTGAAAGTCAAATACGCGAATAAATTGGGAGTGAACGTAGACTATGAAAATTCCATGATTCGGTGGGGGAGTTTATGAAGAAAGTCGATTGAGGTGAAGATTCTAATTTCCGGTGTGCAGCCTCCTTTCGTCGTTCATAAGAAAAAATTAATCTCAGATAAATCGCTTACCATTTCACTGAAGCTTTAAATCTACGACCAACCGGTGAAATTAACTTATAAAAACGATGAGTTTTTCCGTAATTAGTTTGTTTATAAAGAGATAGTTCACTCAATTTTTCAATTCGTTCTTTCGATTATTTATCGTGAATTGTATTTATTGACTTATTTGATGAAATTTTCCTTATAGTTTACGCTTGAATTTAAGCAAATATCTGCAAAAATGAAATGCACACCTACATACATGTACATGTATATACATAAAAACAATATATACATTAACAACAATAATAATTTACATCCGTAATTTTTCCGAATGAATTGTTCTCTTTGAGACGACTTTTCGTAATTCATTTTTCTTCGAAGGTAAATTTCGACCTGATTTTATCATTGTTATATATTGTTAGATAAGCAACGAGAAATTTAAATAGGACCTCACATCTTGTGACGTCGCCGGAAATTGGTGGATAGGATTTTGGAGTAGGTAGGAGAGGCACCCGGATTAATCTCAATATAATTTATAGGGTTCGGATCAATTTTACGGCCATTTTGCGGTTTACATCAATTTTACTTCATTCATTATGAAATCAAACCAAAATTGGAAATCTCTCAATTTGAATTCTCTTACTTATGCCTATGTTTAGGAATTTTTACCTTTTATCAAAATATCGTTAATTTAATCTACAAAATGTGCATCGAAACAAAAGCATATAATAATGCAAATAATTTAAATAAATGATCTTTAATTAATGTACATTTTAAATGGATTTAATTAGGTAAATATTTGTGTGAAAAAATGGAATCGATGTTTGGAAGAAAAAAAGAGAAAACAACTTTTATTAAACTAAAATGAGTGATTTTCCAGTATCGGTCGGACGTTAGTGTCTTTTTTAAAACCGAGTTTTTTTCATATAATGAACACTCATGTATTACAAAATCCAACTCTAAAAAATTCTCATATAATGTTCGAAATTAATCAGCGGCATATAAATGTGGGAAAACGTTACGGTCCATTTTTTTTTTAAAAAAAGCAATAATCGACTAAATATGGATCGAAACAGATGCAATGCAATCTAGGATTATGCATGGATAATTCTATGTAACTAAACTCATTTATTAAAAAAATATAAATTTTAACAATCACCGGAATCGAAATCGAATTTGAATCGAATTTCCCGCAAATATGAGTCCAGCGAGGTGCCTTTACATGTTGAAATGTGGATTGAGTTTTCAATTTCACATTTTTTTATGTGGATACCCATATTGAATCCTCCGAGGGAGAGTATTGAAGCATTTAAGTATATTCGTAGAATTATTTACAGAAAGAATAATTGTTACTGTAATTCGAATTAGGCCATAAGAGAAAAATGTAAAATAACAAGTGTAACGTTAATGACAGTGTTAATAACCCATTCTATGGGGTACATCATTTCAAACTAATAAAATAAGAAAAATAAATAAAAAATAACTGTCATTGTTGAGAGTCTCCACTCAGTTTACATAAAAACAAAAAATGATTCCGTAGGATAAAAGAACACAGAGTTCTTTCATTAGGTGACTAATATTCTTTTAGTATTTGTGGAGACTTTGTGGTACAGACGTTTCTTCTTCGAGTCAATTATGAAATAAATAAATGGTAAATATAATGGTAAATCGACCGCATTTTATATTTAATTAAACCTCATTTCCAATAGAGAGTAACTACTTTCATTTTCCACCTTAAAAAAATCTGTATGTTTCTGGTCTTTAAAAAAAGTCGATCGATTCCAGGAAATAAATTTTTAATTTACATTATTTTCTCTTCGTATAACCCTTCGGGTTTTTACAATTTGTTCCCATTTCACCTCCCAACCCCCGATACCGCAATTGCCGAAGGACGAGGGAAAACCTCACAGGCACAGTCCTCGTTCCTCTGACGAGAATATCACTCGGCAATAAAACTGTGAAATTAGAGCGCTAGAAATGCTGACCACCCTCACTGGGAATCGAACCCGGATCAATGCCATACTTTTTATTTTTAACTCAAGATTTGTTAGCACCTTTTAACGAATTTACATATAGATATCATGTATCTGATAACATATAAAAAATACTTTGTTATACATTTACTTTATTGTAGGACCTAATCTTAAAATTTAATCTACTGATAATTTGTTGGCGATCGGAAAAAATCCTGATGTTTACTGAGTTACGGTTTTTCGAAAACATGTGTAGTAGTTACATTTGATATTAGTTTAATATCAATCATTAAGATGTAATCTGATGGAAAATTATTTTAAAAACCGACTTGTGAAAATTCCTTTATCGATAAGTGATCAGTCAGTCAGAGCTTGGGTTGAAAACTATTGTATAATGCTGGCAAATTTAATTATGTTTGGTTCAGCATTATTAACCCACTAGTCCCGACCGCACCAATACAATAAAAATGGTTTTAGTTAAATTATTTTCACTCAAATATCGACTAGTCAAATATGGAACATGTGCCGATGGTTAATAATATTGAATAAAAATTTTTTGTGAAAGAAAAGAAGAAGGGACTATGACCGCTGTAACAAATTATTTCTAGTAAAACGCCGGTTAGATGATGAATACAAAATTTTACAAAGTTTATTGAGACTCATGGTTTTATTACTCATTTGCTATAGTCTCATCTCCTCATTGAACCGAATTGAATTTAAGTGCGTCATTATTTTCAAAATTAACATCCCCGAAATGCGACCTTATTCCGATTTAGTTACTACACAGAGAGAAAAATCAGTGAATTTTTATAGTGTCATTCTGATCATAATTACTGCACTGTGTTATAATCTTGGCGCAAAATTTGTGAATCGTCAGCTGGCGGTTTTTTCAAAAAACATTTTATTGATTTAGTACAGTCATGACCAACCGAATGAAGTCGATAACGCGAATGATTAATGTTCCTCGAACGACGTTATTCATATCTCATAGAGATCCCGCTACGATGTACCCTATTCTGACAAAATAAAAAATCATTTTTGGATAAACAGCCATTTGGCGACGCTACCGCCAATTGTAGGCCTGAGAAAAATTGCTATGCCATATAGCTAAATTTCTTTATCGGCTTAGGAAAACTTTTATATCGGCCGCGTAAAAATTCAAAGTCTAATGGGGGACTCGGAAATGGACGAGCAATGGCTGATGCAACCGGTCTCATGACGGACTCCAACGTCGGAAATACTCGGATGTATTCGGCGCTCATCGTTAACCAATCAGAATGAGTTCAGAAAAAATTAATGCGCGGTACCGTAAACAATGCAGAAAGCAACACTAAAATAAAATAGTGATATAAATAGGAATTATTTAAAGAATTCTTATCAATTCTTGACTCAAATTCAAAAAAAAAATGATAGACCGTCATATTTTGTAGCGCTGCTTCATAAATTTTACGAAGCCACACACCATTAATTACAATATGTGTTACAAAATCTATGGTATTGATCGGATTTTTTATGTGTGCATCAAATACAGTCCAGTATTTTAGCATTTTGCACTTCGATTCTACTGCCCACCATAGTAATTTTTCTGCGACTTTTATGTCCGTGTAGGGTGACGATAACTTTTGAAATTCTCTCTTTTGAAACCCATTGAAATGACCTAAGGATTTATAAGGTTTCCATATTTCCATTAACCCGAATTTTCTTTCCTGGGATACCCTTTATTCATTTTTTACTGATCATAAAACAATTACGTTATCCCGAAAAATCAAGGATTTCAATTGAAATTCAAGGAATGATGACCCTGATAAAAGAAAAAAATCATTAGAAACAGAACGATACAAATCTCATTTAGCCATCGCCCATATCCGTTATATTATTTCACTCCCTCTGATAAAGTCATTGAGATAGTCTCGATGGTTTTAAAATGTGGGAGAGATGGAACGTTACAAGCCAGCCGTTAAAGGGTAGGTTCACTCAAGTCAACTCCACTTCTCTCCTATCGCAGAATCTACGTATTATACCGTAGATGTTTTCCACCCCTATACGCATAACCCCGAATGAGATACAGAAGACTGAGGACCCTGAAGGGGTGAATGGAAGGGAAGGGTGGGAATGTTAGAGGGGGTTTGTGCGACGTGCATGGAAGCGTAATGGGCGCATAGTGGTTGGCTGACTGGTGCATTATTAAGTAGTTGAGTGCACGTTAGCGCCACGAAGTGCTGTCGGGTTCTATCAGTATGGTTGTGGGGCACAGAGGCTATGCCGAGGGGGGGGGGGGAGGGGAGTAGGGCGAGAAGGAGTGTTTTTTGGGGAGACCGCGCGTTTATGAGCCAGCGGCCGAGTGCACAATTAATTTAATAGACGTTGATCTTTGATATTCAGTAAATAATTGTTAAGACAATGTTTTCATTTGTTGTATTCACAGATCATGTTTCGGTGGTATTTTTACCTTGATTTGTATATTCTTGGGTTCACTGATATTCGCAATGTTCTTATGTTGTAGTCTGTAAAAGTGATTTTGGATTGTTTGTGCATCCGGATGAAAGCATTGTAATCGTTATATTTTGTAATTTAATAATTTGTATTGGAAATGCTAAAGTATGTGAAGTTTTTTCCAAATATCATGTTTTTGAAGATTGACGGTGTTGTCGATTTTTTAAACCACTTTAAAGTGTAAGTTTTCTTGAGAAAAAACTTTTTTTTCGAGCAGCTGCCATCTTGCCTGTATCCATCTATCCTAAAAATAAATCTATTGGTTTATTTTTCTTTCCGGCAATTTGAATCGGAGATATCTTCCGCACCGCCAGACACGTTTTGCGGAGGTCCTCCAGGAGATGTACTAGAGAAACAAAGGAACTCAATATTTTTGTAAATACCTGACGAATTCTTAAAATACACTGAATTCGCTAGATATACACTATTTTAATGTGTATTTTAATAAGAAACCTCTACAATACAATCGAGAAAAAAAAAGTTTTTTCTGACCTACAAATGAATAAATCAAGTGTAAAGTATATTTGATTCAAGTATACTTGAAACAAACATATTTTATGCTTGAATCCAACAAGTCCAATAAGTAATCAAATATATTTGAATAAAGTATTTGAATGTGTTTAGAAGGGTATAGGCATATGACACGAAACCTTCACACATTCCTTGAAATCGTGTATATGTTGCGCACGCGAAATTCGGCGGATGCGCCTTGAAATAATAACGAGAATGTTGCACTTGTGAGATATAAAGTTTATTGTACCAAGTTCGTATTGTGGACAATAGATTAGAAGAGACTCCTTCTTCCTTCGAATGTTCGAATGTAACTAACTCAAAACTAATTTTCTAAACCCACCACCATTGAGGGTCTCGCCTACTTCTTTTGGCAAGAGGGACCCATTAAGGTTTAAATTTTCTTATTATTTGGTTGTATAAGCCAATCAAAATTAAAGTAGTTAATGATCAAGTTATGGTGTTACTTGACCCTTGGTTTCAAACGGGACTGCATGGCATGGCCTAAGTGAAGGATGAATGCAGCCAACATTTCTTTTACCATATGTCCTAAGAGATGGGCTTTGGAATTTTATACAATTTACTAACTATTTCTTCAAATGCCACGATACTGAATGTATAAAATAATCGCGTGCACAGATACAGAATGAAGTATATTTTTTTCCTGGTTTTTATATTCCTCGTTTGTTAACGCAAAATTAAACTCCCGGCAATTCAAAATATTTGCAGACTCTTGACCCCAATAAAATATATGCAATCCGCATGACTCGGTTTGTTCAACAAATCTACAAATACCTCATCCTCAACTAATGAATCTCTATCAAAGCCTCCATTTTTTCCTGTAAATTGAATTTAACCGCGGAAAATATGGGACGAGAGTTGAGCGTTAACTTCTTCCGAACCTTATTTAGGTTGAGTCTTGTGGGAAATTATAGTGGATGAAATACAGCATAACCTCACAACATTGTCTTATATATTTTCACAAAACTTTTAGGGCGCCCGATGTATTTGTGAGAAAAGATTTTAATCTCCGGGATTATCGCGAGGATAAAAAAAATGTGGAAAAATAGAGAAACTACGGAGATCCGGTTTGTTACCGACGTTTTTCAGAGGTACTGGGATAATTAAAGGTACGCTCTGAAGAGAATCTCGTTTACGTTTATATATTTTTTTTTCAAGGAAAATTAACAGGAAAAAAGGAGCAAAAATTCTACGCTCCATGCTGCCAAGAGGAATTGTGTTAGAAGTTTATGTATGATTTTGTTACGAAAGGAAGTATTTTTTTAATGAGCTCGATTCAAGTGAATTAATTGGAGATGTTGAGCGTCGAATTTTTTGTCATGACGGATTTTATTATGGAGGCTTGTCCGAGGGGGGGGGGGAGGTTGATTATAAAAAAAATTAAAGGAGAAATTCCCTTCAAATTATGTAATATGTAAAGGAGGTTAGGCGATGTTTCTATTCAATTTCAGCCTAAATTTCTGTGGTATCCCATAACTCAGTCGGTAAAAAAGCTCAGCGCAATGCCAGAAAACCCGGGTTCGATTCCCATCTGAGTTAAAGCGGAATTTTTTTCTCTCTAATCCTTTCGAATTATTTGATGTCCAAATTTCCAATAATTACCTATATGATTATCACGTTCAAGTAGAGAATCAATCGGTGATAGCTTTAAGGTCTTATCTTGGATAATGATGTTCCGCTTGAGTATTACATTATTTTAAGGATCCGGTAATTGCTTTGAGATATATAGCTTTTAATTACTTTGAGAGGACGTTGATTGGATTTGCATATTTCGTTTCGTTTTCATCTACTTCTCTTTCTGTGAAGTAGTCAGATCATTGGCATAGCAGATGGTTCGACTCCTGAATGGGGCGTCCACACGGACATTATGCTGATCGATTCAAATTGGCTGTCGCGAGTGAACCGGCTGGCCTCTGATGACCTGATCTCGTTTTGTTAATGCAGATAATTATTTCTCTTGGAAGTTGTCAGTTCTTACCGAACCCGAGAAAATGAGTTTAAATGTGGATGGATTGAGTGCTTTGATACTAACGTAGCTTTTTTTGTGCTAGCGTGGCTGAACGAGAGGCTCGAAGTGCGAGAAAATTTCCAAGTTTTCTGTTCTAAGCTGTAGTTTTGATGAATTAAAGTTTTTCGTTTGAGATTCCACCGATAAATGCGCGCTCCGAGCGATTATTTGAATTGCGCGCCTCCAACACATTGACCAATGAGGAAAAAATGTTACACATGAAGTTAGCCAATGGCATATGTGGCTAATGTAATGTATGTGTTTGTGCTCTCATAAATAAGATAGATAGCTGGGCTCTGACGAATTAATATCTATAATATTTACAAATGGATTGTGATAATTAAAATGCGATGTAAAATGTCTTACATCTATCCTAGTTAAATTTTTTGCGAATACCGCATAGTCAGGGACCAGCCCACTGCAACTCCTGCTTGATAGCTGCCCAGATATTGTCACGTCCTAGGTGGCGCTGATGGCTATGTGCTCGATCTCGCTTGGGAGTTTGAAGATTTGAATACGCGCCAGGGTTTTAGTGCGCGTTGGCAGAAAAAATAAAGAGAAACGATAATTTGTTGACATTTAGTATATTATAAAAATGAGAATGAAGTGCTTATCTTAGCTATATACATACAATAATTAAAAAATACATAGAATTTAATTGACTATCTGTTTTTAAAATTATAAGACTGAAAATTACGATTTAAACATTTTGGCCATTTTTCTCTTTTCGAGATGAATTTTTTTTTGCTCTCGACTAAAATCCGTGCAGAATTCTTGCACGCGAATAACCAAGAAATACCGAATAATTTTATACAATATTTCGGTCGCATGCTTTTCACATGCAGCTCTCGCAGCACTCAAATAATCACGATTTAATGCAATTCTCCACTCTGCTAATCTTTTTTTCGTAATCAAAAAAAAAAGTACTTTTTCGGGATTCATATTATAACCCGATTTGCATCCTTGAACCGCACAAGATGGCATTATTTTTTCTTCGCAAAAACCACAGAAAGAAAAACACAATTTGAACGCACATTCATTATCAGGATTTACCATAGAAACCGAGGAGTGGGGATGAAAATCGCAGGGAGGGGATAGAGCACATAACATCCGGCGCCATCTGGATCGGTGACAATAACGGGGCAGCAAATCCTTATGGGCTTTTAGGTGAGTTTCAGTGGGCTGGTCAGGGACCTATGCTTGACTCTCTCTCCCTCTCTCTCTCTCGTCCTCTATCTTTCTTACTCTCCTCCGTCCGAGTGGCGTTAAACGTTCAACGCTATTTCCTCACCACTGAAGCGTTAAGGGTTTAACACAACCTTTTCAAAAGTCGCCTAAAAAGTATCACGGCCAAAAAAATATGCCGCGTAAAGTATCGGTCACATCCCGTCCGTCGAATAACGTCGGTCGTCTGTTTGTTTTGGTTTACTGCGGTTATCTGACTGTAATTTGATTGGAATCGGCTGCAGGATTGATTCATAGATCAGTCCTTTATATCAGAGGTGGATGTGGACATTCTGAAGAGATTCGGACCTCTCAAGCATTATCCGAACTGTATCAAATGATTTAATCAAATTCGAATCAATTTGATCTGATAAAATTGTGACGGAAAGCGATGTGACCCAGTTGTTCAGTACCTGATCCAACTATTTCATTAGTAAGGTCTGGTTTGATGCGACTTTGATCTGAACCTGAACTGAATTTCCACTCCAGTTAGCGATGAGAAACCCCTTTTATATAATTTAATCTAATAATATGATACGAGGGTTTTAATTAGCAGAAGGCAAACAAAAATCATGAAAACCCCACAAAATATTTCCCAAAATAGGGGAAACCAAAGTCACTAATATTTTTCATACTCCTCTTGCTTCTCCTGCCTCAACCATTTAACCGCAGGGGACATGGATGATAGTTGAAACAGTAGGTGAATACTGAATATACACCAAGGACTGTTTGTTTTTTTTTATTTTTTTTTCCAACAACGCAGAAAATGCCAGAATGATGAATATACAGGATATGGACATGTCAATCACTGGAGCATTCACAGTTTTTCTACAGGCTAATTAATGAATAATGCAACTGAGCAATTACAGAGGAACTTCTTGATGAAAAGTCGAGTGAAAAACTATTCAAAATGGTGTTCACCTGATGATTAGCGTATGTGGTTGGCCATTCTTGTGGATTATTCATGGAATTATTCGTGGAAAACTCCATATGACAAAAATCTCTCTAATTCGAAGAAAAATACAATTAGTGAGAACAAATTCCCATTGTAATCGAGCTGAGAGTCGAATTTAAATTTACAGGAGACCTTGGTATAATCTATAATGTGATTCACATTTTTTTATCGTTCGTGGATTATGGTTTCTGTGAAACCATGAATGCCTTCAGTTGAAAAATTATTCTTTGTCGGGAGCAGCATCCGGATGTAGGAAGTGTGTAAAAAGTTGAAACGTAGAAGTAGTGGAAAAATTGAAACGTTAAAGAATCTAGTTCGTGATTTTCTTCAAGGAGAAGAAATCTTTAAAGATGTCTTCACCGAAAAATTTCTAGATTAATAAAATTTACATTCAGAGCGTTCGAATGTCTCTATTTTTATAGAATTGGAAATATTTTATAGAAATATAATAACAAGTGAATATGATCACTTGCTCTGTCATTCATCTATCAAATTGGAAAAGGGAAAACAGAATGTGAGGATTCAGAAAAATTAGAGGAAGCTGTAGAAAGCATAGAAATATTTTAGTTTTCCGTTTTCGCGAAAAATCTTTGTACGCGTTCTCAATTCTAGACAAATCAGTTTATCACACTGAAATTGGGCAAAATATTTTTTTTCCATCAGTGTACACTGTTCCGTCATTGAAAATGGGCTTAATCGAATGAATAGCTCATTACATATTTCAGTTTGTATTTCAAATGGATGATTTATTCATTAGAGACTCGTCCATAGTCAAAAGAAACTCATCTCGGCTCACTCGTTTTAGTTTTTGTAGTTCCAAACAGAAATTTAATAGAATTTATTAGAGAATTTGTTAAGTTTTGGCAGCTCATATTATGTATGTAGTTTTTAGATGTTATTGCCGATATCTTTCCACTTTTTATGTTTCTTGTAACTTTTTGGGAAGCGGTTGATAAGATTGATATGAAAAAATATACTGTTTTTAAGGTATAGGCATCATTTGATAATTTCTAACGTTTCTTCGCCACAAAAAAATCCTTTCTATCATGTTTGACGTGTAATTGACACTATTTGCCCATAGTATTTTTCTTCCATCGATGTTGATTTGTTTTTTGCTTTTGTTTAACGGCACAAAACACTGAAAATCGATATTACTCTAGAAACTTGAGTAAATAGTAAATATTCAATAAATGAATAAAATGCACGAGTACAAGAAAATCATTTTAACCCCGATAATACAACAAGAAAAAAATACAATTTTATCACTAAGAATCAGACAATTTTAAGGTCATGAATCTATTCCCAATAACAGCAGTTTTAGTAAATATATGCCATAATAATTTAAACGATATAATATGCAAGGCGACGAAACATGCTTTACAGAAGCTATTATGTAATATTTTGAAATTTTCACAAGTAGTGAATATTAATAAACTCCATCTACCTTCTGTATCATACATTAAAAATAGATCACCTTTTGAAGATAACGTAACCCGTCTAGAAAAAAATCGTTCTGTCTAAAACGTTCGAGAAATCTGCAGAAAAATCATCAAAAGATCATCGGAAGATCACCCTGGTGACCCCAAAAAAATCTTATCAAGATCTTTCAAAGACAATTTTGGTTCGGTGATGTATTCGAAAGAGATTTATTTCCGAATATTTTTCAGAAAAGAATATTATCTTCCAAAAATCTTCTAACGATATTTCGATGACTCTTCTGAAGAGTTTTTAATCGATCAGCTGTCCAATCAAAAATTGAAAACATATAAGAACTGCCCTCAGGCATATGAGCTGATGGAGATGTTTGTGAAACCTCTGAATGCAAAAAAACTCTTCATCTAGGTCCTTGTTGATTAATTTTACCAAGCTTCGGTAATGTCTGTAGTTTTTTTGTTTAGTCATAAAAGCTAAACGAAGAATAAACCAGCAGTCGCCCGACACTGGCCCAGTATTGGTAAATGGTGGTCCATTCCGGGCCTCCTGTGGGCCCTTACTCAACTACTGCTCCGGAACCCGATCGACAGTTCGAGAGATAGTGTCTTCTTCAATTCAATGCCACACTTGAAATACATATATACGCAGCAATAAGTACCAATATTTGGCAACAGCGCGGTCGATTTCACCTGGCAATGGTGCGGTAAGCGCGTAATAGATGAAGATGACGGTTGAGAACGCCATTGATCAACAGTTGGGAGTAATGAAGCACTCCGGTTTAATTAGCAGTTAATTTCCCAGATGGATTCTAATTTGATCGAAAATCCTGCTGTTCCCAACCCCTCCTCTTTTTTTTGAAATTCTTACGATTGAATACATTTTTTCGATTTTTTTTAAAGTGAAGATTGTAAATAATATTTAAGTACCAAACTGTTAAAACGAGCTAAGCAATTTATCTCTGATTTGAGTTTGTAAACAAATATCTCCAAATCTCGAAGAAATAACCAAATCTTTGTGATTATATTAGTTGTAGTACTAATTTTGCTC
Organism: Diachasmimorpha longicaudata; assembly: GCF_034640455.1. Taxonomy (NCBI): domain Eukaryota; kingdom Metazoa; phylum Arthropoda; class Insecta; order Hymenoptera; family Braconidae; genus Diachasmimorpha; species Diachasmimorpha longicaudata. The sequence continues at coordinate 3,840,013 of NC_087227.1, read as the reverse complement.
TACAAAAAAGGTTACACTAAAAAGGTGGCCATCTTCCCCTGATTTCGAGATATTTATCAAAAAGTAATCAATAGTCAAATCAACTTATCTCTGTATATCATGTTGCCACGGATGTCAATTGAAAAAAAAATTTTGCTAATATTATTGAGCCACTCGATGTACTCCGAACAATACTTGTTATAAAAATAATTGTTTGAAGTACATGAATATAATAAATAATTTAATAGATATGTATTCAATATAAACAGTACCTCCAATGGAGAAAAATCTTTCAATTTAAATAAAAACAATCCTTCATATTGAATAAATAAACTTGATTATTTGCTGTGTCTGAATGTTTCTTTGGTCTTAACCAACGTCAATTGAAAGTAATAGAACAAAAAGGAAATTGTTGAACGCAATTACTATGACAAATGCGCCATTTGAATTAACCGAACAGCACGACTCACCAAATTCCATTCACAACTGCTTCTGACACATCGAACGTAAATAAAATGATGACAATAAATCCCTCTAAATTCACTGATTGATGATTAAAAGCTCAAATGTGTGTTCCCGATGGTTGAATTAAACTGAAAAACGAATTAAAACTGTGAGAAAAAAATGGCAAACCTCAATAGCCTTCCAGTGGTTCTTGAATTAATTAGGAGAAGTGGTGGGTGGGAGAGGGGGTGATGGTGTGGAGAGTGGGGGGTGATTTGCCGATAACGGCAGTGGCCTCGAAATGCCCGGGGAAAACGAATCGGTGATGCGATTGGATCAGAGCCCGGGGACAAGTCTCTCCCATCCCCTTACGCCACTGCCGGAGAATTCCAAGGAGTGGCTTGAGAGGACTCTCAGAGACGTGAGGAAAACTAATCTTGTAATCGAGATAGAAAAAGAGATGGTATCAGACACTCACTCGTAGATCAAAGGGTCGGAGGAAGTCGAAATGAAAGAATTTTTTCGGGATTTTTGGGCGTCGCGGCTTAAGCGGAAGGAGAAGGGGGATGACAGATCGGGGGATGGAGTGGAAAGTTACGATGATGAGTACTTTTTCACGTGTGCAGCGAAAAAAGTTGAGGAGATATTCTACGACTGGTTGTAGAAGAGAAAATTCAGCGTGGGCGAAACTCATTCTAGCTATTGAAAAAAAAATGGTAGGGGTGGGCGGGGCAAAATGGATTGGGAGGGAAGGCAAAATGGCAGTTCTTAAAAAATCTCGTTTTGCTAAAGACATTTCTACTCAAACTAATATCGTATAGTCAGTATTTTCTTTCAAAGTTAGTTATACAGTTCAGAAAGGGCAATGAATAGGAGAAAAATATGAACGAGAATTATAGACGGGAAGAAACACATACTTAAAGTCAAGTATATTTTATACTCCATTTAAATATAAAATATACTTAAAATAAGTCTATTGTTATAATTATTTCTAGTATATTGGATTTTCAATGATAAAATGGAAAATCAATTGATTTTGTCATTTTATTATATACTATGAACAGATCAAGTAACACAGAAACGGTTATCTTTAACATGTGCCCTGAACCTCTTATAGACGACGGAAAAATTTCCAATAAAATACCGCTGAAAGGATTCACCAGGGAGGATTGTCAGTAATGTCTTCATGCACCATAATTTCAGCAATTCACTAACTTGTAATCTTTTTTGTTTGTTCATTCTTTATCGACCCATTTACGTTTAACATTTTTAAAATAACTGTGCTTCATCCATTTCTAACTATTCTATTACCAACTAGTTCGAACTATTTCAACAATTTACTGATCCACCAAACAAGCTCAAGAGTAACGATATTATTGTGAAATGGCAACACACAAACATCGGGCGAGGGAGGACGGAATGAGCGGTTAGGGTTCCTTTGGTCCTCAGGAAATCAAATCCAGTGGAGCCATCTTGCGGTTATTTTTACATCATTGAGATCGCATATTGAAGATAAACGTTTCGGAGCGATTTAATTTATGCTGAGAAAACAATAGTCTCGTGAGAAAATGATTTTTTACTTGACTTAAACATAAAATATACATAATTCAAATATATATTTTTCTTCCGTCTTTGCAATATTTGTATACACGAAATACTTTGTTATGTTAAACGAATGTTTAATCGTGGAAATGCAGTAAAAATACGGAAATAACAGAAACAGTAAGAAGGTAGAAACGATATGCCAAAATATAATGATAAGTAAATCCAATTACATCAGTTGCTAGTGTTTTTTTGTATATTCCGGTTCTTTCGGGTAATTATCTCATTAGCTCTGTCATACTGATTATTCTACTAGTGTAGTGATTGTTTTGTGGCGTAGCCTCTTGTCAACTAGGTCACCATCAAAACTGAAACGGAAAATTTATTAAAATAAGATGGTGCATTCTATTCTCAGTTATGACTAAATTCGCGACTCTGACGGCATTTTTATAATGATTTTTTCCTCAAACAAAAGTGAGACCGCCAGAGGGCGAGACGCACGATGAAATGGCATTCGATCTCTTTTTAGATCGTTTCGTCGGAAAAGGTTTTATTTTTACGATAAAACTAGCCTTCATCCCACGTTTTGCCCTCTGATAATCAAATTTTCATCCAAAAGTTCGTTCTGTGCATACACGAGCACCGGGCGGTGTGGGCCAAAGGCGAGTGCTGCCCTCTGGGCGAATGAATTATCAGCAGGATCATCCGACTGGTACATACTAATTTATATCACAAGTGCGTGAACAATTTGTTTAATTATATTCGTCGTGGAATTTCCCATGAATCCAATGAATTTTTATTGAAAAATAACCAAGGTCATTCTTCAATAACATTAACATAGAAAAATTTTTTAACTGATTGACATGGACACGAAATACTATTATAAAGCAATAGTCTGGCAAAATTATTTTTGTGAACCAATCTATTTACTTAAAAGAAGAATTTACTTTTTTCAATACCATAATTCTCTAGTTTAGTAGTTACCAGGCAATGGCCATTGGGTTTGAATTATGTGACTTGTATTGTTCCAGGAGATGACCATGTAAATCACAAACTCAGTGAGCTGCCTTAATAATTATGATCACTAAAATATTCAGCGAAATTTTTCCGCCGGGCAATAAGGAAGCCAAAGAAAAAAAAATCATTCGAAAATTATTAGCAGAAATTTAGAAAAAAAATGGAAAATCAGTCGAAAATCATCAGAAAATCACTAGTTAAATTTATTCACAATCTTAATCAATCTGTAGAATAATGTAACATAATTGAAACCTAATCAAACCCTCTGGGGATAATTCGATTGAAAAATCCAATTTTGAAAGAATAATGGTTCCGTTGATGTACATAAATATTGGACGAAAGCACATATGTAGACTTAAAATGGACGTCCTTGGGCTCGTCGTCAGGAGCGCAGGTTCGAGTCCCGATGATGAAGGATTTTTTCACGGCCGAAAAACGAATCCAGAACATGTGGAGTTCGACGTGCGGAAGATTAAATGGATTTCTACTTTATCGATGTTCACACGCGCTCTAGTGACAATAGTTCATAGCCCATTCTGGTAATTCCATTTTATCTACAGCGATAGTGTGTAATGGCGTGCGGCCTCTTCATGTAATCAACACGTTATATTGTCCTCTCAACAAAATGATTACTTATTCGATTAATCATCAAGTTCTGCTGTTTGAACATTAATATAAGTTAGCTTAGAGGTGAGTGCGGGTAGGGAATTAGGCTGGGGTACCAGCTAGGTAAAAGACCACAACAATCATACCATCTGGCACCACCCAATTTATTTATTTAGACTTAAATTAAAACCAAAAATAAAATTGTAAAATTTGGTAGTTGGGTTATTAGATGGTCATGGTTTACAACTGGACGGTGGCCGACTGGTTAATTTTTGACAAGATGAGATGGCGTTTCGTGGATTGTCGTGTATAATACCCGAGAATGGGGTGTTTCTGCCGCCGAAAATCGTAACACTATGTTCCAATTACACGCACGCGTTATATAAAATTATTGCTGTCAAATTTCTAATGACATCTATTTTAATTACAAATTTTCGGGTCGAACCATTTTCACCATTAACACCATTAAATGTTAAGGTACTACAAATTGAATTGAAATTTTTCCCTTTAGTGTTGAAAAGAGCACAAACAATTAAATCTTATTACGGATCTATATAAGTAGAATTTACTGTACGGGTGAGCAGGCTGAAATGGACCGGTGGGGCAAAACGGAGGACAGGAGAAGATTGACAAATTAGACAAATAGTGCAATTTTCCATTTTCATCGGATGTTTTTTAGTATCTTAACAATATCTACGAAAGATTTGGAAATCTTTGACATTCATCTTTAGAATCAATATTTTTTAATGCATTATCTATCACTGAAATGTCAGTTCCTGAGGCAGTATTTTTAAAAATATTCTTTTCCATGAAAAAAGAAATAAAAGGATAGGAAAAAAATTTGGAACTTAATGAAGACTAACTTTGTACACGAGAACATCTCGATCTGTCAAATATTTTTCGGGCAAAGCGACTTCAAAAAAATAGAAAACAAACAGCGAACATTCTTCCAAAAAAGTGATGTGACTGTTCCTTGACGTGTAATTAGTCCTGATGTCCTCTATTATAGTTAATCGAAACTTTATCATAATCCGTTGAATAAAATAAGCCAAAATTATGGAAATAAATAAGTAAAGGTTTCTTCATCAGATAATTAGATGTTCCTGTTCATTTGGTTATATCATTCTTACCGAATATAAAGTATTCTATAGGGAGAAACACATTGTAAAAACCATTCGGAAGCTCGCCATACATTTATCCATGGCAAAGAAAATAAACGCGTACATTCCAATAACTGAGCTACTATATTGCTCCCTTTCTACCAATATCATTGATAATATATTTCCGAATGGATCCGTGTTCATTCGATTCCAAAAATGAGAAATTGGATATTCACGATGTGATTGGAAAATTTGAAAAATATATCATCCAATGTTTGAAACATAAAACTTCCATTCTATTTAAAATTTGTTTTTAATTATTTCAATATTTGGGTCAAATTTTATTTATGTAACAGGCACTGATATTCGATAGTCTTTGACAGGATAAACAAAAGGTGTTAATGAAAGTGATTTTTTTTTTTTTTTAATAAAAACGTCTAGAAAACTTTGTGAAGACGAACATTTTGAAAGAAAAAAGAAAAAAATTGATTTATTAGTTTTGAATATATTGGCGAAAACCCGTTGAAAAACAAATCGTTTTTTCTTGAAAAATATTAGACCAATCGAGCTGTTTTTGGGCACAAAATTAGTCCTCATTGAGACCTAAAATTTGCGGAAGTTTTAAATTTATTTGAATTTTTTCAACCAATTTATTATTGGATGTGTATGTTTTTAGACCGTTCTACAACATTTCAAATGAAAATTAAGAAATGTGAAAAATGACCCATTACAATAGAAAAGATTATGTTTTTACATTCGAACAGCATTGGTCGCATTGTTTATTTAAATAACTCGTAGTAATAAATTGTGCCTCGATTGCATTGAGCGTCACAATTGTTCCCAGAATTTCTTCACAAAACTTCATATTACGATTTTTAAATTCCCCCATCAACCTTTTATGTCCTCAAATCCCAGATCGCTATAAAAAAGCACTATACTACTGCAAAAAAAAATGATTATTGAATTTTCTCTGTTTGTCATATTCAGTTTTCCAACAAAAAATCCTCGGTTTTTGAAAGCCACAAAAAAATATCACGGTTTGCCGCACGATTTTCGGGGTAATTCAATCTATCGTTGAAAACACGCGGAAAATGGGGTTTTGCAATTTTCCTTTGAGCGAAACATAACATGGCAAATTGTTGAAACAGATGATTTCATTGTATTTGACATGATGAAATTCCCTGTGTTAAGCACAATATCCACATCACTCTATTATTCCCGAGTTTTGCAGGTTCTTCTCACTGGAGATGAAACCCAGAGAAAATGAATAAATCGTATTTACACGAAATGAAGAAGTGCAACTCGGCGGGTCGGTGGAAGCTTTTGCCCCGATTAAATTCACTCTTTCTCCTTTGAAGAAAGAAGTGGGCAAGCGATATCACAATCCGTCTTGCAACCATTTGCATTTTAGTGCTTACAGAGGGAGAAGAAATATCGGAATCCGGCAAAATGTACTTCGCTTTGCCATTATTTTTTAATCATAGTGCCAATCAAGTGCTTCATCAATTGGTTTTTCATGGTCTCGGCATGAACGCTGAGAGAAAAATATAATTTTGACAATCATATTTCTTTGGGACAAACACATGCCCGCGATTTCCATTTGGAAATCCGCTTTAAATACGTGTCAAATTATATTTTTCTCTCAGTGATAAACGACAAATGACAATACATTTTTTGCCAAATAGTCATTTATCGCAGAACCCAAATAGTCGCGGAGAGAAAACAATATGCAAATCAAGTATAAAATGTACTTGAAAAAAGTATAAACTGCTATAAAATATTACAAATAAATATACGATTAGTTGTTCATACTTGATTTTAGTATATTGACTTTTCAATGGTAAAATCGATAATACATTGATTTTCCTACCATTTTATTATACGTCTCAAGTAAAGTTATGTATGTTTGGAGATATTGGCAAAGAACCATTTTCAGTAAAATTTTAATATCCCTGGAACTATTGGTGCGATTGAGCTGATCTGCAATATGAATCGGTGTTGTCATGAGGGGATGCCTTCTCCAAATTTCAACTCGATATCTCGATTTTTGGGAACGCCAAAGGGCGAACAATGATTTTTTCGCAAAATCAGAAAATTGCAAATGTCTCGTAAATGTTGTGAGGCCAGGTCCATAAAAATTGTTCAATTGGGGAAATAAATATTCACAAAAAAACAAAAATCAAATCAAATAATTGGTTTTGGAGATATTCAGGATACTCTGTTCTTGTGCACAAAGTTAATCTTCATTAATAACTATGATTTGTGGACATTTGAGATTTTTTAACATTTTGTAAATTAATTTATTGCTCAATTTTCCAAAAATTGATTTCGCAAAGTAGCAGTGGGGGGAGTACATACAGAGATGATCCTCGAACTTGGTATTGTTACGTTTCAGGCCGTACTACATCGTTTCCAATAAAAATTAAGAATGCGACCAATGACTGATTATAATTCTTCGATTCGCAAGCAAAAAACTGCAAATTACTATGTTATTCTGTAGTTTTATTAATTCCCAATCTTGAAACTGAAATTTTTAATTTAAAGTGAAAAATTAATATAACCTGCAGGGCATGTACGAAAAGTGATTAAAAACAAAATCAACTGAATTTATTCGATATCATTAACTTAATTCACCCATCAGAGTAACAATGTACATATTACATTATTTTCAAAATGTTATCTGTTCATTTATGCAATCGCAATCATACCTCTGCAAAAAAAACCATGCAAAAAAAACATTGAATATTATTTAAAATATTCGTATGAAAAAGTACAAATAAATGGACGGACCAAAATTTATCGGTTAATGAATCTCTCAAATACCGATTACTCACTCAACACGAGCAATATTAACCAATAACAATAATAAAGGCATAAAATAACCATATTTGTCAATTGTTGGAGTCGTATAAATTATTAATCTCAGATGTGCAAAATCAAATACCAATCAACATCGTTTATTTGATGATAATTGAGAGATCGACGTCAAATTGATTTCCCTTTGAACTGATGAAAGTGTAATTCCGAGACTCGTTTTTATTTTCTATGAAAAATCTGATATGAGGATTTTACATATGAAAATTAACATTTTAATGTCCATTTAATGCACTCTTCATCAATGTCACATCAAGTGGAATTTCTGATGGTAACGAAATTGTCATTTCCCTTCCCCTCCCACTCCTCTCCCCAGGAAATGTTGATTGAAGTTAATGAGAAAATGTTGGACAGATAATCACAGCTCTGACGGTGGAAATTAAACGTTAATCAAATCAATCTCAATAAAGAATGTGAGAGAAAAAAAAATAAATTAAATCCGGGAATTTCACAGTTCACTTCGATTCCCATTGACAATTGGTATCTCCCTCGTCCATGCAACAGAGCAAATTAAAAATAGATAATTATAATTGACTCTGCTGAATTCAAGTGTAGATTAATGAAAAAGCTCAAACGTGGAAAATGAATAGTTTGCGTTAAACAATTAAATAAATTAAAGAGAAGTGAAAAAAGACCAAAAATAATAGTATGACGAATAATTTTATGTCCCTCATACACTTTTCAGTGATCACAATTCAAAAACTTTCGAGGAATGATTCTTTCAGGTCTTGTCGAGGTTGGATATCAAATTTCACTGATTATGATTTAAAATATGTTTGACATATGTCCTCGTATCATTATCGGATCATCATCTGTAATCTCATACAGAGATAAATAGTAAAAAGTCCCAGAAAATGAATGACAAAAATTACGTATTCAAACATAATCTGCAAGCGACGTAAAATTCAATAAAAATCATGAATCGGAACGGAAATTTTATGTTTCCGTCTCATAAAAACTCCATAGAATTCGATAAAATTAATAAAGAATGGGCAAAAACATGATTATATATATATATAATCAATAGAAATATATTTTTGTAAATTGACAGTTATTGACAATATGCAAAAAAAGAATACTGAACACCTCATCTCAATTATATAGTTTGACGTGGTGAATCATAAGTTCATTGCCCATCTCCCATAGACTAATATCATCCTCATCATAATTTATTGAACTGTAAACAATTTTTCTAAAAGCGGAAACCAATCAACGATTGCAAGAAATCGCCGGCAGTGGAGACAAGTCAAACACAAAACAGATGACAAACAGTTTCTCGTAAGACGGGGTAATTTGAGGTTAGAACTGAAAATGGTAGCGTTTGATGAAGCCCATGATAGGGTCGGGTCTCGAATTATAAAGTGATTATTGCTGTTTAAAAGCGTTTTAATTGGACTTATAATTTTGCATTCGATCCTTCATTACAACTTCAATTTTTATTTTATGTGGACATTTCCTGCCACACTGCACATTCCAATTCCCCTCCAACACTTCCAGTGATCAGTTTTTCTCCTCCACCGAGACGGCCCGACAATACGCGATGACTCACGAGTCGCTACTCGACTTCTATTCGAAATTTTGACATTCAGCGGTGCAATTATTGTCGAACATCCATTTAAATTTGACTCATTCCAGGAAAATTACATATCCATTTCCTACTTTTTCCGTGGTAGACCAGAAACTTTCCACATGATTTCCGAATTATTTCCTTCTGTTTTTACAGAAATTACCCAGAAATGACACCGGCTGACGGATTACGAGACTAGTTACGTAATTTTTACTGACTATTGCTCTCCGTGTACCGAATAATTGTGAAAAAATCGCGCCAAGTTGTCATGTTGATAGCTTATCTAATATCTAATACGAGAGAATAATTGATCATTTGTTTGTTAACAACATCAACTGGGACTGGTTTTGCTAACTTTTGTTTTCTCCTTGAATACCCATTAAATGAATAAATTAGATGGTACCAGATGGTATGACCTTAGTGGTCTTTAACCACCCCATCCCTTATTCCCAACCCAAACTTCCTCCAGCTAACTTATAACTAACTCCCGGGGCTTTGACTTCATTTTCCAACGCTCAAAATTTTTTTCTGCCACCGTGACCCGAATCCCCGTTCATGTGTCGCTTTGTTCATGACGTCAGGGCGATAACCACTACACCAAAGGCGTCCTCTTGCCCATGACCCATGACCATTATTATTAATAACCATTTTAAAAACCCTTTTGTAGTAACTCAAATGGAGAAAATTTCAACTTACTGCGATTGTACTGCAAAGCGCGTGATACGTTGATTATCGTCAATCAAACAAGAAACTGAATAATTCATTTGCCAACCGAATGTAGCACTCTCTCCAATTAATGCAAACATCGATTGATGAATAATTCGTCAACGGTTATCGCATATAGCTCTATGATGACCAACGTATTCACCTGCACGGCGAGAAATTCTTAATACAAAAGTGTATCATGATGAATTATGATTTATTATGATTCAAAATCGATATAATGTGGGTTTTAAGATTTTTTCGATGAATAGGAAAATAACTTTTAGGATTAATAAAAGACTCTTAGAATTTAGAACAACGATTTTCTGTCAGTTGAATAAGTTCATTGTGGAACATAGAGTTTAGGCTATATATTTATTTTGTTTCTTTTATAGTTTTTGGGATTGAGTGACAGCTTTGTGACATGTGTACCTTCTTTGGGACTTTTGCGTGAGGTTCAGTGGAGACAGAGTGTGCGAACAGATGAACAGTAGATGGTTTGTTCTAGTATAGTGAAGAGGGGGAAAGTACAGATGAAAATAAGTAAGATTTGGAAGAGTGGAAAGTTCAGTTCGTTTTGAGTTTTCGGAGAGAAGAGACATATTTTAATCACGGCGTAATTATATCTCTCATTCAATATTAATGTACCAAGTTGGTATCTCTTATTATTACATTTTTTTAATTGTTACTTTTGCATTTATTTATTGACGACCACTATGATCCTACAGTAAGATAATTGTTTTATTCTGGATTAGAGACCTTTCTTCTCACACATAGTAAATTTTGCAGTCTAGTAATTTTTATGCAGATAATGACGAAGCGATTGGTCAATTTTACTTGACCAGTAATAGTACATTACGCAACAAGTGCGGGAAGGGAGCGGATTCGCACGAGGGCAGTGTATCTGGGCGGGGGGAAGGGGGAGTGGCCTTGAAAAAGTGAACATGCAAAATCAAATTAAAATAAAAAATGAAAAAAAAATTTGACGATCCATGGAAAGTGTAAATATTTTACAATTTGGAAATTTGTTTTAAATCGAATTTATTAAGTTGGGTGGATGAGAGCAATTTGGAAAACGAATGGATAAATGAAATTCCAAGGGATAGATCCACTTCTCCATCACTGTCGGGTATGATTTCTTTGTTTACTTCATTTCACAATTTTTGTCGCACAAACAAAGTTATCCTTACTCTCCCAGTACCGTAACCTTGATCCTTATGAGAATAAAATTCCTGTAAGCCAAAATCAAATTTCTCCAAGATGGAATAAAATTTGATTATGATATATTAATTTTTTGTTAATGTCGAGATAGAAGTGGAATAACGATATCTCATGATACCCTCTTATAAAATGCTAGAATTATTTTTATGGAAGATATTTAGTCGCATAATTTGATCACTCTCTGCGTAAATAAGTTGCTTCTAAAAGGTTTATTCGAATGACCCTATCTTTACTTTAAACATATTTTACGCTCAACTCAATTGTATTCGAATTTTTTTTCGGAAAAAAAATCGAAGAATAGGAGAATTAGAAAGAAAAAAATTTCCGCTTTATTGCTCAATACTGGGGCAGATGGAGTTCTGGGTTCGTCGGATTTTATCTCTCGCCTGCTTCGGCACGCGTTATAAGCTTCCCAGAAGAGTTTTTTATAACGAAAAAATGAAATGAAATTTCGAACAAATAGTAATAGACTATTGTGAATGGATTATTTACAAGTTCGTTACACTTCCATTTTTATTAGTCTTCTTAAATAATCGTGTTTAATTGTTATGATAATTCTGCATTTACCTGATTTGAACCTCCAATCGATTCACTTCGAAATTCGTTTACTCATTGTTTTATCGTTAATTGAAAATCAAATGACTATTCCCTTGAAATGAGTGATGTTATCTATTTATTTGTTAAATCAATTGTGTTCAATAACTTTAGAAAGATTTACCAAATCGTCGCCGCATCAAAACCTAATTATGTGACTATATTATTAATAATTTCTCACATTCCATTATTTTGTCATTTATCCTTATGGATTTTACATTTTAATATTGAGGTGGGTTGAAAAGGTCATATCATGTTGTGAGAAAGGTCAGAAAAGTCAAAAGGTCATGAAGCTGTGGCGCAACAACGAATGGTGTGTATACATGGGAGACCGCATATTCTGACTTATTGGATCATATTCAGATACCCCAACACAACAAATTTGAAACTCAAATCCGAATAATTACAATGCTTCCATTCAGTAGTAATAACTGAACACTTCATCTTATTTCGAAAATTCATTATGCTTAAAACGTTTCATTTTATCTCAGTAAATGTATTATTTACTAGATAAATAAATGTTCGTTCATGAAATGTTCTTAAATAAACCATTTGTATAAATGTTCATTTATTGATCACAATAAATTAATTAATTAACTAGTGAATCAAGCAATGAAATAAATATTGAATAACTCCTTCTGTTATCTCTTAAAACACAAATTTTCCACTTTTGCAATGCTCTCCACATCAACTTGGCCGATACACCACAGCTTATCTTGATTTTATGAACTAGTCCGCAAAACATAATTATCTACCCATCATTCAGGACCAAAAGTCGCAATGGCTCAAGTTTGTCTCGGTCTGAAACTCTCACACTTGTCACAAAAAGTTTTTCATCATTCTTCTGACGAGGATAAATATGCACAAAGTGAGGCATAAAACATAACTTTTTGCCTCCTGTTAGAAAACTAGCCTAACACCTTCAGACTGTCCGCAGAAAAAAAATGCCCTTGAATCAAGTATATTCTACACTTCACTTAGGTATATCTATTATACTTTAAATACCAATAGTATATAATTGAAATATATATAATACTCAACATAAGTATATTAAGTAAGTTATATTCAACATAAGTATGTTGAATATATTTTATACTCAATGAAAGTATATTCGATTTTCTACAACAAAACTAACAACAAAAATTATTTTCTCACAAGCTTATTGATATTGTTCATTAGTTCATCTTCAATATGTGTTCTTAATACTTTAAAAACCATCACAAGGATGTCTCCCTTGGATTTTATTGCCTGATGAAGAGAGGGATTCTAACCGCTGATTACGTTCTCCCCCCCCCCCCCAACATGTTTTGAGTGCCGTCATTCCACAATAATATCGTTACTCTTGAGCTTGTTTGATGGATCAGTAAATTGGCGAAATAGTTCGTACTAGTTGGTAATAGAATAGTTAGAAATGGACGAAGCAGAGTTATTTTGAAAACGCTAAACGTAAAGTGGGTCGACAAAGAATGATTAAATGATGGGTAACTACCTTGCGTTATTAAATATGTTAATTTATTAGTGAGGTCGAACCATGCTTTAATTTTACAAAACACTTAGTCTCGTGTTCATCGTATTTATTTCATTTTGATTGGGTTTCGATTGGCCGTGTTGAATCACTGGTTGAATTTTCAATTAATAATACATTACCCTTTTCTGGGTTTCTATGGCGGACCGACTAGACTTTAATGTACTATCTTGAATGAGTAGTTGAATTCTACCCCAAACGCGGTATCTGAATGATCTGATATAACATTGATTTTATTCCAAATTTTGGATAAAAATTAGATCTCCAGAGGGCGAAAAGTGGGACGACGTTTTGTTTAATCACAAAAATTAAACCTTTAATTTGAATTTTCCCGGCAAAGCTTAATATACAAAGTGACCGAATGTCATTTCGTCTCACATTCCACTCTCTGGAGGTTTAATTTTTATCCAAAGTTTTTTTATGTGTAACAGACTTGACCGTTGACTTGGGAAAACCCGATGATTTCCGGAGCTGGCTGAGCTGGTCAACTTTGAACCTGGTCGAATGTACGATGGAATGAAGATTGGATCAAGCTTGATTGAGAATTGACCAAGGTGGATCGAACCTAGATCCTCAAGGTCGAACCAAGGTTGGATGACGTTTGAAAACTCACTAAGTGTTCAGGCTGGATTTTCCAGCCTCGATAATTCCCCAATAATTAATACTCATTGATAATTCCTTCAAGTATTTTCGTGGAATGTGATCGGCTACATTGAAGTACGTTCTTTATGACCCTATGACCTATATGGTATGAATGGAACATTATGCTTCATTATATCCTGGACCCTCCAGCCTGGAAGAACAAGACTCTTTCAAGTTTGGATTGAGTTTCTAAGGAGCATATACCATTCATGTCGGATTAATGTAGAATTCAATGATGGAATCAAGATTTCTTCCACACTAGGTCTCCCAGGGTCGATCTCCAATCCTGGATCCACCTTGGTTCCATCGTCATCAATGGACATTTCTCATCTGGAGACATTATGATTACAAAAATTCACCTTTCTCCTTTGGATGCGAAGATATTGTTCAAAAACTTGAATCAGAGATGAGTCAGCTCATTTTGTTTAACCACTCCGCTACTGAGATGTCATTTTACAAACTATAAGACGCAAACAATGAATTATTTATGTCGCATTTGAAAGCCGGCCTTGCGTCTGCTGAATTTACATACATTGCGTTCTTATAGGAGTCATATTCATGTTCTAGCTGCATTCTGGCGTCAGAATTTAATTTTACGAACTCTAATGCGAAACATGAATGTTCCTACGGCCTGCGAAGCTCCAAATGAGCGATTAGGAAAAGCCGGGGCATGACGGGTACCTAAGAGAAGAACAGCCATTCCTTTTTTTCCCACTCATTTTTTAAACCTACAATAGTTAAGTCACGTATCCAGTATACTTGGGTTAAGGGCAGAATGGGATACTTTTAACAAATTCAAAAAATTGAAATTCAATTTTTTCCGTTTTTTAGTGTCAATTGTCCGAAAGATGATAAAAAAAAGAGTTTTCAATCAACGCAGCGGGTCAAAGGTATTGATAGTCCAGCCTGGGGTACTAGACAAAATGAAAAAGAATTGTTTGCAGATGGCTGTTTGTACACCTGCAAAGTTTTGTTTTTTAATGTCTCCATTGTTTTCAATCATTCACGGGATTTAACCTGAATTTATTCAGAATTTATTTTAGTAGCAAATTACTAAACTGTAATAAGTTGAAGCCGAAATTTTCAGTAATTATGCATTTATCTCAGAAACGAGTGACTTTAGGAGAAAATATTAAAAGATCTTTTTTTTTAGCCGATAACATTTTCTACAAAAAGTTTTCACAGCATTTTTTTCACAAAATCACTAGTTTCAGAAATAAATACTCAATTATAGGAAATTTCAATTTCGACTTATTACAGTATAGCACTTTGTTCCTGATGTGATTAATTTCATTTTCATGCATGTCTATATGTTATATTTTCGAAACTGCAGTTTATTTAATTTTTAAAATTATATTTAATAAATTATCGAGGTTTTCATCTGTTTATTTTCAAGCTCTTCAGCATTACAACCATATCAAGAAGTGCAGAGCGACTTTTCCCGGTACTGCGCTTTTATAATATATAAAAAATGGCTTTTCAAAATCCGCAATATTCGCAGAGTGATCCATCGTGCCCCAGGTATCCCCTCATGGCCCAGTTACCTCCACCCCTGAAATACCAACCCTTTTGATTCCCAACAGATATAAATAATCGAAGGCGAAACCATCAGAGTGTCAACAAATTGAGCACTGAACAATTCAATTATTCACTTGAAAAAAAAATTATCATCTGAAATGAGAAATTCATTTGAGCCCAGTCAACTATGTCCAGACACAGAAGGAGAAGAGAAAGAATAAACATTTGCTATCCACCAAAAGAGAGCGGATGGGTGGAATGGGGTGGCTATAAATGCTCGTCTGAATCCCCCGTATACATAATGAGAAATTCCAGGAACCCATGGAATACATCGAAAAGTAGAAGAAAAGTATCCGATTGGCCTTCGCCCTTTCTCTTTTTTTTCATCTTCCTTTTTTTCCACTTTTCTCTTTGTTTTATCGACAGTACAGATAAGATCCGATCGTAAATAAAGATCCCTTTCGTAATTCGACGGTGGAGGGGTGAGTTAGATGAGGGGTAAGGGCGAGGGGTAGTAGGGTATCGAAATTGCACCGTCATTCCGATCAAGCGTGTACTCTCATTTCTTTCTTTAGCGTTTTTCCTCCCTCTCTTTTTCATCTCATCCTCCCTATCCGGCCTCAAACGTCCGCTGGAAACGTCCCTGTGTGTTTCACTTTCAGCCTGATTCATTCCTATTTTATTTTCATTTTTAATGTTTTTTTTTCAACCAAGTTAGCGCAACAGTGCTGGATAACGTCGGATACATGCATAATGCATTTTTCAATGAATATATTTTTATTCAGGGGGGAACCAGATAAGGGTGATGAGTTTGACGTGGCACTAGCAAATAGAAATAAAAGCGTTTTTTTGGTGGCATAGATATTCCGTTTCGTGTTTTGCGTGTATATGTGGGAGAGGTTTATCAGTAGCAGAATAAAAAATATATTTGATTTAAGTATAAAGGTTATGCTTGAAATAGCCATGATAATATACTGATGGTAAGTATATTTTATACTCATTCTAGTACATTCGATGTTCGACGACAATATTGAGAAAAAAATCATTTTCTCACGAGACTATAGTCTTCTGTCAAGAATATCAGTCCTTGGGTAACGATTTTTTTTTCTCACATCAGTGTAATCTCACATGACTGAAAAATCGAATCCTTATCCTGATCCTTTAGAAAAGTAAAATGAAAATAAAAATATATACAAAAAACGGCTAAAAATCTCGAATGAGAAGTCGAATGGCAACTTGAATAAGCATCGATTATTTAAAAGTCGAACTCGAAAGTGGAACAGGGATGAGCTTCGGTAGAATCAACGTCAGATGGCATCGGTTGCTTATGGGGTGAGGGGCAATGAAGAAATAACAAGGAGCGTAATGCACAAAAAGTAAATTTAAAAAGATGAATCGCAATTCAATTCAATTAGAGCCAATGCGAAGTACACGGAGATGGAGTTGGTGATGTTGACACTAAAATAAAAATTGGAGCGAACTTGAGGGATACGCCTCAAGTTTTGTATATTTATTATTTATGAATGCTGAACTCCCCTATTAGTTATAAATTACGATTGGTCCGTCAAGTTGGTTTCTTGTTTTTCTGAACATACTGAACTGATTATTTTTAATTTTACTAGAACATAAATATATTTCTTCTTATGTCTATTAACGTACCCATCAGATCATATGATCGACTAGCCAAATCTGGTGAATTAATTTCTCCATCACGCCCATCACTGTCAGACATAATTATGCTCATTTCGTGACTTCCCCCTCCAGTTGTTCTACACCGGATATGCAGTGAGATAACAACATCCAAAATACTGTCCCGATTTCGCACAAGTCTAACAAGCAACTGCACACCTAACTGGTAACTTAGTGACACCACCAATAGTGGCGCTGCAAAGTTCAGATGACCCGATTTTCATAAAAGCGAGAGACATGACGACTAACTTTATGATCGGCGGTTTCGTGAGTTCAGGATCTAGAGCACTTACTTGGAATAAATAGTCTTGGATCAAGTATATTTTCTACTTGTTTTAAATATATACATTATAATTACAATAAGTATAACAACATATGAGAATAATGATAATTATACTCATTTTAAGTATATCTTGTTCTTAATTCAAGGATATTACGGTTTTGATGACAATGAGAAAAAAAAATTAATAGTTATTAATTAATCATTTTCCTAGGGATTTATTATTTACTGTAAATAGATTACATAGTTCAGAAACGTTCATATTTAAAATGTGTTCTCAATGTTTTAAAAACAACTGCAAGATGGCTGTACCTTCTTTGACTCCCTGATGAGATAAGCTAAGGAAACCTAACTCCTCATTATGTCGTACGGCCCTGATATTGTTATGAATCCCTCTACAATAACATCATTACTCTTTCGTTGGTTTGGTGGATCAGTGAATTTGGTAAACTAGTTCGTAATAGTTAATAATGGAGTAGTTAGTAACTGGCCGAGCAGTTATTTCAGACATGTCAAAGGTAAAGTGAATTGACAATGAGTCAGCGTACATAAAAGTACGTTTACTGAGAAGTTAATATACTCCACGGTAAAGTCTTTTAGTGATATGTCATTCGAAATTTTCCCGTCACTTATACGAGGTTGCTTATACATATTAATGATAAATTTTTTCTGTTACTTAATTATATAAAATAAGGAGACAAGTATAAAATATACTTGGAATACTTATATTATTATACTTATTTGAAGGATACTTTCTACACAATTTGAATATATGAAACACTTAAATCAAATGTAAAATGTACTTGACACTTTATCATTTTTTTCATTCCATATATAATTTAATGCAATTAGCACTGATAAGTCACCGTATTCGTGCCTCGTCTCATTTGGCGGAACCGTCTTGCCAAATTCCATTTATCACCATTTATTGGGCCTCAGTGAATAATAAAAAATCTTATCTCATGGGTTAAGACAATGGATATTAAGTTGGGACAATCTTACGTTTCGTGATAGTAAAAAAAATTTAATAGTAATAATCAATAATAATACCACTTTGTTATTATGATTAATAATTGTTCCCTACCGATCTTCACTTTTCATCGTCCAGAGATTGGCATTAGTTCTTCTTTGAACTCGAAAAAGCGAAAATCCCTACGAAAGAATATCCTTCACGACCAGTGCCCTAGGGATTTTCACTCGTGAAGTTGTCGCGCCGAAGGCGAGGACTGACATGCCAACTGAGTAAATATCCTCACGGCACTCGTCCTGAAATACACCGT
Organism: Diachasmimorpha longicaudata; assembly: GCF_034640455.1. NCBI lineage: Eukaryota > Metazoa > Arthropoda > Insecta > Hymenoptera > Braconidae > Diachasmimorpha > Diachasmimorpha longicaudata. Next base: position 3,821,433 of record NC_087227.1, on the reverse strand, counting down.
TTTCCTTCAACTCTGTCAAGTAAGAGCATCCAGAAAAACCTTAATTATTTAATTTCATCACGGAAGGGTTGGGCTGTAATACACTCACTACGTTTCCATTTAATTTAATTTCGGAGAGTGTGAGGATGTGTTTCTTCATTTTATTTATCAAATCGATGTCACAGTCTCTAAGGAAATCGAAGCGGGATGGGACAGAAAATAGATGTACTCTTTTTTTTATCCATTGGGAATAACTGTGTGATAGTGAGTAGAGTTTGCGATATCATAAAAATAAGGGATGGACGGTAAATGCTTTGGGGCTCTGAGAGGTTACGAGGTTCATTTATCTCACAGGTGGAAAATCTCAAGGATTTCACAGTTTCACCACTGTAATACTAGAAAATCATGGAATTCGGGGGCGGGAGCGGGAGGTAATGACTCCGGTTGACTGTAAAAAAAACTTTCCGTCGAAAGCTTAATATCACGACCAATTTTATTCCATAAAATTTCAAATTGTGTCGATTAGCCGAAAGAGGGCAGAAAAAGGGAGAAAAAAAGAAAAACCCGAATTATAAAAATTGCAATCACGTTTTCTCGTCAAATTTCGAAGAAAAACAAACAGAATTATCAACATGTGAATCATGCTCATCTGTCAAATTTGTCTATCAGATTTTACTTTATTTTTATCATCACTATTATTTCTTTTTATTTAGTTGCATTTCTAAACGTTGAAGGTTTCATGTGTCAACGAGATACCGATACTAATGACAACTTAATAATTAAAATTTGAAAGTTTTTGTCAACCTTGGCTGAAAATTGCTGGGCCCAATATGTTGGAAGGGCCCTTTTTTACATATTTCATTAACCATCATTTCGATAACTTCGGTATACGTAGGACATCCCTATAAAATGTGATTCAAATTCTCTTCTTCATAGCTCCACTTACAAATATGAAAATCATTGATCTATCACTATTATTATTTAAAATGAAATAATGAGCACAAACTATGAACCCTTTAGATAATTTAGATCAAATCTAGATTTAAAAATATCTGTGATGATAGTGACAAATATGATTATTTTAGTTAATTGGCGAGAAAGAGAATGATTAAAACCCGATTACTGAAAACCACAATGATATATTTTCAATTGTTAACGTAACAAAAAAATCACCTAAGAGAATCATTTATTTTGCACGAAAGCTTCCTCCCTCTCTCGAGATCCTTCAAACGAAAGAGAAATGGATGTAGAGAAGGGAGGAGAGGTCTCGAGGAGCTTCTGTCTTGCCCAGGGGTCGTATCATTATCTATTTCTCCAGAGAAACTCCAAACCACCCCCAACCTCCACTTCCTTCCACCTTTATTTATAAAGAAACGAGAAAGAAAGCCCAGAGGAAGGAATGAGAGAAAAGTAAATAACGACGTAGAGAAGTTTAGCGAATTTTAATCATTTCCCGTAGGTAATACGGTATTTTTTTATAAATGTGACATTTTTTGGTAGCAAATTTATATTTTTCACCGTGTCGTCTGATAGACAGGTGAAATTTTGCTGAAAAATAGAGTGTCAATACCCTTTTTGACTTTATATAGAGATATTGAGAAAAAATATCTAATACTCTCCTTTTGTATATAGATAAATTTTTCATAAAACTGATTATTTTCCATATAAAATTGAAACTGAAATTGTCCATCTATAACAATGAATTTTATTTTTCGTTCTGGGAATATTCTGCTAGTAAAAATCAGTAATGTCTTACTTACGCCAAGTTTTACTCTTCCACTAGAGTCATTTTTATCTAGATCTCGAGAAAAATTCTAGGTTTTGGTTACTAAATTTTACTCTTTGAGAATAGTAAAAATTATCACAGCACCGGTAGGGTAGAATTTTATAACTATAACTGGGTTTTTTACTGCAATCTAGATAAAAATTACTGTACTAGAAAGGTTTCATTTGACGTAAATGAGATATTATTTAGTCTCACCTGCACCATAATTCTGTAGCAAAGTAAAACGCGAGGTAAAACGACATAAGTTAACTCATCTCTGAGTCGAGTTTTTGAATAATATCTTCGAATCTAAGAGAGATAATAGAACTTTTGTAATTACCTTTGTTGTAGTACTCAATTCACTCCACAAAAAAGGTGACGATAAAAAGTTTACTATCTTCCCTAGATTCCGAGTTAATCATTAAAACCTGGTGAACAGGCAAAAGTGACTTATCTCATTTTATCCCTTCGATACTGAATTTTCAAACGCATAACAAAATTTGATGTTTATACGTAGGAGAAATTCTGGAAATGCACGTTTATCAACCGGAACAATAATTTTCACCAAAACAATTTTTCCGTGAACGATTAGCGACTGATCGTTCGAATATCTTCGAAGTTAATTTTTTAGCGGAATGGTTTTTTTCTTTTTTTGTTGCGTTAAGTTTTGAACCAAAATAATCCGCATTTTCCACACGCAGAAAAATAGTCACATATAATACCACAAGTGGTTCAAAATTATCGAATATTTCCCGATAGATTCGTTGCAAACAAATGAAGGAGTCAAGTTTTTCAGGCTAAAAAATCACGAGTGCGAAGCACGAGTGATTTTTCCTGAAAAACTTGACGACTTCATTTGTATGCAGGGAACCTAGAGGGAAATATTCTATAATTTTGAAGCTCGAGTGGTATTCAGGGGATTATTTTTCCTATCCAAATTTCGGCCAAGAGAATTGTGCCATGACATGAAAAGGGGTTTATTTGGTTAAGTGTCGTTTGTTTACCAAAATATTCAAAAAATTATCGCATGTAATACCACAAGAGCTCCGAAATTATCGGATATTTCCCGATAGGTTCGTTGCAAACAAATGAACGTGTCAAGTTTTCCAGTTTAAAAATCACGAGCGCGAAGCGCGAGTGATTTTTCTGGAAAACTTGACGAGCTTATTTGTTTGCAGGGAACCTTGAGGGAAATATCAGATAATTTCGAAGTTCGAGTGGTATTCGGGGGATTATTTTTTGCATCCAAATGTTGGCCGATAGAATTGCACCATGAGACATAATTTTCAACGAATTGCCATTTAATCTGTCAGATACAATTGAGGGTTACTTCAACATTTGTTTTTTTTTATATATATCAACATGCAAAATTTCCAGTGTAATTTTCAAGAATATCCGCTGAAATACCGTGTTGACTATACAAAATAACGTCGAATGGTGCAATCCTATTGGCCAAGATTTGGATGAGAAAAATAATCGCTGATATTCGAGGTAGGCTATACAAAATATCAACAAATGGTGCAATTCTATTGGCTGAAATTTGGGTGGGAAAAATAATCAATGAAAATTACGTAACTAGGCACGTAATCCGCAAGTTTGTGCCATTTCTGGGTAATTTTTGTAGTAACAGAAGATAATAATTCTGTAATCATACGGAAATTTTCTGATGTACCACGAAAAAAGTACGAAATGGATTCGTAATGTTCCTTGAACGAGAACAATTTAAATGGGAGTTCTATAATTATTGCACCACTGAATGTCAAAATTCCTGGGCACTGAATACTTTTTATGGAACTGGCAGGAGCTTTTTACGTTCCTCGATACGTAAGTTTTCTCAAAGGGTCGGATTCGTGAGTCATCGTGTATTGTCGGGCCTTCTATTAGGTAAAGGGGAAAAACTGATCGCTGGGGCCGTGGAAATCGGATTGTATGGTGTAGCAGGGAATGTCCAAAAAAATAAAAATTGAAGTTGTAATAGCGGATCGAATGCAAAATTATAAATCCAATTAAAGCTCTTTTAAACAGGAATAATCACTTGATAATTCGAGGCTCGACCCTATTACTTGCTTCATCAAACGCCCCCATTTTCAGTTCTAATTTGGAATTCTCCTGTTTTGCAAGAAACTGTCTGTGATGTTTCTTGTGTTTGACTTGTTTCCTTTTTTCTTTTAAATTTTTTACAGTTTATTTAATTGTGGTGAGGGTGATATTAGTTTACGAGAGATGAGCAACAACCTATGACTCACCACGTCAAAATATATAATTAAGATGAGGTGTTCAGTATTTTTGTTTTCGCATATTGTCAATAACTGCCAATTTACAAAAATATATTTCTATTTATTCTGTTTGTACTCATTCCTTATTAATTTTCTTGGAATAAAAAAAAATATGGTGCAGCAAAGGCCTAAATTGATGAGTAATTTTGACAAAACTCTATTTCAATTTTACGGGACGAAAATGTAAGATTTCAGCTCAGATTCATAATTTTTATTGAATTTTACTTGATACGTAATTTTTACGTTTCTTCTCGGATACTTTAAACTATTTCTCCCTGAGAAACTATATCCATCCATTCCCAGATGCAAAAACTACTGACCTCTCGCGACATCCAATATTGCCAAATATCTCAGCAAAATGACAAAAAAAGACGGCTCATTATAATCGACCGATAGAATGAGGATTCTATCACAGGTCATGTGCGTGATGACCGACGCAAAACCTACAGGGCGTGTCGACATAAGGCGATAACGCAATGTAAAAGTTGAAAAAGGAAAAAAAGGGGGTGAGGGGTGCTGGCTGTACACTCGATCAATCGTATAAAACGATAACGTCGCGGTGTTATTATCACGATTTCACCGCACCTTCACTCGCGTGCTAACTCCGGTTACCCTTGGGAGTATTCAGAGCTCACGTGAGGATTTTCCTTCCTGAACGTGATTAAATGATGATTAAGTGAAGCGGAATAATTGATATTATCGACAATGAGAGGGCAGAAAATTTCCAATGATTTTTATTGTGAATTTTTCCAAAGATGAATTACCCAAATTCTTTCCCACGGCAAATTATAAGATTGTTTTTTTCCCTGTGAGTAGTCGCCTACGGGAGAGAAAGAGTATTTATAGGGGAAAATCGATTAGGAAATAAGTTGCTGGATAAGAAATATTTTTCAGCTTTATAATGAGTCACTGTTGATCGATTTACAATGAGGGACTTTTTGGAATATCGTGATCTACAGGGAATGGAATGATCCATCATTTTGGGGTGAAATTAATCACAGTTCAGTCGACTGTGTAAAAAACCACTGGAGCCCTAAATTGTGAAAAGTATCGGGTTTGCGATATCTCACCCGAGTGATAAGAAAATCCGGAAACGTTACCCCTCTGAGATTGAGAAGTGAGTGAGGGGTTGTATATGTATTCCCTTCCTTTCCTTGAGTTTCAGCTTCCGGTAAATAAGACGATAACGGAAGGACTTTAGCAACTAACCCCTCATTTATTCCGTGAAAGGGGGAGTATCAGCATCAATCCGATTCACCCTTATGATAAAACTCGGAGAACACTATTATTCATTATCAAACTACTGTACTTTACATAGCAATTCGATGATTAAGAGGAGTTTCAGGAATGGGTGTGATTTTTCAAAGTTTCCGGACAATTTGAAATTGAGAAATTGGACTTAATAATGGCCCTATTTTGGAAGTGAGGAAATTGCCAATTCGCAATTACTGTGCGAATATGTCAACAGTGGAAAAACAATGAAATTTCATCAACAGCTATGAATTGACAGGAACGTAAAATAATATTTAATTCAATTAAGTGTTACTAATTAATAAGCGAACTGAATGCAACTAATTAATTAATCATTAAATGATAACTTGGTCGATGGCGGTTGCTTAGTGGCAATGGCAATTATTGATCAGACACCTTATTTCGGGTCACTGAATGCGATTTAGGGGTCAAAAAAATTATAAAAGTTCAAATATTAGTGGAAATTTATTGAAATTGTAAGTGGCAGGAAAGATGTGATTTTTTTAATTTATTTCAATTACTGATGATCAAATATGAATATTCGGGGTCAAAGTACATTAAAATTTCAATGAAATCAAAAATTTCACCATATTTTTTGGCTAAATCACATTCCTTACCACTATTCTCCAAATTTAAGAATATTTTCATCAGAATTTGATTGTTTTTTCATCTATTTTCATAGAGAATTGAACGGAAATTTACAGATTTAAGTCTTCTGTTTAATTTTCGCACGAAATGCTGAATTTTCAATGGCACGATTTTCTGAAATTTAAGTAAAATAGTAGCACGATAAAAATTGTCAGAATTGAACAATGAAAATTTAGACGAAAGTTTTTTTTAGTGTCCCTTTGTAGTTAAATGTGAGAGATTGTTTTTGATCGTAATTTTACTCTGAGTTTTCCAAAATGTCACAATGATTTCAATATTTCAATTTTGGAACGCATTGTGTATATTTGTAAACCGATAATTGTCAAAAGTATTAACAAATCCCTAAAAAATTTTAAGCTCAAAATAAAATTAGAGACCTAATAATTTGCAAATTATTTAGTTCTGCATATAAAATGAAGAATACGAACATTGCAAATGTAATCTACAGTAACGCTACCCTCAGGTCGGTATTTTACTGCTTTTGAATATTTTCAGCCAAATTTTCCAACTAGTTGCATCAATAAAATTCCAAAAAATTGAAACATAGTCGGTATCGTCTAATTTAAACTTTGGAAACTATTGATATTTGTTTGAACAGTTCGTTGTTATAAACAAATAATAGAATTTGTTTCCCAAACGGTGGGTCATCTTGTAAGAAGGGTCAAAATTCCTCGATTTTGTTACGTCTGGCGATCAAATTTCAGATTTTAATCTTTGACTACAACGGAAACCTTGATTTTGTGTAAATTGAGAAAAATTATACATGACCTTTTACAGCTAAAATATTTGCAGATGCAATTGATAAAGAATATACCAAATTTATTTGTAAATATTTGAAAAAGTGTAATCTGCGAATCTACGAAAAATGTAAAATAGCTAGTGTCCTGCTAAGGACAGTGTAAATAATCCATTGTACGGGCGAAATCACTTTAAACTCATGAAAAAAAATAAGGGAAAAAATTTGATTTCAAAGCTGATAGCCAATAGACTTGGAATAGAGATTTCTGAGGTCGACATGAAAAAAAACATTTAGTGTCGAGGTTGAACTGTCATAAAATACTATAAAAATCCGAAAATTCATATTTCGAGGAGAACTGAATAATCATTAAGAATCGCATTTATTTTTAATCCGCAGTATTTTGCAACCAGTAAATAATTTATCAAACTACTCATTGTTCGCAATAAAATGAATTTGCTCGCGATGATAAATTTATTCATTGAGCAAAAAGCAACTTCATACTGTTACGAACCGTTTCGAAGCTTAAAAAAGTTAAGTCACTGAGTTATTAACAATGAATGTTTGAGAAATAACAATTCTATGTCAAATTTAAGTTATGCTATTTGTGCGGTCATGTTTTTCACATAACGCGAAATATTATTTATTCGTTGTTGACGCTTTTGAAGATGAAATATAATTAAATGTAATAGTGGGGCGTATACCAAACTGTCAACTATGCTTGCATATCCTTGGCAATTACTCTGGGTTTACTGTTGAAAATAATTTTATACTCTTTTCATGTAGTTAGGAAAATTGTCGCTGCAAAAGTCAATATTGCGTTCCGTCGAGCCCCTTGACTTGCTGAAAACTCCGAGGGGTTATTCCCAGGTAAAATCACTGTGTCACAGTTAATTGCAATTACTTAAAATCATTTTTGAAATTACTTGAAATCGACTGAAATCAGTGAAATTGCATAATTTGAAATACCTTCCCTCGGAATCAGTGAAATCGCATGATTTGAATTCCCTTGAAATCAGTGAACTCGCATGATCCCTTGTGATTTCACTGATTTCAAGGTATTTCGAATTAAACTTGGTTTTAATCGATACCCCTGTTTTCATTCCAAAGCAAAAATTAACTTCGACCTTTTAATGAAAGATTATCAGAGACTGATTTTCTTTTGAATTTCATAGCAGAAATTTAGACCCACAGATGAGCCAAATTTTATGAATTGATAAATTATTTATTGATTCCTTGAAAAATGAGTTTATTCAAGTTTACGCGAAATTTCATACACCATTCAATTTCATTCTACTCAGTTGTCTTTAGACCATTGATCTGATTAGAAAAATCGAAAAATTGAAATCAGTTGGCAAATCATTTGAAATCAGGTAAAAATCCTATGAAATCACTTGGAGTCACGTAGTGCAGGAAATCATTTGAAATTGATTTGAAATCACTCTGAAGTCACTTGAAATCAGAAGTAATTGTGTCATGATAATCGGACTGGAATTATTCTTCATTATACGTGAGAAAAAAATCGCGGAACCATTCGCTTGGTCAGTATTAACATTTTCGGTTATAATATTCCTTGTTAGAGAAATTTTCATTTACCTTCATATTTATTCTGCAAGTAGTCTGTCGCTGTATCCTCTCGTTACACTGTAACAAAAAAGTAAATATATATTAATGGGCTTGATTGACGATGATGATCGAGTGTTGTTGTATGCAATAACTCAAAAGTTATCAAACTTGGGCAAATATTCTAAAGCAATTGGAAGTTTGGGAAAGCAATCTAAGCCTTTACCACGCACGAATTGTGCGAGTGAAGGAGAGGGCTGAATGCGCCTCGTCAAGCGGTGAAATTCTTGGGGGCCAAGTTGGATTAATTAAAGTTTAGCCCCTGAAGATTCTGGAATGCATCGAACCAATTCGCCCTCGGGCATAAGCAAATCACTGCTATTGAGGAAGAAAAGGAAGTCAATTTCAGAAAAAGGAAATGAATAGGCAGATCTCGGGCAGTAGAAAAATACATGTCAAAATGTATTTTATATCTATGTGAATCCTATGAGATATAAACCGACCAAAAAATGTCGTACGTTAAATCTATGTATAAATAAGTACGTGTAGATTCGAGCAATTCCCTGACTATTCTGATTAGGTTTAAATTGCGTCAATTATATTGTTCTAGACCAGAATCAAGTGAATTGGAATTTTTCGTCAACTCCTACAATAATTATGAACATTGAATAATTCATCAAAGTTCTTCCCTCAAGAAAGTTAGAAATTTGGAAAAACGAAATAATTATTAATAGATTAATTCCCAGAGAAATACAATTCTCAATAAATAAATACTTCTCTGGAGTAAATGGATATTTGATAGAAATAATTTTTTTCTCGACGCATTCATAACATTGTTATAAAAATCTACTATCAAACAATTACACGTAATGTATAAAAAGCTTTATATTGCATACATTAAGTCGTGTAGATGATGGGTATTCAATTAATCAAGTAGAAATTAATCAACCATTAACATACATCAACTCTGATTTTATTTTTAAAATGAAAACAAAAGTCGTCGACGCCAACCAAATTTCCATAATTTTATGATTCCGTTGATATGGCCATTGGCTGAACCCAGGGTCACTCTAGAAAGCTCCAAGTCTGGTAACAAACTTGAACCAGGCAATGAACTAGACTCACTACTGGGCTTTGGGTTGACCTATCGAAATAACGTTGGCCCTATATTGGTATCATTATCGGTTGAACCGAACCCATACCAGGAAATGCCAGGCTTGGCAGTTTCGAGACAACTAAGCTTAGCCCTGTTGCTTGGCAATTCCTGCTGGGATCCTAGGCGAAAGGAAAAAAATTCAGAGAGAAAAAATAAATAAAACTTATGTACATGTTCCCTTTCGGCTTGGGTGACAAACAACGTGGGGATGGGATTTTGATGTTTCCACAGAAACCCATCGCGTGATCCACGGGATGAATTCCTGGGGCAGGTGGTGGTTACGGGTGTGCGTGTGTGCTGGGATCCCTCCTTATAATTCTCTTTACTTTTTTCCTTTTGTTCAGGGGTCCGCGGGACATTGGTCGTAATCACAATCCGCACGGAATCACGCAAGAATTAATTTTTTTTCCATTTTTGTATTTAAAAAAATATTAAATTTTTCATGTTGCGCGAAACAATATGTTTAGCCTATTAAATAACATCCGCGATATCTTCTGCTATGAATGTATTATTTCTAAACGCTCTAAATGCTGAAGAACTTTACGATCCCATATACTGTTAGAACGAAGTAGTTATTACAAACGAATGGATTTTAGTTACACATCCATTTGATCCCAACAAATGTTCATTGGTTAATAGTTAACGAATGTATATTTGATAAATCTAGTTTGACCTGCACATTCGCCATTCAAGTGAGCAATTTGTTAACTATTAACGAATACTCGTCTGTTCATATTCAACGTTATCATTCGTTAATAGTTAACAAGGTCCGTTTCGAATAATTAAATCGTTGTATCAGTGGAGGAAGTCCTGAATCGACGCTTTCATCTGACTTTATCGAAAAATGGATAAACAAAGCTACCGATGTTTAAGATAACAGCGAGATCCTGAATAAAAACGGTGGAAAAACCCTATCAATCATGAACGGAAGTGGAAATTGTTCGAGGAAACGGCTGTCAACATCGTCTCAACTTTAGAGAATCTGAAGAAAATCCAACATGTTGGCTTACAAAATTCATAAATTCAAAGGTATACTTCAGCTTAAATAGCTTAAGTAATTAATATTCCTGTCTCGGTCCAGATGCCTCCAGTTACCTTCAACAAGGTGTGTCTTGGAAAACAAAGAATTTATTGTGTGAGACAACATTCTCATGTGAAACAATAAATTTCTTGTAGATGAAATGGGCGATAACTTTGAAACAGTTGAAGAAAATAAACCTGCCATTGCCAGACCATCAGAAAACTCGAAAAATTTCATATTGCGCAGAGTGATCATGAAGTTTATTCATTGTTTACTTCCTGGAACAATCGGCAAATAATAGTTTTATTGTTTAGGCCGAAAACCTCGATATTTTGACTAATGAGGGAGGGAAAAAAATGATGAGACCACTAAAATCATTAATCCAAAGGCTCACTGAAATCATTAATCCAAAAGTACAACTCCATTTAAATGGTCTAGCTAATTAATATCACTGCCAGGCTCGAGATCTCTTGAGTTGCCTCCAACAAAGTGCGAAAAAAAAGTTTTTGAAAAAACTTTTCCATCAACTTTATTGGCCAGTAACTTCTCTCCTTTTTCTCGACTGTTCTCAGTCTCCCTCAGCTTTTCCCATTCCTCAACTCCTTTTGAACAACTATGGCAAGTTGAAATTAATCGAACTTCTCAAACCTCCACTCACTTTCTAGTAAATTCGTCAAAGCTCAATTCCACAGTCTCAGTTCTTTTTCCTTTTCTCCCCTTTTCTTTTTATCGCTGCATGTCGTCACTTGCTTCCGCCATCTTACATAAATCATGAGCAAAGGATGAAGACATTGAAAAGTTTTTCCAAGGAATAAAGGAATCAGGAGAGTTATTAATTATTTATCAGTGAATAGAGTGAAGGGACAGTTCAAGGTGAAGGAAAACGGAGTTTCTTTGGTCATAAACAGAGATACAAAGAATATCTTGTTTAAGTATTACCCTGGGGAAGTTTATGAAGCAAAGTGGATGTTATGGAACTGGAAATTTTCTTGGAATCTCTGGAGTTCATTAATCATTAACTCTGGAGAGTTTGTGAGATTACAGGTCCTTTTGATTTTCTACAATGCCATTGTTGCTTTGAAAAGTATCACAAAATTTTGTGTAATCCGGTAGAGCTGTGTCGTATTGAACTGAAATATAGTTGATCGATTCTTCGAAAATGGTGTATTATAGTTGTTTTCAATCATATTAATTATGACAAAATCGATTGCTGATCCCACATTATTCGTAGTGCCTCCGCCAGTCAAATATTTTAGGGGATAGTATTAATGGATTTTGGGTCATTTGGGCGCTAACGTTGTTTAAAATGAAAAACAATGAGCATATTGTTGGGATTTTTCATTGGAAGAAAACCATGGAGTGGAAGAAAGTTTGATGATCGATTAATTAATTGATTGTAGGTAATTCATTATCAGAGAAGTCTTCTTATTCCATTGATCGGATAGATATAATGGATTTCTGTAAACAATACATTGTTTGTGAATCGCCTGATGAACTCGGAGTGAAAGAGATGAAGTGAAGATGGGTCGAACTGAAATCTATCTAGCGTTTGAAGAGGGTTATAAAGAGTTCATAAACTTTATATACTCTGAGGATGGATAGTTTATTTTTTATCCCATACAATAGAACTATTGTTCCAGATTATGCGAGAAATCCTTATTTATTCACAGAAAATGATGTGACAACGAGAAAATTGAGATTAATACTTAATTCTTTGAGAATCACGGTTAATCGTTGATATTTGCAAATTGTATTAACTATTGAATAATCATTTTAAGTAAACAAAACGTTGTTCACGAATTATAGTTGGAAGTAATGAATGAAAAAATTGAAGAGATTTCAGTCGTGCCTGCATTATTGATCGGTTCTGTCCAGCTTCCAGGACATCGTTTATTTTCAACGTAATTCCTAAAAATTTGTGTTTCAAAGTATACAAACAAAGCTTGTTCATCAAAGACCCTGAAATATGAAGTAGAAATTTCTCAAAAAATCATTCTATCTCAATATTACGTTTTATTGCATCATTTCCATCACAATTTTTTTCCCCTCAATAAATCCACGTCTCCTCTCAAACCCATAATTTTCCCCTAAAACAACCAAAACATTGTTTCAACCACCTGTCCCCCACACTTTCCCACCAATTCCATTTCCATCAAATTCATCGGTTACCTCGCTGAATAAAAATATATGTCACAACAGGTAAAATAAAACCATTCATACAATAAAACATGAAAATCCAGTTGGAGTGTCTGTGTCACTCTGCACCGTTGAAACTTGAAACACTTTTTTTCACCGTCACACACACTCTTTTTTTTCAGCATGAGAGGGCCGAGGGGGAGGGGTGGGAAAATTGTACACGGAATTGGAAAATTGCATTTGATAGGGGGGAGAGAGGAGTTGGTGAAAATAGTTAGATACATGGATCCGAATGGTGCCCTCTACACTTTTCGCTCTCTACAACTCGATCTAGGAGTGGGGAAAGAGTGCAAAGTGCACGTGAATTCTCGTATTAAATGTAGATACATCATGTCAAAGTGCTCACATATATATTCCAGATTTAACTGGTGAACAGTGGATGCTGCTGGTGGTGGTAGTGGTGGTGGTGGTGGTGGTGGTGGTGATGGTGGTGGTAGCGGTGAGGTAGGGGGTAGGGGGATGGTACGGGGTCACCACACATCCATGAAATACGTTATTATCGGGAACTATGGGAAATCGATAGGTCTATGGGACCCGGATGGTCTAACCTGTCAGGAATATAGGCGGTAGGAGAGGCTAGACTATTCGTCAATGTGGTCAACGATTTTGCCACATAGGGGAGTTGAATACTCACTCTCACCCCCTCCTTTCTAGCGACGTGACACATTTCCGCACGGATTTGAACGTTTCTCTTGTTTCTCTTGGTGGAGGTTGAGTCTTGTTCTAGTGAACGGTATGTTTTTCGGGGGATTTATTGGTATCCTATGTCATGGAGACTGCTGGGGGAAGGAAAATCTGGGGCGATTGAGATTGGGCGAAATAGGAAGTGGGTTTTTGATTGTTTTGTTCTGAGGGCTCGAGGGAGAGTTAAATTGGAATGATCGTGAAATTTGAGTTCAGCGGAGAATAAGGAAGCGATTTCTTCGTTTTCATCGATGGAAATTTTTCCGTTAAAATTGTTTTTATGGCAACAGCCTGAATAGTGATAAATGTTGGCTGTTCGAGGGTCATTGATTAATCATGATTGTGAGATGAGAATTGATCGCGCGACTGGCAAAACACACTCATTTATTGCATTGTTTGCATGAAAAAAAAATGGACTAACAGTGGATTATGAAGCGGAGGGGAATTAATTATAATTAATCCCGACGATTATCGATATAGGTTATTCATTGGGTTGAAATGTGGACGATTAAAACGGAATTGAATCCCTGAAAATTCGCCGTGAAAGCAGTATTGTTCGAGGCATCGAAAATAGATAGCAATTGATTAAAAGTAATCGTGCACATTAAATTAATTTATTAATCAATTGTCATCTGAAAATGGTTTATTGCGACCGGCGGCCCAGTTGATCGCAAATCGAGTGTCAGGATCCGTCGAAAGGGAAGACGCACTCTGGTGATCGAGCCGAGGACTAGCCCGAGTGGAAATTGAACTCAGGTCCGGATCAAGTCCTGATCAGGTCGCCCTCATGTATAATCAGGTACTGATCCGACGACTGGATCAGAACTTGATCAGGCATGTAACGCCTTGACTTGGTCCGGACCTGATCAAGCCGACCTGGACAGGATTTGATCAAGTCAACATTATCTCAATCTGATGATGCTAATAAACAATCATTATTAGCTGAAAACAAAAAATAATTCAATTTTTTCACTACTGTTCATCTATCTTAAGGAATATCTTCCATTATTAACAGTGAAAAACCACCTGTGATTTTACCGATGCTGGGGCTCGAACCTGCGATGTTCCGATTATCAGTCCTATGCCCGATCTACTAGGCTAACCGGATCTTATGATCAAGTCAATTCTATTTTGCCTATACGATCTCTATCGAGGTATGCGTTAACTTTGTAATTATTTCCGGATGTGCGCGTATATTTTACAAGATTTTTTCGGTCACGATTCAATTCCGTTGATGACAAAGATTTAAATAGTAATATAATAATAATGAGCAAATCGAAGTTAGAGAACTATTTTCCTCTTGAAAATAATTTATTTGTAAATTTAATACGTCTACACATATTTACACAAAAAAAACACTTGAATAAAGTACATTATATACCTGATTCAGAATGGTCTAATTTTTAGCTTCTCATGTATTTAATGTAGTCTGTAGTTTTCGAGATCTGGGGGATTGGATCCAAACTTAATCAGAATCATCCGATCAGACTAAGCTTAGACTGATTGGATGAGAACCTGATTCGGTTCTACCTGGACTATTTATGTTCTGATGAACTGGATCAAAATTTGATGAGTTTCCCATCGATATCACTAGATCAGACTCAGATGAAGATGATCAGATCAAAACCTGATCATAATTCATCTTAGGTAGTTCGGAACAGGATCACTTGATCAAAACTTGATCAGTTCCTCATCAGGCATGGCCTGATCAGACAAACCTGACGAATACCGGATCAAATACTGATCCAACATCAGAGCGGCCTGAGGCGATTTCCACTCAGGCTGACCTGACCAAAATCTGATCCGAATTATTGCAGGAGGACGGACCTCAGGTTCAGATCAAGCTCATCATATCAGAACCTGATCAGAGTAAGTCTGATCAGATGCAACAAATCAAAAACTGATCAGTTCTTGATCAAGTCTCGCCTGATCAGTTGAACCTCGCCACCACCAGATCAGGTTCTGATCAGACCTCAGGCGCGCCTGACATAATTTCCACTCGGGTAGTGCGACCAAATTTTGTCAACTGTTATAATGTCAAAGAGCTACTCTCCGGTAGACGAAAAATCAACCACTGCAGGAAGGTCTTATCGATAGAAATCGATTATGAAATTCACCGGCTGGTGTTTAACCTGGAATTCATGCAAATATCAACATTGATTTGGTAAAATTATTTAATTTCAAGTTTATCAAGCACAAATAGTAATTGCCAATACTTCAATAGAACCTCCCGCGGCTTAATTTTTAATTCAGAAGTAATTGACGTCGAGTCCTATTGAGCAACTTCACGATAAAAGATATTCTCAAAAAAATATTTTCACACCAAAATATTTTTTCGGCAAAAATATGCAGCAAACGACATATCTTTTCCCAAAATGTTGTCCATTATTTATGTCTCCATGCAAATAACTTCTTTGAAAAATAACTTATAATTCTTTTTCGCAGGATTAGATTGTCACCGGAAATAAAACAGATGGAAATTACGCAAAACGTTAACAATTCAAAATTATAGGCAGCCCTTTTGATAATTGGAAGGACATTTGGCCTATCCGATAGCTCTAACACGAATGATGCTTTGCTCTGCTTGTACTTACGAAGATAAAATGAAACTCAATGAATAATCCGCTGAAATCACCATTCTGATCCTTCAATGACTACTCACGCAGTTAATGATCGAAATAACAAAATATAATCACAAGAAAAATTATAGGAAATGTCATTGTACAAAATATCTTATTACAAAAGATATATCCTAAATATATTTTTAACTGTAAATATTCGCAACCAAAAATATTTTCCGATAAAAGTTTTTTTTCAGGAGATTTTGGATAAATATCAACGCGCCAAATAAATTGTCCGACCCGATTAAGCACATAAACTACAGTTTTCATAACAGAAGGGCTTTGTCCATCAGGGATTACGATTATAATCGCGTATCAAAGGATAATCTTTTAAGTTCTATCATGACATTGACGTCTGCTGTTCCCAAATCCATTACCGATTGAAATAAATAGTTAATTGACGTTTTCACTAAAAATTACTGGCATCATCATCCACATGACTAACGCCATAATCTTCAAGGGTAGTTTTTATAATTACACAATGAACGATTCATCCCCATGACTCAAAAAAAAATTCACCATTTTTATATTTTTTTCCCCATTACTCCTCATATCGGCTTGATTTATACGACCCCATGAAGCGAATTTTTCAATGATATTTTTCCTGATGTAACCGAGGGTCGAGGCACTTCATAAATTCCAGGGATAAATAAAAAATTCTCGGACGAAATGACGGAGAAAATGTGCATGCAATTTTGAACCTCCATTCCATTCCCTCCGGTCGTTAGGTGTTTAACCCCTGGGATGATTCGTTCAGGGCTATTTTTATGCGTCTCGTTTTAATCCGCGCGGGAGGGGATTTCTTGAAAAGATAGACAGTGATATGAGAATAACACGTTTGATATAGTGGTGGAATAGGTCTTACGATATATATCGCCGAGGGTGACTATGACAGCCGGCACTTGTGCTTGGGGGTTATTATGTTCTTTTTCGAAGGGAGGAAAAGAGGCCGATGAACCTGACAGGTTTAACGCGTATCAGGTGATGTGGCTTTACGAATGTTTTCCATGCAGGTGAGTTTTTCACCTTTCTCAGGTTCCCTCAACTAGAGGTCACTCGAGATGGTGTTCAACGGGGGTGGAAAATTCGATAAGCTCGATTCATCATGGAGTCATCGAAGAGGTTCTCGATGGTTTTGTGAGAAGGGATGAGGTAAGATCATATGGTGTTTTCCAGAGACAATTTGTCTGGCTAATTGAGGAGGTCGTGGTCGGGCCCTTTCCAGGTATAAATAACTATGAATGACCATTGGTCCATAGCCAGGCCCAGTCTGAAAATGTCGAGGGTGGTTACCATGAAACCAATTTTGGCGACATTGGCAAATCGATCCGCACCCAGGCTTGTCCAACGAGCCTCGAATCGATCCTGGCCAGACTCTTGGCGACATTGTCAAATTAAGCTTCACCAAAGATTGTTTACCTAGCTTGTAATCGATTCTGGGCTTACCCTTGGGCTAATATTGCTCCTATGATCAAATGTTGTCATCTCACTTCTATACTTATATGATGTATATATGTTCTGCAATCGTACCGTTAAGAATAATAAATTTCTCTATTTTCAAAAAAGAAGTAGATTCTCTAATTTCAGCGTTAACGATTTTTCAGGTTACTGGATGAGTTCATTTCACTATTCCATAATTTATTGTTGATTTCTCGATTTATCGGGCAATTCGGTAATTTAATTTTCCCACCAGAATAAAATTCTCCGTTTTTTTTGCGACTGGACGAGTCAGAGCACGGATAGGTGGTTATATTGACTCTTGCCGGTGAAAAATTTCCTGTTGAATTTATCCAAGTTTATCAGCCAAAATTTTCCTGCCTACCTCAGTAGGAATCACCAAGCATTGACAACAGAACCAAGCTTGGATAACTCTCAACAGCCAAGCCTGGCATTTCTTAAGATGGGTCTGGTTTCAACCGATGATGAGAGACAATCTAGGGCCAACGTTATTTTGATAGGTCACCCCCCGAAGTCCAGTAGTAAGTCTAGTTCATTGCCTGGTTCAAGCTTGTTGCCAGGCTTAGAACTTTGGAGATATATGTAGAGTGGCTCTGGCTTCAGCCAATGGTCATACCAATGAAGTTATAAAATTATGAAAAATTGAATGGAGTCGATGATTTTTTATTTTCATTTAAAAAATCAACAATTGTCTTCTGCTAATGTTTGATCAATTAAATCGAAATCACCTCCATGACTTAATGTACGCAATAAAAAGTTTTTAAAAACATTATGTTTAAGTGTTTGATGGCAGATTTTTGTAACAAAAATAAACATGTGCCAATCTATTGCGTTTCGAGGTCTGATTGATGCCAAGCTTTGGTTTAGATGAGCTGGGCCTGCCTCAGGCCTGCCGTATCCTGGTGGACCTATATTGGGCCTCACTCCCAGCATATTGCACGCTAGGTCCGAGCTATGACGCCAGTCTAGAAACAGGCTGGGTCCAATTATTAATTCCTACCTGGGGATCAACTAGAGTCGTTATCGATACCATCGTGTGCCATTTCGTCCGAATTGTCAATCCTCGAAAAAGAAAAAAAAACCCGAAAATTTTAATCTCCAGTGAATCACGAGTTCTCACGAAGTCCATATACCTCCCCCTCTTTGGAATATTCACATTCACATGTACATCCCCCACCCCGTGTCACCCCCAGTGGTATTACGTGCTCGGGATTCCTTCCACGCGTGTCCTGCGACGTATCTCTCGATACCCCCAGCGATATTAACGCGTCTCGTCGTAACGGCGAGCCACAAGGGAGTACCAAACGGGTATATGTAGAGGGGCGGGAAGGGGGGGTTTGAAACTTCATACGTGCAACGATATATCTGCAACGATGTACTGTGTATGGTGGCGTTACATATAAAGAATCGTCCACGGAAAAATATATAGGAGGAAACGAAATGAAAACGGGCATTTCGTACGCTTTGAAAAAAGGTCAAGGGGCGCGGGGGTGGGGAGAGAGAGAGAGCGCACGAAGAGCGGATTTTCCTATATTTTTACTGATATATATATATGTATATAACCTCCGTAACCTTTATGACCGACCTGCTGTAGACGCATATCACCGTACTTGAAGGGATCATAATAAATGTGAAAGAAATAAAATTTTCGAGAAAAATCGAACAATTGGCTTGGGTGGGGGGATTAATATGATTTTCGGAACTTTAAGGATTGAACAAAAATGGAGATGTTGACGAGGACAGGTGAATATCATGGAAATTTCAACTAAAAAATAAAGCACGATAATTAAATTCAATCAATTAAATCCAGAGATGGTAAGGTTTCATGAAAATATCCGGAAAGAAACAAAAACTTGAAATAAGTATATTTTGGTTCTGTGTTATTTTATTTTAAGTATATTTTGTATGATTCTAGTATATTCCGTTTTCAATGGTAAAATGGATAAGAAATTGATTTATCCCCTATTTATTTTCTCCGAAATAATTCTGTTATGTCAATTACTGATTATTCGATTACTGACTATGATGAATATTTCACCAAATTCACTGCTCTATCAAACAGACTAAAGAGTAAAGATGTTATTGTGGAACGAAGGCGTTCAAAACAATGTCAGGGGCGTAGCAAGTGATGAGGGTTTGCAATTTCTCTTTTCATCTCAATGGGAAGTCAAACAGTGCTACAGCCATCTTGTGGTTGTTTCTAAACTATTAGGAAGCCAATGAAGATGGAGGTTTCTGAATTATTTAATTGTTTGCAGTGGATAATAGATTAGCGAGAAAATTATATTTTTCTGGTAATTATGGCCGAAAATTGAATGTATTTGAATGACGTATAACATATACTTGAAGCAAATGTGTTATTATACTTCTCCAAAGTATATCATCATACTTATTTCAGTATGGGGTATGTCTTTAAATCAAGTATAAAATATAGTTTTTTCCGTGTATCAAAAATTATTTTTATCATGTTTTTTATATCACCCAGAAATAAAAGTATCATTTGACTCATGTGATTTGTAAAAGGATACTTTTATCATGTCATTCATGTGACTCATGTGGTTTGTCATATGATATTTTTACCGCCTCATTACATAATCTACTATTAAACCAAAATCTTCCCCTACATCTCTCCCATTCATCATAAATATTAAGGAAAACACATGTAAAATAATCCCTCGGGCTGAAGCTGTTATGAGACCACTTGAGTGATTGTGTATACATATATTGTTATATGACTGTTAATAATCTTCGTTGAATTTGAAAATGAAATAAAGATTTTGAAAAAAATGGTGGCAGGAGTGACAAGTAATTGTTATTCCCAAATTTCGATTGACACGTCTCAAATATTTCCTAGTGTCGTATTTGTATGTCGTGTTACTCAACAAAGTTTATGATTCAACTCGGCGACCTCGACATGCTATGCATCGGATTTGATAACGTACGGATTCGACTTGTTTCACACCGAAGTCAAGGGTTCGAATGTAATCTAACTCCAGAAAGTGCAAATTGACATAGCGACTTAATTTACGTCCAGGGTGAGGCAGTTTTTTTTTTATCAAGCACTTAAAACTTATTTATATCGACTTATTTATTGAAAACATTAAGTTTACTCATTAAATATTCTTCTCACACAAATTTAAAGCGTATTTTCGAATGGCAATTTCGGCTATTTGTTTGTTCAAAGCAAATAACATTGGTAAAATTATTTTTTTCTCTTAGTGTAATATCTGGACTGTATTAATTTCTTGATTTTAAGTTCGCAATCTTTAAGGAATTTATCGATGGCATCAATGACAAAGGATCTAAAGTTATGTATAATATTTCACGATTGTGAGCGGTAGTTCAAGCATTTTTTTCAGTTTGACCCAAGTCTCAATCTACTTGATACAAATCTCATTATATTCTTCATTCGAGATGATTTCACCGTCACCGATTCAACTCGCACTCTGCAGCATTCAAATTTTGTTTTCACTTGAGTGACATAATTTTTCGGGTGTGACTGCACACTGAGTAATAAAAATTAGTGAATCAAAAGAGTATTTTTGTGGATAGTGACAAAGAAATATTTGTTGGAAAAAAGTTAATTATGTTTCATCTTGATGATATTTGTAGTATTCAAAATCTGTCGAAATGGCTAACAATAAATCGAAGTAAACCAATTTCAATTAATTCAGGAAAAAATTGTTTTGGTACTATTGGATAAATATTTTGTTAATTTTTTCTCGTAATTTGTGTTAGCGCAGAGTTTGCGTTTGCAGTTGACGTGGAGTTCATTGTCTCATAAAATATGACTGACTGATGTCTTCAATATTTGAAACGTCACGAAAGTGTTCTATTGGGGTATTTTGATATTGTTTATTAATATGACATAAAAAATTATTTTTACGTGGGTGATTTATAAGTTGGAGACGCAATGTGTCAGCTACGTAGAACCAAATTGAGGCCACAGGGATAAATTAGTCTTATGAAAGCTTCATACAACTTGCGTTTGATGTTTGTGGATAGGGCTTTTAATTTAAATCAATGGAAGAGCCTACACGTAATGGTTTTTGCTTTTTGGTTCGTTTGAGCTAAGTGAAGATTCCATAGGGGTTTTTCGATTAGCCCGAGGCCTCAGGATTTTGCTGCGTTAGTAAACTGATAGAATGGTTCAGTTGCATCAAACGTAACTTCGTAATTATTACCTCAGATCATTAATAGTTAACGAATCGTGGTAGCAGATAAGAAGTCTCGTTTGATGCAACTCAAGCGTTCCAGATTCTCTCTCAGTCTAATGTTGATGAAGTTGTTGAACAGGTAAAAATATTTGTGGTACGATTTTAAGATCGAGAATATTGAACTGAGTCATATTGATTCTTGTGGTTATCACCTCAACTGCGTTACGAATTTTTCGGGGCTTCTCTAAAAATAATTATAAAAAATACATGGAACTATGTTTAATTTTTAATCATAATAAAAAAAAACGAGAGACTCTCACTAAAACAGCCCCCGCCATCTATGAAAAACAACAAATTTGTTTGGAAAAAATTTATATAATAAAAAAAATTGCGAATATGATAAATAATTTAGGAAAAAAATAGCAAAACAAATAGTTAGCCGTTGCCAATAGACAAAAATTGTACAAAATTAGATCATAGAAAAACGAATTTTTTCCAAACTTGAATCAAAATAAAAATAAAAATTTCTTTGGAAACTCTGGCACATTTTTTTATTTTTCCTCCATTTACACAACTAAATTAACCCCCTCCCCCACACCATTAATCACCAAAGTCCCACGATTGTAGAATGAAATTTTAAAAAATTCATAATTTTTACAATTAAAAATCAAAACATGAATGAAAGATTTCACATAGAATTTTTTTTAGTATTTTTCCCACCCTCAAATCATGGTGCCAAAGTAATCGGAACCGTACCCCCTTCTTCTGCGTGTAGGGAATCTACGCACCCATTTTTGTTAAATTTGTTCAAAGTGCTGAAACTGTAGAATTAGGTTATTTACACTATCCTCCGAAAGTATTATTTATGCGAAATATTTTCGACCCAAAAATCAATTCATTTGATTGAGACACCAGTGACTTTTTTTTGTAATTATGTAAAAAAACATTATTGACTGGAGGTAAATCAATACGAAAATCTCATCGCAGAATTAATGGGATACTGCATACCCTGACACTTTAATCCACCAATAATCCATGATGCGATGTCAAACCATCGTTTGAGGAGATCGAGAATTTTCAATTTACACATCAGTTATGTTAATTATAAAGATAGGTGATGCTCTGGTTAATTTTCGTGGATTAATCAACCCTTTTAACAGATTCGATGCATTAATTGCTGATGGCAAAACATGGTCTATAGATTCAACGTGTATTCTCAGTGCACTTCTCATGAATTCATCGGGTAAAATAATTACTACGAAAACAGGTTATGTTTGTGTTTAATTATAAAAATGCGGTCAGCGAGGAAATGGTTAGAAATTTACGAGAAATTATAGCGTTATATGAGAGATGAGAAACAGCACGATGAAAATGTGAATGAAATACTGATGAAAATATTTCATTTTTAGAAATTTTCATTCCATAGTGATGGCCCTGCTTAGTACCAACCGAATAATTGGAATGATGCAGAGGCTGATGGAACAATGATTATTGCGGATATAACAAACATTGAAATTTCGGTGATATTATGATTTAGACTCGGTTGTGGCTCCGTAATTTAAACTTACGTTCAATTCGTGATCAAATTTTTAATGGTTATGTGAGTGTACGTTGCACCTGAATTTATGATATGACCTGAATTTATATTCGCATCTAAGTCGAGTCATGACATACATCTAAGACATGGCCTCACTTTTCGTCTCCTCATCCGCGTGGAAGAAAAATACATGTGGAAATATATTTTGCATATATCTGAATCATACGACATATAAAACAGCAAACAATGTGATATGCGAAGTATTTGTGACGAAATATAAATCAGACAGATATATTCTGGTTTTCAGTCATAACATTTCTGAAAATGCTGTATTACATACATATATGTATGTAACGTGTATGTCACATATTTTTTGGTAGCATGTGTACATATGATCGCGGCATATTTACCGTTGCGTGCGGGCAATTTAGATCAGAACCTAAATTTGAGTGATGATCGCAGCAGAAGTGGCACCTTTCCCGGTAGGAATTGGCAAATATTGACAGTCGGGTCACAAGCTCGGTTGACTCTAAACTGCCAAGTTTGGCATTTCCTAGCATGGGTCTGGCTTCAGCCGATACCATACTAACGGAGTCATAAAATTATGGAAATTTAGTTGGAGTCCAGGATGTTTTATTTCCAGTAAAAAAGTCAACAATTATCATATGCTAATGGTTGATTAATTTCAAGTTGATTAATTAAGTAGACATCATCTGCATGACGTAATGTATGCAATAGAAAGTTTTTTATACATTATGTTCAAGTATTTAATAGCAGGTTTTTATAACAATTTTTGAAATGGAAATTAAAATAAATATGTGTTAATTTTGCTTTCCAGTCTACTTAATTCCAAGGCTTGGTTAACGCCCAGCTTTGACTTACATCAGCTTGAATCAGGCCTACTTTATATTGGTGGGTCTGTGTTGGGCCTCACTTTTGCACGAAGCTGAACTTGCCAAGCTTGGTCCAATGATTCACTCCCAGCATATCCCCCACGCTCGGCCCAACCCATGACGCCAGTCTAGAGAACCAGGCTTGATCCAGGCTTGGTCGAATTGTTAATTCCTCCGTGGGTTAATATAAGACTAGAGCAAAATTCATATTCAAATCTAACTTTAAGTTTTGCCATACATACATAACACGACCTGAACGTAGACACTTAAATTTTGATTATCCTCTAATTGTCACTGGTGATATGAATTTCCCTGCAATCTGAATTTAACACGCAATTAGAATTCCTATTCGCCGCCAAACTTTAAAAGTGCTCCTGAATTCGTAATCGCACCCACATGTAACGCATGACCTCAATTAGCATAAGCGTTCAAACTAACTAGATACAAATTCAATACAAGGCCTAAAATATATGCGCAGGCCCAAATTGAGGTACAGACCTGGATTTACACCTAAACTCAGTTTGCAATCTACATTTGTACTTTTTTGTTATCTGTAGCGATGACCTAAATTTTCTTTTTGTATACATTAATTTCATTTTTTCTGGAAAACACAGAGCTTGCTAGATTTGTAACTCACTTTTTTCTCAAATTGCGAACTTCCTATTGACCAGTGGTCATATGCGTCGGTGAATTATTTTGTCGTGTAATAAGTTCCATTGCAGTTCGTTTTTCCCAAACCTATTTTTATTTCGTTATAAAATTTCAAGTCGCGGTGGAAATTTTCATAGATTTCACTATTTAAAAACAAGTCTACTGCAGCGACCCAAATTCCCCACACAACGTCAATTTCCACCAGTCCTGAATTCAGGTCGCAACGACTTTAATATAAATTCCCGCGATATCCGATAATAAATAGTCTCAGGTTAACTCATCACCGTCATCAAGCCAAAAACAAGCGATTTCCTGTGAAATCCCCGGCCACAGAATAAGAAATCCCTCTTTAAATTCAGATCTATGCCTTTCCAGTCACGAAATCATGTCCCTCAGGATACCCCACGGGTGAGATGAGAATAGACGGGTCGGAGCGGAGAGACTTCCGTATCGATTCGGCACCTCGTGGGGCTGCGTGGGGTGGTAAACCCCGTATCTATGTCGCGTCAACCTCCCACGGGATAAGTTCCCTCACTATTTTTTCCCCTTCATGCAAAATGGGAGAGAGAAAAAAATGCACTCCAGAGGAGAACGAAACACATGTGTACAATTTTATTGTTACGTTTATTATTATTCAAGGGGTGAATTGGAGAGTATCTAATCCAATTCCCATATCACAACATTCCTCATCCATTTCCTTTCAGTGAATGAGTGAAATCGGTATTCAGTGCAGAGATGAAGAGGAGTGAAGAAGATATTGGATTGGGCAGTGGACGGGGGAGGGAGGGGGGGGGAGAAAATCTATTTTGAGTTTGGCCAGAGGCTACTGGACCCGGCCGCATTTAACCGGACACCAAATTAATCCGGTATGACTAATCGACGGAAACATGGAACAAAGCTCGTTCACGCTCTGTACGGCTTATCGCTTTAACTATGTTAACTGTTTCATGTGGTATCGAAGCATCTGGCCTAGCACTAATGAAGTCATTTTCATATCATATGTGATTGTTTCGATAGTTTCAATCATTTTTTGATTATTAGAGCGTAATATCGTTAGGTAAGACAGTGGTGATCGATGTCCTTTGATGAGGTATCGGGATATCGAAGAAATCGTTTTCCAGGGTGAAATTTTCAAATTGACAGTATCTGTGACCTAAATCCATTTGTTTGTCATATCTAATTTGATTGAACTATAAGCTTATCGCCTCAACTATGCTAACTGTTTCATGTGGTATCTAAGCATCTGGCCTAGCATTAAGAAAGTCATTTTGATATCATACGTGATTGTTTTGATAGTTTAAATTATATTGAAATTAGTAGAGTGTGAATATCGCGACCAGGTGACACACTGATGATTGATGTTGTTCGATTAGTTATTGAGATATCGGATAAAACTAGTCCCACGGTGAGATTTTGGCTGCGCTGTTATACACGGATACAGCAATTTATTTGTTTAATGGTTAACGAATGGTTTACTGAGATAATGAAAGTTAAGTCAAACAAGGTTGACCAAATAAACATTCGTCGACTATTAATGAATGAATGTTTGGTGCAACCACATGAACCCTAACCTCCAATCTAAATCCATTCAATTATAATAAACAATTCGTTCAATCAGTGTATGTCATTCGGAAATCTCAAAAAATTGCTTTCTTTAATATCTCACTGAGTAATTGATTAGAATTGATTGTTACGTTGAGATTGTCGGACAAGATTTTTACAGTTATATAAAATAAAGTTGATAACGAGTCTGTTTTGCCCCATAAATATTCAACAGCCAAGAAAATAGAGTGACGCGTGTTGTCATATCGAGTTGTTGAACTGATATTTTACCGGAATCATCAAAATATTCCTCCATTCGATCGCATCCTTTTTGCGTAATTGAATGTGAGAACAAAGGCATGTACCACTGATTGAAATCAAATTTTCCCACTCGAATATCATCGAGGAAATATTTTGAAACATCGAGGATTACCGCATATGGCGAAAATCATGGGTACAATTTCCAACAAAAAGTATCCCACTCGCAAATATTAATTCAGAGAGGTATTGACAACAGACGAATCACTACAAAAAATATTTCAACAAAATCTATGGGGTCATTCTCGACCCCCAATGTTTTGTGCTCATCTGCAATGAAAAAAAGCTATTTGGAACTCGTGAATCTCGGCCTTTCCAATGTTTTTGGGAAACCGCAACTAATTTGAGAATTTCATCAACTCCACGTACTCATCTGTGTCCAGTTTGCCTTGTTTTGTTTTTTTTTCCAACGCTCATTCGCTCTCGAACGCTCGCGTCAATCAACTATGCAGACGAGCATTCGTTAGTTCCCCCGAATCCAATTGGGAGACCGGAAAAAAAGGATAAACAAATAATGGACGAATAGGAATCGACGATTTGCTCGCCTGAAATTTATCTCAACGGAAAGCCAGGGAAATTTCCGGTGGACAAGACAATATGATTGTCCAATTTAACCCATTAATTCTACCGATATCGATGGTTTTTCTAATCTCAAAATCGTACGTGGGATATGACAATGGCAATGATATCATTCAAACAGCCGACAAGTTTGAAATAGAAACTATAGTATGATAATCGCTCTTACCCCGAGAGGAATTGCCAAGCATTGACAACAGGATCAAGCTTGGTTGACTCTCACCTGTCAAGTCTGTCATTTCCTAGCATGGGTCTGGCTTCAACCGATGGTGATGCCAATCGAGGGCCAACGGTACGTCAATAGGTCACTCCGAAGCCTAGTAGTGAGCCCAGTTCATAGCCTGGTTCAAGCTTGTTGCCAGGCTATGAACTTTCGAGAGTGGCTCCGGCTGGAGCCAATTGTCATATCAATGGAGTCATAAAATCACGGAACATTGATGAGAATCGATTATTTGTTATTTTTATTTTAATAATTTACAATTATCTTATGTTAATTGTTGATTAATTAATTCCAACGCGGTTCAATTCGTAATTCCCACCTGGGTAATGGCTTAGATGTTGAGATGTTGAAATAGCGTTAGCAGAAAACCCTTTTTCTCATTAATAGAAAATGATTCACTCAATACTGATCATCATGTCGCGTTTTCTAGTTCCAATTTCTCTGGTTATCAAATGAGAGGATGCAGATAGTTCACAAAATCCATTGAAGTGTTTGATTCTAATCTCAAACTAACGCTTTTTTCATATCAACTGAATGAAATTCGAATTTTTCTCTTCAGAACAATTTCGCGATATTGGTCAGGAGATAATCCTCTATCCGTCCAAAACGCCCGTTAGGAAAACCAATTATGGCTGCTGTTACCAATTTTTTCACTAGGGTTGACGAGGAATTGCTACCTTTTTGTGGTTTTGCAGAGTGTGCTACAGTTTTTTCAAATGTTTCGGCGGACAGGGATTTCCCGAAATGATATTTTGAAAGCTGATCAAATGATGATCACAATACTGGAGAATTTTGAGTAGAGAAAGCAGCAACAAAATCGAACTAATACGTCAACGAAACCTCAGAAAACAGTATTCAAATGTTGTGTCAGGGGCTGCTCGGTGAACTCTTTCAAAAATAAAGAGTTAAGGTATCACTGTTTTCCAAGGGGAAAACGTTGTTTTGTGAAAAGAGGCGATGCTGTGGATTGCATGCATAAAGAGGCAGTAGATTGCATGCATAAACTCTACACCACAAATCGAGTGTTAGTTTTCTCTGAAACGCTACACAACATCAAATTTCCTAAATTCACGACTCCTTGACTGTTGCGTATGGAATACGCAGAATATACAAAAAAGATGGTATCGCCAGTTATTTCTATTTTTTTCCGGATTAACGGAATTCATTTGATTTTTTATTGACACCCAAATTCTGCTTGATTGTAATTTTAATCCTCGCGTCTGCTCTCAATCGTTTTATTTTTTTATTATCCTCAATTCTCCAAATCTCCAGGGGAATCCCCAGTTGTCTGTCCCCAACCTGGAGAAAACACCTTTACCTGCTTCCCTAGTCTCACTCTAGGAGATCTTACCAAAACCCTAGTTGTCCTCTTCCCACTCAAATCGGCCAGCCTCCTATCCTCTCTCCTCCAATGATGGTTACTTCCCAAATACCTGCGCCCAATAGCATATAAGCCGGACATTTTTTTAAATTGCTTAGTATCACCGCATCCTTCACGGCTCTGTCTAAATACCTCTAGTGAATAAACGGAAAGAAAAAAAAGACAAAAGTGTTCCACCCGATTTTTTCCAAGTCTCCCGGAATTCACCCGTCACATCCTTTCCACACATTCATCAACATCCATAACTACTAAAAACTGAATCAACTGCACAAAGAACCGATTCGGCGTGCAGTAGTTAGAGTTGAGATTGTTTCTACAGAGTAGAATTCTAGAATTTACAACTCTAGAAAATTCAAGGTTAATTGCAATCCTCAACCCCTAACATTGACCTTCAAGGATATTCCGAAAACCTAATGTGACTTTACCGTATCGTATCTTGGCAAATATTTTTTAATGAAATTATTTTCATTTTTGCGATTCAGTTCAGCATTTACTCGCAGCATCTTCTAGCTACGTAACGTTTTCCTTGAAACTGTGCGGTAAAAACCGGTCACACGTCTGTTCAACACAAGGAAATGTTGACATTTACAATTGCAACACAAAAAATCAAAACAAAAAAACCTTTACATAAGAAACTTCACCATAAACATGCAGGTCACATATGTAGATGATCAAAAATGTATATGACGTTACACATCCCGTGACGTCACAAGAAATTGTTGGATAAGATTTTGACTTAACTAGGAAGAGAACCAGAATTAATCTCAATAATATATTTTTCAAACTATAAAAATGAGCATTCATCGGCTTATATTGTCCACATGATTATGAGTCCTCAATAGTTATAGCGTAGGAGATCAGGACATACGAGACGCTAGTGATCGTCAATGCTAACAAATATCAAACTGTGATAGCAACAGAATGGGTGATCAAGTGCGACAAGACCTAACTTCGAAACTCGGAGGGAACCATTTTTTTCTTGTTAATTAGCATTTGTAAATTAGCGTTGCAATAGTTCGTAATGATATCCGCATCCTTATAAATCAATAATGAAAGAATTATTCAAGTAATGATTAATTTATTGGATGAGGCAAATTTATATTTGCGGGAATGGATCTTAGAAGGTTCCCTTATCAGGCCTAGAGCCAATCAACATGATGAGACCCAGGTTTGACAGTGCGTTACACTCCAGATAAAGTCGCATTGTGCCAAGCGCTAGGTAACCCAATGAGGACCTGACTTTTGAAATCAGACAACCTGATGTGAACCATATTTATTTTTCTAGTCGGGCATGAACCGAGGACTAATTAATCGTGACTTCACTACGGCGCTGTTACATGACAGAATAATCAGCGACTTCCTATACCATGAAGAAATCAAATAACCTATCAAATAACCACATGCCTCCAAACTCTTCTACACCCGGACGAAGCAACTGCAAGCCCTGAAGAGTGAAATGAGAATAGTGAAGTGTACGGAGTGAAGTGGAAAGTACATACTGAAGCCAGCACACCTTTTTTCTTCGATTTTAGGTCTGGGGAACACGGCCGCAAGAGGTAATTACCTGGAGTAGAGGTACCCGGAAATTAAAAACTTATGCTGACTCCATTATATAAATAATACCTCTCTTTCATGTAGCTAAAAAGCGCCTCTAACATGTATTGGGTCTCTTTGCATTTGCTCAGTTGTTGACTGCTATACCAGGTTGATAATGCGTACACATGCCAGTCAGATTAATCAAAAGCATCACGGCAAGGATCAATTTTTAAATAATGTGCAATGAACAAATATGCAAATGTGCTTCGGGTTAATTGAATTATATGAAATATGCACTTTCTGTCATCAAATTATTAGTATTTTTCCTCCATTATTCCATTCCCTTCTGCTTCTACCATTGCATTTTTCATCGTTTCACTTCGATTGTGAACAAATCTGAAATAAAATATGCGCTGAGAGAAAAAATTCTGTAAAACGGAACAATTTACTTTTGGCTCAACCATTCGGTCTTGTTCAATAGTGCCAACGGAATAATTGATTGATGTAACGAAATATTTCGGCACTGACGGCTCGAAACAGGAACTTCATGGTTCGATCAAATGAGAATTCGAATCTATCGTATATTGGTTCGTATGCTGTGAATATTTCATCGAATTTTAATAGTTACTTTTATGTATCGCCTTTCATTGATCTGAAAAGTTATTGTAGGCGATACCAATGGAATCACAGTCGATAAGATATTTGAACTGAATAAGGCCCATTATTTCCATTGGAATATTTCATTATCTACGCTCTATTGGAAATCCCCAGTGAAAATGAAGAATTAAAACGTAGAATCAATAGAATTCTGTTTTGATGCGAAAGAATATACATCTAAGAAGATACTTTTCGTGCATTCTACGCCATTTTTCTCTAAGTCCGCGTTGAATATAAGAAAGTGAAATTCGTTCAAAGGATCTCAGAATGGCCGGTAGAATACTCTTGTCGTACTCCTCGCCAGAGAAAGAACTTTGAACGTTCATTCCCTCTTCGTCCAAATATCTTATTATTTGGTGGGCTTCCCACTACTTGACACCAGCTGCCTTCTCTCTCTAACGAAATTGGCATTGAAGTGCTAAATCAATTCACCGTGGAGGAACAATTATTCAGTCGATAGATAAAAATGTCTCGAATAGCATATCAAAATTATCTGAAATAGACCACTACAGAAAATATCAAACAGATTGTAAACACGATGCGGATTTGGAGGTGAACGACAAGAATTTATGTAGTTTTGAAGAAATTCAATCCGTTACCACATCAGAGGGTGAAACGTGGGACGCCATGACGTTCAGCGCCCTTTTAGGTCAAGTTTAGACCAAACAATGCGACTTGCAGGTTTAATTTTCGTATTCTAAAAAGGAGAGCCACATATCGTATCGAAAATCTCGAATCGAATCGAAATCTCGCAAAGATGTAGCCAGTATCCTATTGGTCGTTTAAATTTTAGGCGCTAATTTTAAAACATAATGTAAAGATCGTTATCATTCACCGATATTTATATATATGAATTTAATTTGCATTTCACATTCCATTATTTGATGGTCGCAGTTCGCAGCAAAATGAAATCGCAGTGAGCTTCAATACAGATTTTTATTTTATTTTCAAAAATGTGTTGACAAATGCTAGAAATTTTTTTAATATATTCAAACATTTAATAGTGGTCCACATCAACATCGCGCATAATTTTATTCATAAGAAATTTCCTACGTGTTGATGTCAAATGCTTTCGGACGAATCAAAGGTGAATCAAATTGATTTATATGACAGAAACAAAACTCATCCTTCATTTTACGCGCGCTGAAGCGTGCGTTCGGTCTCGTTGTGGTAAAACGAGACGTCGTCCTACATTTCGCCCTCTGGCGGTCTAATTTTTATCCAAAGTTTTTGTCCGAGTGAAAAAAAAAATACTGACATGTAATGCAAGTAATTCTCTACAGGATTAAGGTGAAAACGAATAGTCCACCGTCATTAGTTTTGAGGTAATAAATTATTTAGCAATTTTAAAGCCATATCAATAAACCAATTAAGTGATCACCTACGGGCCGGCTATATCTGCGCGCATGCAGTCATTTCGAAATGGCCCGACGAATGTTGTGTAATTGAATGTTTTGACACAATGTAAAATATAATCCACCGTTTGGAAAACGAGTTCTATTTGTTTGTAGGAAGAAAGTATTAAAAAGAATAACAATACATTCCGAAATTGAATGTAGATAATATTGCCTTGCTGTAACTTTTTTCGAATTTTATTCATGAAATTAGTTAGAAAATTTAGCAACTGAAAATATTCCGCAATACCATATCCGGTTGGTAAACTACCGACCTGAGGGTCGAGCTACTTTAATAAATGTCTTCAATAACTCTAAAACTGGTCATTCCCGTCCTACTCCACAGTTCTATTTTATCTTAACTGCAGACCTATAGTTTTTTAAGATCCAACTAAGGTAACTGCTCGAGTTTCAAATGAACTCAAGAAAATTCGCGAAACCTTCATTGATCTAATTATCTGTTCGATATTAAAAAAATCGTTTATAAGTGTTGGAAAATTAGAACACAGCTCTTTTGTTTATCTTCAAAAATCACTCGACGGGGTTTATGACGTGTTTGAAAGAGTCTCTAGAAAAGGACTAATTTATGATGTGTTGTGCTCCGAACTGGAGAGCGTCGCAATCCTTACCACGTGCGATATTCAAAGAAAACTCTGTGCTCTGGAGTCATAAACGTTCTCTTTTTTTGTCCCTACGTAAAGGTTTTTCAAATAGTAAGAATTCAGTCTCTGGACACCGGCCCTCTAGGTCAGTCGTGCCTTCCTCGTGCCCATAATAAAAGGATAAAGTTAAAGTAATTGATTGTGTTGCTGAATTTATTTATCTATTTTACCCATATCCCAATAATAAGCAAAATCTAGCAATGGATGTTAATTTGTCAAATTTTTATGTATCAGAAGACCCCCACTGGCTCCTCGACTATCAAGATCGGTTATGAAATCCTCATCTCCCTTGAAGATAGCGATTATCTCGGTTAATTTACGTAAATCGAATTTCTCATAATAAAATATTGGAAGTTTAGTTTCCAAGCACACATGACCCTCCATCCCTATCTACTCTCGCTCGACTTCTTTCACTGCACTCGGTACCAGCCAACTGGGAAATCAATAATTTCGTTTCTGAGGAAGGTGGTAGAAGAAGAACCGCATCCGCATGGGGTTTCGAACGTGCATGCACCTCAATAACTTGCTCTTGACTCGAAAAATAGTCTGTAAAGGGGATACCAGGGATGCTTTGTATTCCAGCTGGGAGTGATTGAATTCTTTCAACCCTGGGAATACATTTTCAATATATTTCCTGGTAAAACTTCATTAAAATTACAAAAAACAAGTTGATCTGTTAAATTATTA
This sequence comes from Diachasmimorpha longicaudata, assembly GCF_034640455.1. Classification (NCBI taxonomy): domain Eukaryota; kingdom Metazoa; phylum Arthropoda; class Insecta; order Hymenoptera; family Braconidae; genus Diachasmimorpha; species Diachasmimorpha longicaudata. The sequence goes on along the minus strand of NC_087227.1, from coordinate 3,787,868 downwards.
CAATTTCATTACAAAATCAAATCAGTAAGCATCAGGTAGACAAAATTTAGCCGACCAATTCCACGTGATCATTCATACCACTTCTTTGATCTTTCTTGCATTGAAGAGAATATTGATTGTGAGTCCAGAAAGATTTTTGGTCGATATTTAGGCAAATCACAGGATAAAATGAGTTAAGATCATCACGTTTCCATTGAAAATTTCATTGCATATGCAAAGAGTCCCTGCTGCTGCTGAAATGTAATTATCAACCCGTTTCGTATTCTGACTGAGTATTATTGAAGTATTTAAACCCTGGGGACACTAATATTTTTGATAAAAATTGCATCGAAATTACAACACATCGATTGATTCACAAAATTATCCAGCATTATTAAAAGAGCGAGGGTTGTCGAATTGGTTTTAATTTTCATTTATATAGAAAATCACACTAATCGATTCTGAGATAACACGGAGATTCGTACTAATCGATTCTCCACATGATTAAGAGAACAAGAGACTTTCGGTTCCATTTTCATTTCAACGATCTTCCCTCCAGCATAATTAGGGCCGCAAGAACGCTCGATTTTACGAACAATTAGCGCCCAACGCTGAAAATCAATCTCGTTATGGAATGAAAATGTTATAGAAAAACGGTATTATAATATTATCCTTGTTAGGTGATCGTAATCGGTAATGAGAGGAAGAAGAATGCACTTGAGTTGCACCTGATGGCGCACCACCGATTTTGAATAAACTTAACTCAATCGATGATTTTGTGTCAAATGAAGACTTTAAATTCATATCAGTGTATATTATTTAGTTGGCTTAAGATACTAAATGTAAGAGCAGTGAAATATTTCTTTTTGAATAATTAAGAAACGATTTTAAAGGATTCAATTATTAGAATTTAATGCTGACTTGTATAAATAACTTATCTGTTTGAAATCAGCTGTTGTCCTCTCCCTGTTTGAATCGATTTCGAGTTTTCCCATTAAATTGGGAGTAGTTTTTTATTGCTTATTGGAAATTAATTCTAATTTAGATAGAGATAGGTTTATGTGCAGATTTTCATTCCTTCGTAATTAAATGAGGCCAAGAAAGTAAATAATTCTGGAAAGATCCCTCCTTTAATATAGGAAAAAAACGTACGTCTCCATATAAATTAGGATTGGATTCCCATAAACAATTAAAAGGTTCTTCTGAGTTAATGAAAACAGTGAATCCTAATTCATATAATAAAAACATCGTCTCAGTCGACGAATAGAAGGCTGCATGATCTGTACAATGATCATCATCACATGATGATCATGTGAACATTTTGAAGGAATCAAAATTTCTTCTCCCTAAAATGTTGATTTTTCAAATTTCTATTTATTCTTTATTTCACCGAATATGTCAATATTGTATAACAAACACAGATAATATCATAATTCCCTTTTTCTGTGATCCTTTCAAATCGCAGTGAAAATACTTTTTCTGTGATATTTTGATTCGATAACAAGATTTCCAGCACTTATTAATCGCAATCACCTCATGCGCGTTATTATTTTAGTTCTTATTATTCCGACAAATAATAATTCAAAATCGATTAAGACATAGGATTTTTTTCTTTAGATATTGAAAACGTTGAGTTTTCCCACTGAGATTGTATAAAAGCCGATTCCTAACCTCAAAATTCGCAATACAAATACTGAAAGAAAAAAAATAAATAACGGATGGGTTATAAAGCTTGCCAGCGGTGGGATCATAAACCGGGAGGTTAGGGAAAGGAGAAACATCTCTCACAACCCTCCCTCTGCGGGGATGAGGACTGAAATGAGAGATACAGCCGGGGGTTTGAACTTGGTTAAAACGTCGATAAAATTGACGGTCGTAAAGCTCTCCCATTCCTCCAACTCTCTCAGCACGTATTTTCTTTGTACTCATTTTTTTTTATACGTGCGAGTGTATCTGTCTAGGATGGTGCAGTATCCACTAAAAATGGCGGATACCAGAGAACAGAAGCAGAACACGAGAACTGCAGGGGTGGATGGGAGGAGCAGGAGTGAGGGCGTGAGAAGTAGAGGAGAAAAGGAAAAACAGTTTTACTCAGGACGGAAAGTTTCATTACCGGGAAATGAGCGGAGATAAAGTTGAGTTTTGGCTCGTGAAACGAAAATGGGGAGAGGGGGGGGGAGCGAAAAAATGTTGAGAGAGTGAGAGGAGGGGGAAGGGGGAGACGGAATTGAATTGATGCTTTGTATTAGGAAAGTTTGTGATTCTTTAAAGCGAATGTAACGTTTAAGAGGGGTCAAGTGATTTTTTCCCCATTCCTCGAAAAATCTAAGAAAATTGTGGTGGATGAGAAGAATTTTTTGGACTTGTGCTTAAACTAAAGCTTTACGTGTGCTTGGAGTCTATACAATCCCATTTACACCGTGTTGTGGAGAAACATCATACAGTAAAGCACGTATGGGTTCCATAGGGCGCTTCACACTTTCCTTGAGTCAAAAAACTTTTTATCTCTTCGTTCGTGAATCATGAGGTCCAATGAAATATCCAGGTAGGAGTTAACAGTTGGACCAAACCTGGACCAGGCTTCGACCAAAACAAGCCAAACATATTTCTAGACTGGGGTCTGAGCTTGAGCCTAGTGTTGGATGTACTGGGAGTGAAACATTGGACCAAGCCTGACGTACTCAGCTTTGTCCAAGAGCGAGGCCCAACATGCGCTCACCAGTATAAAACAGGCCTGATCTAAGCTAATCTAAACCTAAGCCTGGCGTCAACCAGCAAAGAAATACGCAAATTTATTTCATTTTTCATTTATAACATTGTTATCAAAGTTTGCTGGGAAACAGTTAAGCATAATGTATAAAAAACTTCGTCTTGCATGTGTTAAGTCGTGCAGGTGATATCTATACAATTAATCAAGTTGAAATTAACCAACCATTAATATAAGATTAGGGGTTGACTTTTTAAATAAAAATAACAAATAATCGACTCCAATCAATTATTCCTAATTTGATGACTTCCTTAGTCAAATAACTTGTTTATTTTTATTTTATCATTGTGATGGCTCCCAGTTGGTATCTGTATGTAAAAATTTTGATATATGTTATGTTTATCAAGACACAAATTTCGCGAGAATTCTGCAGCAATTAATTACATTAATTGAGTTCGTGATGGTCGATATCTTCTCTTTTTTCACATGTTTCGTGAAGTTGCGGAAAGCCATGGATGAGGTGAACATGAAAAAATACACCGTTTTTAAACTTTGTCATTATCCAATGATTCAAATTTTCATTTTGTGTCCGTTTTTCTAGGTTTTTGGTTAAGTTTTATAAATTTTTGCAAAACTTTGTTGAGAAAGTGGGACAATTCTTGCGCGGTAATGAAATTTCGTGAGCCACTGAATAATAATAAAATTGAAAAAAGATATTTTTTTCATATCAATGTTATCAATCCCTTGCCAGAAATTTGTAAAAAAAAATTAACAAATGAGAAGATATCGGCAATAACCCGGTAAAATCTCTTTACAGCAGATAATCGATTCATTATCGTCATCAAAAATGCAATATATTTCCTTTAAGTATATTTTATTATACTTATTTTAAGTATAACGCATATACTTTAATCAAGTATAAAATAAAATTGATTCAAGGATTTTTTCCCCGTCTATTTTTTCAAAATTGCTGTGAAATTATGTTCTATTTGATAAGAAAGACTCACGATAATCACGTCTCTGGGTACGATCTCCCACTTCTTGAAATTATTGATAGCTTCATCATTAATTACCAAATTTCTATTTAGAAAATATGAGAAATCAAAACATTATTTACTGTATCACTACCTGTATATGTCTTAAATACTTAGACATATATCTGCTGTAGCATAATAAACTCATCGGTTTCAAAATATCAAAATAAAAAAATAAAAAATCATTTTCTGTACAGAAACCTGAACTGTCACCTTTTACTAGGATACCTACATATACATATACAAAATGTCAGAAGATGTACAATGTGTGGTTGCCGGAATGCTACCTATTGCGGTATTGGCCGAGGAGCGAAGGTGTCTGTACCAGCAAAAAAGTCCAATTACGTTCACCCTAGCTTTAAACCGAAGTGAGGCAAAATAGCACCAATGGCAGTTGCAATGGGATGACTCAACCACGGGGAGGTGGACACATCGACTAATTCCACAGGTAGATGCCTAGTTGAACCGACAACACGGCTTAGGTCAATTACTACCTAACTCAGATGCTATCAGGACATGAGTGCTTCCGGGAATATCTTCATAGATTCCAGCATGAGGATTCCCTGGAGTGCTTGGTCTGTATGGGAGTCAACGAAAATCGGGAACACGTGTTTTTCGTATGTCTGCGCTTCAGCATTACCCACAGTACATGGAAAGCTGCGCTAGGGGGAGACAGCTCCTCTGAGAGTACAGTGAGCGCCATTGCTCCAATCGGAGATCTCTCCTGGGACCCAACGGGTATCTTCGCGGGAGAGGTCATGAAGGAGCTTACAAAGGAGGAATGCAAGCGCAAGCAGGAGAATAGCTCAGGAATTTACAGAAACCTCCTATCCACCCCCGAACACCTTAGTCACAACGGACGATATGTAGTAGAAGTGCAATGTGGCCGAGCAAATTGCTGATATCTCCCTCGCCAAGTAATACTTAATGGTGGTGCCACGTAGCAATTGAATGTTAGTGGAGATGTCTGACTACAGTTTAGTGGCTATTGACAGTCTGTCCGAGTCCCACATTCACTCGTCCTTCGAAACTCATCAATACAAACAAATCCTATATGAAAAGCGACTCGACTCACTAATCCAACATGACCGATTTTATGGACGTACCCCTTCTTACGCCACAAAAAAATTGCCGGAGGCTAAAGACTTTAACTATATAGAACAAATATGTAATTATCTTAAAGAGTACAAACTAAATGTATGACATGACTTTATATCTTGGGCTAAAATAATGTATACAAGATGCAACTGAAGATACTGTAAATAACTCAACTCTTGAGTTCCAGCACTTTAAAAAGTAAAAAAGAAAATGGATTATGTCATAGTGATAATTGGTCATTTGTTAATCGATAATTGATTATTGAAAAAGCAAAGGCAAAACCGGCTGCCGTTAGTGGCTGCGGTAGTGCCAGTGATATCTAAAAAGTGCATATTCGGGCTTTTTAAATAGTATTCGGGCTTTGGCGCACACAAAACAAGAAAAAAGTTGGTTTCTGTTTCTCCGAAAATAATGAGGGAAAACAGATCCTCATATTGACATAAAACCCCAAATTTTTTACCTTTTTCTCATTCTCTTTTGATAAATAACGAAAAGAGAATAAAAAAGAACAAGGCATTCGAATGAAACTCCGTACAGTGGAGGTGAAGTATGAGACACAAACCGGAAGTAGCAGCGCCCCTTCCCTCCCCCCCCCCGCCCCTACAGTACCAGTAGTGACATTTTGCACGGAGAAAGAGTCGTTGGGTTTTTAGTTTCTTGTCTCGGCATCCGTGCACGACTCGGGATGAGGAAGCGAAGAAAACAGTAAAGATAGGGGACAAGGGGTGAGGAGAGTGGAGAGATGGCGAGGGGAGGCTGAATCCGGACACGGAGCGAGTAGATACAATGGGACGAGAGGCGAAGACTGGACGCTCCAGAGGAGAAGGACAATTGTTGTGTACCCACGAAATACTCTCCTCAACATACGTATATAAATTCTCTTTCTCTTGTCCTCCATCTCTCTAGACCCCTCCACCCCTGGGGGTTTATTTTTTTCCACTGGGATTCAACAATAATAATAATGATGATAATAACGAGGAGATAGCAAGAAGTTGCTGAGAGATTCGTGGAAGCATAAAAGACGAAATGGCGCGGAAGGAACGCACTTTTTCCCTCTTTTTTTCTTTTCGTTGGCTGTTTCATTGGGTTAAATGAAAAATGTTTTTTAGTTTGGTTTGTTTCTAATGGGAAAAATTTATAGAAAATTGTAATAAACTCTCCCGATATTTTCCGTTTTAAACAATATTTGGGACAAAACAAAGGATCTCCTATTTTGTTCCGATTTTCACCGCAAATAAAACAGGGACATTATGAAAATTAAATACATTTTCCAGTTCGGTAAATGGATTGTTGAATGTTTCATTTTTTAGGACAAGAGTTTTTAACGGAATTGCTAATTTGGGAAAAACGATGCGGTTCAATTAATTTTAAACTAAACAGATTCGAAATTTTTACAGTTTAATGTTCATTTCTTTGCCAAAATACTATTGAATTAAAACTAAATCCTAATGCAGATATTTCTATAGAAAAATGTCACCAATTGATAGTGCTAAGGCTTTTGCTAAATTTTACAAATGGAGAACAGCATTCGTTAATTTGTTTTTTAATCCGCGGTTTGAAAATGCGGAGACAAACTAAAATAACGTGAATTGAATCGCCGTCTCGGTAATTAATATTTTCTAGACAATTAATTGCCAATTCGATAAAAGAGACTCATATTAGCTCAGTGAGATTCTGAGCGAGACCATACGTTAGGTCCGGAGCCGATAATACTGATCTGCTCCTGATCTACCAAAGCGTTTCAGTCACGATACGGACCGGGTATGACGAGGTTTTGATAACTAGATGTAGGCCTGACTTTTTAGATGAGGTAACCTTATCCGGACCTGATGAGACTCCTTCACGATATAAATTCGATTTATTTATCATGGTGAGGCTCAGTGGTTTGAACGACAAGTCTCCTGACAGATCTTATAAATATTTGAGGAGGAGGTACTGCACGTGAGATGAAAAATATTAAAACAAATTCACAAATAAAATGAAACCTAACGATTTAGACACAGCACAGGATTTTGATCTTTGGATAGTGATGTGGCAAGTTGCACATGTGTGTTGAACAAGGCTTTTGAACATTATGAAAAATTACGTTCTCCCAAAACTACTGGTTAAATCTAAAACTCAAAACATTCAAAACAGAAAAGGGACTTATATCCTCACAATTGGAGGTTATAGAGTCAGGCATTTAATCACAATTTTAAATCTCGCCTCAGTTTCGCGGTGAGAATCCAAGTGTGTGTTGCGACCTTTAAGTGTCCATATGACTTACCATCAGAGTAAAATTTTCAATCCCAGTATTTTCCAGGGTGAAATGTTTATTTTTCGATAAACGAAGTCTCATGCCCCTCATAATGACTTTACACAGAGCCTAACAATGTGTATTTTCCAAACTAATCATTCCGCCCTACAAGATAATCGGATTGAAATTTTTACTCCGATGGTAAGTCACCTGGCCACTTAAAGTGAACATCGCCACGAAGGGTAATCCCGCACGGGGAACGGCCAGCGAGGTAAATGCGAGATTCGATTTCCACTAGGGTTCCTTGGTTCGATGTCAGATTCGCAGGATCCTTTCCCGAAATTCCTCGTCAATGTACACAGAGCCCCTCAAGGCCTTCATCGGGACTCTAGATCCTCACAACGTCCGGTGCCACGGAATGTGTAGATGAATTATCAATGTTCCACCTTGGACTCAATTCCAAGAATATTTCAGTATTGCATCCATTGGTTCCCGGTGTTCCTCCAAAATGAAAAAGCGAGCATAGTCACGAGGTGTTGAGTTACGTCCGGGAATCAATTTGGTAGCCTTGTCTACCTAACCTCATTTTCTCCCCGTCTCCCTGTTTCTTTGTGTTTTGTTATCTTCTTTTAGGATAACGCTTTCAGCGCAGGTTAATGCCTCCCTGAAGACGATGAACTCTTTTTTCCCACAGTTTTACGTCCGAACACTCGTAAAACTTCTAAACATTAGAGGACGTCAGGGGCGTACCATCTGTATGCGACGCTATTACCGACCGAAGCCTCCCTCCCCCAACGTTGTAAGGAATTCTCCGCTCAAATTTTAATCGCTAATCTTTTACTATCGATTATATTTTAGGAGGGATGACAGACGAGATGAAAATGGCAGAATTGTTTTGCTAGGAAAACGCCCCATGATACTAAACATACTCTCCTCAAATTGCCCCACCTCCCACTGAAAATAATGAAAATAAAATGAATTCTTATTTACTTGAAATTTTTAGAAAATTGTAAAAATTTTCAATTACTAATTTCTTTAGAACTGATCGTATTTTTGAGTAAATAAAGAAAACAGTTATTCTGCACAATATTTCATTACGGTATAAGACACGGAATAACATTTTGGTGGATTTTCCAGTTTGAGGGATGACATATATATGATTTCACTATTTGATACAGAATGATTTTATATGGGTTTAGCTAATCATTAAAAAATACTAAATGTTTCCTCACAGTATTTATAGATCATTAACCAATTGAACCTCGCGTATACTGATTCCAATCGAATATCCCGAGTCAAAAGCCGTTGAGAAAGTCGGAGCAAGACAGAGAGATTGTTGGAGTATCCTGGTGTACCGCAGGCTAATTAGCCCCTCGGTTTTACCCATACGTGAGTGTATGCGCAGGTTTAAAATTATCCGTGTGTAACCGATCGGTGTCCCCCACCAAATACTGAGCCACCGCTACGCTTGGATTATCGTCTATAAATCCGTAATTCAGTGACGCTACCGTCTAGGGGTCGCCACACGTGCGGTATCCCGGGATTTTCATTGTCATGGAGTCTCTGTGGTGTTCACTCATGTTGTAACCAACGCTTAAATGCCAATTTGTAGTATCTAAAGGTTGGATGACCACAAAAATGACCGTCAAAGCGATTGAAAATACGTTGGTTTCGTCAATGATCAATCGATATCGATTTTGTTAGGAACGATGGTTTCCAAAGGGGCAATTCGCTAACAGATGAAAAGCTGGGAAATTTTGAGATTCGTAAACAATATTACGACCTCCGTAATCAATTATTTACTAAAATATCGGGTGAAACGGAGAGAAACCGTTATGTCTATATTTAAAAAAATAACAGGGTAAAATAGATTAAAAGTCAAGAGAAGAGGGAGATCGTAACTTTCGTGAGTTACGTAACGAACAAGTTGAAAATTCCTTCCCTCAGGGCTTTAAAATAAGTCAAATGCGAATGCGAGGAAGTCAAATAGCGTAAAGTTGAAACTTTATAAAAATTATTATTGCACATCTCTTAGACCTATTTTGAGGTCGTAAAAATGAACAGTCAACATTTATATGTAAAATCAGTATCTCCGATGGGTCTCGTTGCACCCGAGAGACAGAACATTGGATTTTCCTCGGTACTCCCCTAGGAAAATCTCGTGTCGATCGTTCTAGTACTCTTGGAAACGACTCGTTGGGTTTTAATGACTTAATTAAAGATGCCGCTGGTATCACAACCCAACTTCCCACGTTTCGGCAGTTTTTAAAGGCCACTCGTTAACTGGTTTTTACCCGCTTCTCTACTTTTTTTCATGGCGCATTGTTTCAGAAAAACTAGAGCAAAGATCAAACGACACGAATAATAGTTCCTCTTTTCGTTCATCACCGTGGAAATTTTTAGGTTAAATGTTTGAAGCGATGTATCGCAGAAACTCCACTATGAAGTCTCATCTTCTCAGAGTCATTTTGAAGGGCCCTTCGCGGAGTTTTCAAAGACCTACTTGTCGACCTCATTACCCCTCCTCAATTACACCATATTTTTATTTTAATTACGAAGTTTAAGGTTAGATTTTGACAGCGAAGCTGAGGAGAGAGCTTCCCAGTAAGTTTTCAAGCGGTCTCTACGTTTAACTGAAGTATTTCATGGAGATGATATCGGAAGGAAACTTGTAGTCTGAGTACCTCCGGATGTGTCGAATCGATTCCCTTAAATTCTTCATAACCTTTTAAGAAATTCAATTTCCTTAATAGTGATTTGGTTGCAGAATCCATTTCCACCTTCAACTCCATGCAAGTTCTATTTTTTTTATGCAATTGAAGATCGATATTTTGATTTCGACTTGGAAGGTTCGATTCGAAGGCATTTCCGGCAGTTACTCCATGCTTTTCATTTTGCTGACAATATTGTGTATAATATTTAATGATTTTTGTAAATATGTCTACATATTTGTTACCATACAACTGGGATCATGACTTACGACCAGCCCTCAATCCTGAATTTCTTCATTTTACACAGCGAATTGGAGATAGCTATGTCGACATTATGTTCCAATATTTACACTTGACCTCAATTATTTTCTGACCTTATCCATTGATTTCAATTCACTCTACTCTTCATCAAATCGTCCTGGTTGACCTTGCACTTATCCCATAATAAACCCTACCCCCTGTTCGCCACGTTGAACCCAACAGATTAATAAAAAAACATCCAGTGCCGATAAATCTCTGTTCATTATGTGAAAACCTAATCAATCGATACTACCAAGTTGCCTCCCACCCTATTTTTCTTTTAAAAAATTTCTCACGCCTCTCCTACCCTACCAGCCAACATCTATATAAAAGGAAACAAGTTGATATCCCCATTTAGGCGAAGGCTGGCGAGGGTCAGTTCTAGTTAGGACATACGATGTGACAACATTTCAGATTTTTTGGAATTTTCTTTATCCTCTTATCGTTCAATTGCCTACAATCCAGTTTTCAAAAAGTAGCGGAAGGGAGAGAGGGGCTACGCCCATTATGGCCAAATCCTGAATTTTGGGTTTCAAATCACTCAACAGCATTTCCAATGAAAATAAGAAAATGTCAAAATTGAACGCTTACAGAGCTTCCATTCGGAAGCAACAATACTTCATTTATTTTCAATACAACTCTGTCAAATCCAGAAAAAAAGCAGTTTATGGGAACTCTGTGAGTATACGAATTCCAGGGACATTTCAACTCATTTCTAGAGAACATATGAAATGAACGCACTATTATAATTATTGTGGTTTTCTTGGTTGGATTCTTATTTTCATCATAAAGTTGAGGATTGTAATATGGAAGTTACGAAAAAAATATCTTTGAAAGAAATAGTACGTTGACATAGGGGTAAAACGTATTGAGAGATATGATGTTACGTGCCACAGAGAAATATTAAGCAAAAATTACGAAGCTTAAGCTCGCTCACAGATTCCAAAAATGACTAGGAAAATTATAGTTGCAATAGTATCTTTTTTTCAGTAAATTCAGATAAAAATAACCAAACGCTCATAAAACATTCCGCAACAGTATAATTATTGTTTGTAAATTTTTTGACTTGCGAATAACCACATTGCAATCGTCCTCTCGGGGGCTCAAAAACATTTTAATTTTGCCTGGAAGCAATGTAGAATGGTGTGGGGGAAAATTTTCCGGGTTGACCGCACGGGGAGAAATATTCCGTAAAAATTACGGAAGTCCCTGTTCGCTCACCGATTAGGAAATTGGCCGGGAAATTTTACACGACAGTGTCACATGTTTTCACGGTCAGTTCAAGAAAAAATTACGAAACTTTTCGGAAAAATTCCGTCGCAGTTCCGTAAAATTCCCAATAACCGAACTGCGCTCCTTAATTACAAAAAAGATTCGCAATTTTTCTTAAATATTTCTCTCCGTGCAGCGAGGCCTTTTCCTTCCCACGTAAGAGCTCTCGATCCTTGACAACCGAACCAGGACCGGCACAACTCTGTGTCTCAGTATACAGTCATACGGGACTTTCCCGGTATTGTCTCTGTTGTAAAATCAACCTAAAGCCAATACCAGAATAAAGTATGGGCTCCCAGTATTGCCCCAACCTTGTTTCGGTATTCATACTGTAATACTGATTACCGAAGTTGACACTGCACATATATTGCCGCGTTACAGTACCCGAAGGGGAGTTTTTTAATCTCTTTATTGTGACGTTCAATAAATAAATGGATTCATTTTAACTTATGAAGGACTATATGTATATATATAGTCCTTCATATATATATTCCTTGGTGCGGCATACGGATAGTCTTCGGGCATTAGTTATGAGTAGTAGACACATAAACTAAAGTCGATAATCAATATCAGTATGACCAAATTCCAGAAATCAGGAAGTTTTTATCGATTGAAGAAATATCGTATCAGAAAACGACTAGAAGCAAATACATCTGTGTTCCCTTGTGAAGACGAACCTAATAAGAGTGGTAAAATTTTCGATAATGAAATAAAGCAAGAGTTAAATGTCGTACATCATCAACGAATTGAAAATGGATGTGAAATATATTCTATTAGTTTAAATGATACTGATACCGACGTGAACATTGGTGACAATGATTCGAGCAGCTCTCTCATTGGACTTGACGACAATAGTTTCGAGAATTATCAGACGAATGATGAAACAATATTCGCAACTCAATGTGATAAATCCCATAACACTGAAGATATTTCTGTAGGAGAAATAGGAGAGTAAGTTCCAACAAAAAAACATTAAAAACGAGTCTTAAAAACATATTAAAATCATTAAAAGAGAAAATATATTTTTTTTAATTATACTAAATATAAAATGAAAATATTCAATTTTGCACGAAGAAAAAGGAATAGTTTTCTAAAATATAAAAATACAGATATAAGTAAAAAAATTCAAATTTGTGATTTGACTGTGTTCTGATAATGAACAAATTAATAAATATATAAATGTATATAAACGAACAATTACTGCCTAATTATTGAACGACCTGGATGATTTGACTACTGTGCGACACGGTTTTGAAACACGCCGATTCATGATCGTATTTCAGTACTAAAGATCAGCACTGACAAAGTAAAGTAAATCAATACGGATACGTCATGAGTACACGGTACTGAGGCAAATCTGAGACTCGGTACTGTAACATTGTTATCACTCCAGTAAGAATTTTGTATTGACCCCATACCGATATCCAGTACTGACCCAAAGCTGCTCTGTACGCACACGGAGCCGGCCCAGTCTTGTTTCGGGTGTCATTTCTCTCGTGGGTAGTGCCGAAACAAAGGCAGCCCTGTGCACCTGGACCACCAGAGTTATTCCATAAACATGCGTAAGGTATCGGATACCTTGGGCGATGCAGGGCCAGATTTCGTCTCACCAAATGATGGAAGCAGCAGTTTCCATGAGGAATACAGAGTTAACGATCTCCATGACGGGATGGAGATCGAGGCAGTTCGCCTAGCAACGCGAGCGAGAGCACAACTATAATCTCCCATCAATTGTTTATTAGAATCAATACAATTCTGTTTGCCTTCATTTTGACTAGAATTTTGTTAATTATTAGAGTTTACATTTCAAACTATTTATCAAAAATTAATACAGTACTCGTGATTCTACTTGAGATTGGAAAACATTTTTATGACTAAAAATTCTAAGAAATTTGGGATATGATGTGTATACTCTGTTTTCTTGGGTCTAAACAGAGGTGCATGAGTGGGACCATTGTTAATGTGTGTCATTAGGTCCAGGGTGTTGTGATCCTTTAGTCTTTTTGTTAGTTCCTCTAAGAAAACGAACCAGAGCGGTTGTGCCTTTCGAGCGTATAAAATAAAAAAGAATAAATATCATTCACACATTTAGAATCATTATAATTATCCCATTTCTACTATTAATAAGCTCTACAATATACGAGCATTATTCTGAATTGAGTATTATTTGAATTAAGTTATTTCAATCCTCCCACACACTTGCGAAATATTTGCTACAATGCTCTGAGTTGTAAAAATACGAAATTTTTTGAAAACGTTTTTGCGTTGTCCCTCTTGAGTAGTGGTCTATGATGAGTTGAAATAAGATGTAGGTGGGTAAAAAATTAAAAAATTCGCCAGATAATAGGTAAGAGTTGAGAGTGAGGCAATATCGGAACTCGGATGACTACCTTGCTGAAGTGCCAAATTAATACCAACTTAAAATTAAAGAAGTCTTCAGTTCTATGTGCCTGACGATTTGCGAAAAATGGAGGGAAGGTTTGGGACTTGTGTCGTAGGGTCCGGGATGGTCGGAAATACCCAAGAAAAAGGCTGAGTAGGCTTCGTTGCGAGTAATTTCAATTAAAAAATATAAATTACGGGTAACCGAATTGAGAGAGCGTTGAGAATTAGGATATTGTGCAAATGTGAATGAAAAATATCAGAGTATTTAACAATACTGCGAAGCTAAAAAACTCGGCAATGCCAGGGGTCTACATTTTTTTTTCTCGATAGTATTCTCGATATGAGTGCTCCAACTGCAGAAAAAAAAATGTATGAAGAATCTGTTGGTGTGTGAGGTCTTTCGTGGACATATGTAGCTGACTTAACGTTTCACCACACCCATACCAACTTGAAACGTTGAAAATAGGACAGCGCGGGCTTATGTTATGCTCATACCAGCATAACATCGGTTAAGTAAACATAGGAAGAGTCACTTTTTCGCCTAACAAGGGGCATCGATTTTACCACCTTTGAAGCTTTAACCGAGATACGTGTAAATATTGCCATTTCTTTGTTGTTTATTCAAGTACTTAGTGAGGGATGGAAAAAAGAGGCGATAGGGGCTGGAGGGAGGGGTCTAAACTTGATAATTGATGTGCATGATGCAGTTTGTTTAGGGAGAACTGTGGACTTTCATTACAACGTTCGCACCTGTTGATCATCTGTCTGGTTACCACTTTTTTTTTCGTTCACTGGTGGACGTAATAGGGCTTTATATCAATGTGAAGAGATTGTTGGAGGTTCATTAAGCATTTCTGGGGTTCATTGGATGTCACTGAAGGTTAACGGTTATAGCAGAGTAAAGTGGATGAAACGATTTTTCGAGAGCAAAAGTGGTGACGGCAGGGATATAAAATACTTGTGTTTATTTTTAAAAAATTGTTATTCGAATATTGACTTTTTAGCGCTATTGGAAAGCGGGTGATGTTTTCCATTGAAAGTAAAAGTCACAAACTTTTTTTGTCAATTCATCACTGATTTATTGGAGGAAATGGAACGGACTAGTCGGATATTTTGATAAACTTTGGAGTAACAGAGGTTAATGATCTGTAGGGGGAACCGGGGATTTTTCCAGTGAAGTAGTGACATCATCGCTATTGACGTTTCCCACACTGAGAGAAGTATTCAATAAAGATATCGTACCCGTTTCGTACTTCCGGAGCGAAATGTGGTAATGGAAAGTTTACAGAAATGTTATGGATTGTTTTTCCGAACATTCCATAATTATTATCTGAATTTTCTATGAAAAATTACTTTCTAGTCACTTAAATTTTCTGTCACTTTTGAAGTCGGTAAACGAGTTTGAGTTGTGAAAATTTTACTGGATATTCTTCTCCATGCGGCAAATGTCTGTGGAAATGTAAACTTCTCTGAAAATTCTCAGCTTTCAATTTAGAGAAGTTTAAAATGCAAATTACTGCTAGGGAGTGAGCCTTTTTAGGTCCACCGACAGAAGAATTTGGGGGATGTTAGCGAATTAATTGGGGTGAATCTTTTTGCTGCCGAGTGGAAGTTTTGTAATTGTGCAATTTTCGGATTTCCTAATTTTGCGTGAAAATGATGTAGAATAGTTTGAAACGGAAAAATACAAAGTTTGAATATCATGTGTGTATGTGCGCATGGTCCTCTTGACCTACTCTTTTAGAAAATTAAAAGAATAAACGGCTAAAGTTATTCCCAGAAAGATCAAGGCTCATCATATCACAGTTTTACTAACGACTAAGGCTGTGTCGAAATGCAACTCGATTAATTCAGCCGTTTTTCATAAATTTCCATTTATTTTCAGAAAACTACCCAGTCCATTTTAATTTTCCATCTCTCAAAATATTCGTCTCAATGTACTCTATCTCAATCAATCAAAACATGTATATCCATTCTCACTAAGTTTTCGAGATAATCCTCTTCTAATTTTTCTGTTTCGTGCAAATAAAGTTTGTTAGCGTGGTAACGCCACGCAAAATTCATTTATCTGTTTGAAATTTGGCATCAAATTTCCTCTCGGCATGAAATATATGGCACTGAACAACGGCTGAACCGGATCATTAGTTCATGAGATATTTCGCTTTATTTTCCAATTTGTTTGAATGAACTACAAATCTTGTTAATTCAATAAAATACATTTTCGCGCATAGTTGGACGAACAGAACAGTTATGTTGATGCAACTGAATAGTGAGAAATAGTTACTGAATCTCTACTTGATGCAACACAGCATCTAATTCGTAATCACATAATGCTATTATATTTTTTAACAGAATGAAATGAATTAAAAATTGGATCTAAAAGCCAAGCACAACGGATCTTTCGGATGATTACCTCATCCCTAACTCTCTCGAACCCTTGAATTTAATGATTATCGTGGCATCAATTCGTGAGGTTCCAAAGTATTAATTTAGAAGTAGAAAAAATTTGACAGGTATTTAAAAGTAGAATAGAATACAAGAATGAAAAAAGTACCCATTGGATGACTCAGTAACCGGTGAGTTGGTTTCGCAGAAAGTTACATCAGATCAAAGAGAGAGGATATTGTATGCATTCCACTCCCGGTTTCCATTATTTGTCGATGAGATATGCTAGGATCGACAGAATAAAAAAGTTTTTAACGTTTTTTCCGGGTAGGCTTCACCGCAAAATCGTGATACCGCTGAGACGATGGTAACCAGAATTTAGTTAAGTCTAAGCTTTATAAAGATGAACCAATTGCCATTAAAAAAATTCAAATCGAACCATTGGTTCGGGGAAGTCGTTGGCTGAAACGTTTCTCACATGTAGGGATATCCTTCGAAAAACATCACGGGAGGTCTTCAGAAGCTACAAAACATGGAGGATCACAGGAAATCGTCACATTTTAATTTCATGCTGATGACAATAACTTCCACCCACAATCCCTGTAAGTCAGAAGGTTAATAAAAAATTTATATTTTTCATAGCAACTATTTTTTGTTTGAAATTTTTTCCTGTCTCTCTTTATGCGAAATCGCGGTTTAAACAATTACATTGTTATAAATAAATATGCGTTAACCAATTTCGCTAAAGCCGTTATTATATTCGCAATCAGCGACCTCGCACCCATACATTCCAATAAAATAATCTACAAACTAAAAAAATTTGGCAAATTTCTAAAAAAAAACAGTAAGAGCGCCGGAGCCATTGTATCTAATCAGACCTAAGTTACGT
Organism: Diachasmimorpha longicaudata; assembly: GCF_034640455.1. NCBI lineage: Eukaryota > Metazoa > Arthropoda > Insecta > Hymenoptera > Braconidae > Diachasmimorpha > Diachasmimorpha longicaudata. The sequence goes on along the minus strand of NC_087227.1, from coordinate 3,770,872 downwards.
TGCGATGCTTCGATTGCGTCATCACCGACCTTGATCGCATCATTCATTCCGGAGAAATATGACCGCAAACTTTTTTACCACATTCACATATCTCCCCAAAATCATGCCCGAATGACTCCAGATGTCATAAAATGTGAAGATACCATGAATCCACCACTTTTCATTTTCGAGGCCATTACAATAACTTGCCCATATCGCCAAGTTCGACATACATTTCATTCCATTCCTAATAACGCGCACTTAACAACGAAATGTAGGACGAACTCGTACATTTATTTTTTACGGCGTTGGGGAGTGACGTAATTTTGTGTGTTTTGTACAGTGAAAAAGTGGCCGACTGAAGAAGAAAAAAATGTGAGGGAGGGAGGGAGTGGGTGAAAGAAAAAAAACTGAAAGAGAAAAATCGTAACCGATCCTTAACGAGCTCCAAATGACCCCCCACTCGTAAAATACTCCTTTGTTCAAGTGTGTTGGACCCACCAAGGAGGCTAATGACCTATTTAAACTCTCGCCCATGACTTTTTGTTTATTTCTCGGGTCGAGGGGCTCAAGGAGGGCTCGAAGTGTAACAGAAATGTGAGACCGAGTGAGAGAGATAAGGTGAGTGTGCGCGAAGCAAGTCTGGCTTTCGTTTATCATCAATGCGTCAGACGATACGTGACGTGTCGAGTTACTTCAAGTCATAGCTGTGTTTGATGGTTAATCGTGTTGAGAGGATAATTTTTTTCTCGATGGTTTTTGTGGGATCGAGGAAGCATGGAGTTGATGGGCTCTTCTCTCCCTTTACCTGTCCCACCAACTCAACTACCGATCCACCAGAACATAACGCAGACGACCACTTCTGCCTTTACGAATTACGCTTGAGGGATCATTTTGATTCACTCCAACGAGTTATGGGCAAGAGTGATGGGTTTTTATGGTTTTATCTACTGGGCGAGGGAAGATTTCGAGAATTTTTTTAATGGGCATTTGCGGAAATTTACGCGGTGTTTTTAATGGAATTCGAAGTCTTGATATAAGGATTATTTTTTTGGGGGGTCGGAGGCATTATGTGAAACGATTAAACCTGAGGATTGTACTTTATCCAGAACTACCCACTTGCGGATGGCTCTCCCTCAATGTCCCTTGCGACTTGTGACAATTTTCACGTGAGTCTCATAATCTGTAGTACTTTCCCTAGTGACTCGCCTGGGGTTTGGTCCTTCCCCGAGTGACCTTTGTGACCTTTGACACTGCTTCAAGTGACCCTTGTGACTTTTGACCATCCAGAAGTTACTCTCATAAAATTTAACCCTCTCCACAATGAAACTCGTGATGTTTGACCCTCTCCCAAGTGACTCTCGTGTGTTTGACTCTCCTTCACATGACCCTTGCGACTTTTCATCATCTCCAAGTCATTCTCATACCGTTTGACCCTCTCCCCAATGAGGCAAGACGTTTCACGCTCTACAAAATGATCCGCGTGGATGCGACTGTCCTCCAAGTGACTCTTGTGACTTTTCACCATCCAGAAGTTGCCCTCATAAAATTTAACCCTCTCCGCAATGAACCTCGTGATACTTGGCCCTCCCCCAAGTGACGCTCGTATGTTCCATTCTCCTCCAAGTGACCCTTGTGACTTGGACCATCCCTAAGTGATTCTCATAACGTTTGACCTTCTCCCTAATGATCCTCCCCCAATGGGTCTGGGACATTATACATATTAAGCCGTTAAATCTGAGAGTATTTTATTTAGAATTAATTCGTGGAGAAAAAATTATCCGAAGGGTTACACGGGGACAAAGGGGCCCTTGTGCGGAGGCCCACCAGCCGTCATAAATATTCTAGACACCTTCATTAAAGTACCTGGAGAGATATTCGACACCTTGATCTCACAGACCAGATCTTTAGTCTCAACTAATGTGCGCACGGAAAAAACATATTTTTGCCAAATATTCATGCACTTCCCAGAAGTATTTATTTTTTCAAAATTGTATTTCTTCGGTCTAATCACTCTCAAGGGGAACCGAGTTCGATTTAAATTATGATAATCATATTAATCTAGAGGATGAGAATTTTGTACGTGACCTTGAATGAACTCCTTTAATGATTACTTAGTTTTTCGAAATTTCGGATTTCCTTAAAAGAAGAATTTCGATGAATTATTTAATGCTCATTATTATTGCCGGCATTCAATCAAGGTTGTAATTAATGTGCCCATGTTCTAGGCCAATACAATTTCCGCAATTCAATCTTAATCGGAATTATCAGGGAATTACTCGATTCCAGAAATACAGGATTGAGAAATAAATACTTCCATGAAGTAAATGAGTATTTGGCAAAAAACATTTTTCTTCGGGCGAGGGCAACATTAGAGATCTCCATTAGGAAGTGATGATCAGAGCTGATTGCCTAGCAACGCTGGTGAGCGAACATCAAAGTATTTTTAACCAAGAATCATCATTTACCCCAAATCAAATATTAATAATTGTTAAACCAGTATTACAACATAACCAGAAAATATATTCAAATCGGAAAAGGACTATTTGGATGGTATTAATAGGATACTCTCGGTTCATTAAAATGGTTGTTTTGCAATTTAATTGCCGTTTTTTCCGTCACCAATAACAGGGAATCGGGGTAGGGGAGGGTATGTGTAGTGGATTGTGTCGGATTTTTGGGAATTTTTTAAGCGGTTTTTCTTTCCTCGAAGCTGAATTTAAATGATGTTAATGACTTTCTTCTGCTAATCACGGTGATTTGAGCCGCTAACTCTTGTAGAGGCAAATCGCAATATGAATGAGTTCTATGAATTCATGGGCGTGGAAGGTTTTGAGGAGATATTCAACGAGACTTTAAGAATCTCCATGTTCATTTTTCCTTTATTTTCGATTTTTATATCAATCTTTGACGTCGCTCAATTTTTATAAAGTTCTTCGATTCGATTTCTCTCACGAACAAATGTTGTATAAATATTTCTACTTCATTATCTTTTAACTTCATCAATTCAATCAGATATAGTTTCCATTATTTTCATTTCCTGACCTTTCTGTCACCCTAGAATTCAAGGTCTTTATCTTACTCGGTGTCTGGAGAGATTTGAAGAATTGACATTTAAAGAATTTGCAAAAAGTGTATTAATTCGGAGAACTGAGGCTTTATACTTTTAGCAACGACCGGGGGGAGGGGAGGGAAATGGGTTTACGATCAATGAAGATGACCATAAATAGTATCAATAATGAGATTAGTAACATTTTTCAGTTTATTGAATTGATTGCGGAGCATTTCGATGAAAAAAATTAACGATAATCAGACCATTTTGCCAATAAATCCAACTCTAAAATACACTTGGCAATGACTGACGCTTTCTCCTGACCTTTTTAATGTTGTGGCATTGAACGTCCCTGTCAAATTTCATTTGCGAGACGTTGAAGTTTGAAACAGACGAAATTTAAAAATTGATATCTCAATCCGTGAAATTCCGATTTTTATAAATTCATACTTGCTTTTTCTCTCCTACCGGCGGGGGAAAATGAGTTCGATACTAGGGAATTTGGTTATAAATATTCTCGACGCTCCACTAAATTTTTTTCAGCCAATCCGTACGCTTGCACCCGAGAAATGGCATATATAAGAAGAAAGTAAAAAAGGAAAGTAACTTTTTTTAATGAGAATTTTCATATACTTTCTATGCTGCCATACAGTTTAACTCCTCCTCTGAACTGCGAGAGATGCGCATTTGCATTGTTATATTTTCATATACATTCTACATACAGTAGTTATATTATTCAACTTCTACTTCTACTGCTTTTTTTGCTTTCAAATAGAAGCATTGAATCTGTCACTTTTCACGCTCCTGAATTTTCATTGGACATGAAGAGAAAAATTTGAAGAGAATTAGAGAAACAAAATTCCTGGCCGGGAATCGAACCCGGGATTCCCAGTACCGTGTTGAACACTCCCCTTATCGACTGAGCTACCGATCACACTATACCCCCCTTTCCCTCTGCCACTTGTCCAAAATCAACTTTCAGGAAATTGAAGAATAAATTCACTAAAAAGGTTTGAAAAAATCCGACATTTTCTCAGATTATAGGTCTTAACTCTGTGCTTTAGGACAGCTCGATCAGTTGAATACTTTTCGCGAAAAAACCATTTGTTTTACAATAGTTTTAATTATTTATTTTGCAGATTGTTCCTTGAGATGCCTGGTATCAATTATAATCTCATCTATATATTTATCCTCACAAAGTTTCCGAAATTTTTGTGATTCTCTTCCCGGTTTCACCTCGGGCCGCCAGCTTCACACCCGTTACCACCCCGTCGCACTTGTATTGAAATATACTATTTTGATTTCTCAATCACATGGTGAATATCTCATTTGTCATTTTTGAACTTGAATTGGGACGAATTCATTCGGAATAATACTCCCACTAAAATTGACAGAAATGAAGGAAAAAATAATTAATTAGGCGTAAACCCTGGTAGGATATGAGGAACGGATTGGCTGAGTGTTGGCAGTCATCGTCCAACCATGTAGCAACACTGGCCCGTTTCTCATGCCCGGAGAGTCCTATCCGGAAAGTAAAGGTCACACCACTTCTGTCGGATAGCGTCGGTCACTGTTGGTTACAATTTACAGATTATTTTGTGTTGTACGTAGTCCGTCGGGCGTTCTGTACTTCCAATCATATATATTCTACCCTAAAATAATTTATAATAGTTTAACAACAAAGTTCAACAGAATTTCCTGTACCAGTTAGTTTTAATGAATATTACAAAATCCGAAGAAGCCATGGAAAGGTTCACATGGACCTTGTTTGAAAGGTGTTATTCAAATTCGTTCAACGGTCAACGGACTGGACAGAAATCTTGAATGACCTCACGACTTTTTGGGTTCACGAGTCAATCACGAGGAGAATCACCGAATAAGTTCAGATCAGTCCATCCACCTAGCAGTAACAATCGAGCCATTAAAGGATATGGATCGTTCAGTCAGAGAATCATCTATTGAGTACAGTATCAAACTAACAGCTTAATCGAGTACCTCACCGCGTTACATTAACCCTAGATTGGTTACCCTCCACAATCCGACCCGGGTGCCCCCTCCCTCCCAGTGGTAACACGCCACCCGGATTATTTCGACGAAAACGTTGCCCAATGCATTCTACAGTGTCCAAGTGCGTGTAGCGAGATTCTGGCAACGTCGCAACTCCAACTCTTGCGTTTATATTAAGGACAGTATGAGAATAGTCCTGATTTGGTACCTCCATTTTGTCGAATTCAAGTATGAGTCAAATTCCCCCACTCCTCTAACGCATTTTCATACTGTCTGTATTAGAGTTTATATTATAATTATCAAAGAGTGGTTCGGATCCCACTTAAAAATGTAGGTCCACTCGTGTTCTCGCATGAGGATGCGAGGATAAATAAACACCACAGCCAAATCGACAGTAAGAATGTGGAAAACTTAAAATAGCGAAAAGAGCAAGCCGATGAATGAGACTAAACAAATGCTGGTATGCAATTGCGAGGTACAGCATAGTCGAAAGCTTCACGTAGTGATGCTTAGGAGGCAACTCTCTTTTTTTTTTTTTTATAATTATCAAAGATTAACTTCCACTTTAGATCGAAAAACATTTTTATTGGTGGACATTCTGAAAAGTTTGGGGTATGATGTGTAGGCTTTGTTTTTGGGTCTAAACAGAGTTGTATGAGTGGAACTATTATTGATGTGAGTCATCGGATCTAGGGTACTATATCCCTTGTGTCTTTTTGGTTAGTTCCTAATGAAAGGATTTAATACACTTATTGACAAGTTTGAATTATTAAAATTACCCCATTTCCAATAGTCTGGACTTTACGTTGGAAAACTATTCGCCCCAAAATTTTTTTTTTCCATTAATAATTATTGAGAGTGCTTGATATGTGTGGACAAACATTGATCGTCTGTCCACAGCGGTGTTCAGTCCCTGTCAGGACTTTATAGTTTTTCTAGTTCCGAACAGTGCCGAAATGTTTAGAATAGTTTTAGTAAACAGAACCCGAGAAGGAACAGAAAGGAATGAATAAACAAGAGCCTTTTGTGAAATAGGTCTAGAGTGCGAAAACTTTGGTCACTGAGAGTCAGTTGCTCTGGAGACATCAAAGAGAAAGATATTAAAACCTTCTGTGTACGATAAATAAAGGATTAAAGTTAATAGTCAAATCGATTTGACATTATTTAGATAATCCTTGACCATAATTCAATAATAATTGTTCCGAAACTATTATTTTTCTGGAAACTATTTGGAACAATATTATCTTTGTTTTCAACTATTTTTTATCAACCAGTTCGTAGAAATTCATGAAAAGCGTCGCGGTGTTTCCCTCGGAGAGTGACTAATCCAGAATTAATCCTGGTTACTCTCCGTAGTCAAATAACTCGGTCATTTCGCCCAAAATTGCTGAATGTACTCCACAATGTCTGAGTGCGATTAGCGGGAAAATATAACGTTCCACCTTTGATGCATAATGTACTATTTTTCTTCAGTAATTTTGAAAATTTCGTTGTTTCACAGCCGATGCGGTGCGTCTGCTATAAATCACACAGTCAATTCAACACATCACGGCCATTCATTCTTTTATAATTTCATCTTTAATATTTTCAACGTTTTTCCGCTTCGTTATGTTTCAATTTGTAACGATTTAAGCACTACATCAACTCTCAAATACACGAAAAATATAATTTGTTAATCATATTTATTTAGGACGAACAAATGCCCGAAATTTCCGTTTACAAATTCGCGTTAAATTCTTGTCAGAAAAATATTTGATTCGCAAAATTACATTTTTCTCTCAGTGTAATCCAAAATCCTATCCAACAATGTCCTGTGACGTCACAAGATGACACACACATGTGACGCGTTGAATGACTTGGTGTTTGAATTGTGTTGTGATGAGTTTATTTATGCGGAGTGGGTATCTGTTTACTTTGTCCCTTGTTAAAATATTGTGTGTTGAATTGGCACCCCCAATACGGTTAATTGAAAAATTTAATTTCTATAAAAAATTTGATGAGGCAAATAATAGCAATTGATAGCAAATGATGCCCTACAATGTTCTCATAGGATGATTAATCTAGGGTTCAGACTGTCGCTTATAATAGTGTGCCTATTTCATTCGTTCGTTAGGTAATTATCAAGCAAAGGGCCCAATTAATATAAATAAGTCACCTATTAAAGCGTAAAAAATATTATGAAATTTAAAATTGCGTCAATATCACCGTTCTTCGTGTGATTCACGTGCTATTCGTTCTGTTTTATAATCAATTTCTTTAACCCACTCATAAAATTGTTTCAATTATCGGATACGCCGTTTTCGTACAGTACAAAAATTCCAAAAAAAACTGGCAAAAGAGTTTTCGGCGTTTCCCTGGTTTCAAAGCCATTTCACACAATTTTAACACAGAATTAATAATAGGTATCCGCAATAAGATCCGCCAAAATCATACCAATTTTCTATTCAACGTTCGTTAATAAAACTTGCACACTCATTAAATTTTAACACAATAATGCAACCCGAAAATCCTCTTCATCAGTGCTAAAGCCTTCTCATGACCTATCCATTACCCTAACATAGAACACCTCAACAGAAGTAAAGTTCTAAAATAACATATACTACTTTTAGAATAGGATATAGTTTACTTTTAAAATAGTATATACTACTCATGACATTTGAATGTTGAACAATTAATTCTTAGGAATTAACTAAATGAATTTATTCTTCATTATCTTTTTATTCTTCATCTCATGAAGCATCGGGGCAAGGCAGGTTCAACACGAGGGAACCTCATTGCAAATAATCTGTCACTTCCAGTCATTTTTTTTTTTCAACTCAATACGTGCCCTTCCATCCGAGTGATTCCTCCCTGTTTTTACCCCCCTCTACCGCTCCCATCCTTCCAAGAATCCAAGTAATTATTCCAGCTCGAAAATTTGAATTTAATATCTTTTTATTTAATTTTTTACAGTCTGGTAGTCTGAACAAGAAAGCATTGGGGTCAAAATTGGTGTTACATGAGGGGCAGAAGGGGGATAAGGGAGAGAGATAGCGTTTTCTCTCGAACGCGCGCGCACAAGTTCAGGTGACAGATGGCCGACAAAGTAGGAATTGTAGCCCATGGAATGTCAGCTGTTGCTACTGGAACCTCTTGTGTGTAACACCCAGCTGCTCTCAACATGTACTCGCTTCTCTATACGTTTTTTTACAAATTTTTTAAAACTATCTGTGGAATTTTTTGAGAGGCGATGGTGCACGAAATTTTAATGACTTCAGAAGAAGTCAATTCTATTTTACGATGTTTTTTTCTGTTTATTTAGAGGAAGAAATCTCTTTAACAGACGTCACATCGAACTACAAAATACATATTCAATTTTTTATAGTAAACTATAGGAGTATTTAGGTATATTCGGAGATTTATTTACAGGAAGAACTACTCTTACAAAAACGAATCGACGTAGAAGGTTCCATAGAGTTCCCATTCAGTTTACATAAACATTAGCAATGATTCCATAGGGAGAAAGAATAGACTGTTTTTTCATTAGGTGACGATCATTGTTTTGGTCTTCGTGGGCAGTCTTTAGTCTCTTACAGAGATTCATGGAATAGAGACGTTTCTTACTCGTGTCATTTTTTAAATAAAGAAATTGTTCTGTCGCAGAATTAATCTCTCTCACTACATTTATTTAATTTAAAAAATATACTATATTCACAATTCCCGGATACTAATAGTTGAAAATTTTCCTAGAATTTTAATTTCCATGAACAAATCGTTTTATTACGGATTTGGCTGAATTGCAGTAATTTCTGGTGCTTTTTTGTTATTAACGAACGAACTTTCCCCTTGAAAATCTTTCTCAAATGCGATTCTATTACCGTTGAAGTATTTTTCCCTCCAATCATTTGATTATGGTCGGACTTTTCCTAAATTTTAATCCCGACACTCAAAATAATTGTCCCATTTGAGTTGGTCCATAACCTTCAACACATAGACTGCTACACAAATCCGAACGATTGTAAAAATCTCTCCATGGTCCGCATTCTCTTATTAAACTTCAACATTTGTCACTTTTCTCTCTCTCGTATTTTTTGATCAGTCAAAGAATTTTCGGTTTTTTGTCGATTCAAAATTATCCACCTTTCGGTTACATTGGTGATCCATTTTTTTCTTATTGTTTATCATCCTTTTTAAATTTCAAACTTTTCAACATCATCATATAAACAAGGGTATGATCTATCAAATAAAGTGTTGATAATGAATTAAACGTTTTAACCATTAACAGACATTTTTCAATCACCTCCGCATTATCTTGACAGTGTGCGAGTGAATAGAAATTATAATAGTAAACCATTAACGAAGTGGTAAAACGAGGCAAGCGACTTTTGACTATTGATTAGTTTTTGATCAATAACTGTAAATTTACGAGCAATAGCAAAACTTTCCTCACAACTTTTTTTGTGGAACGAATTGAGTACTACAATAAATGTCATTAGAAATATTCCGTTATCTCTCTTCGATTCGGAGTTATTGCTGAAAAACTAGACTCAGAGATTGTCAACTTACCTCGGTTTGCCATTTCGTTACTGAAATCCACCCCATCTTATATTTAATTAAACCCCAGCTCCTAACAGTGCTATTTAGGGATTCAATCACTTCAAAACAATGTTGCAAGTTGGAAAAAAAATTTGTTCATCCTTCTAACATTTGCATTGGGAATGGCATTATTTAAAGGCCGAAACTACGAAAAATTCTCGTAAAAGTTCTTCATTCTTTAATGGCTCGAAAGACACAACCTCCCATCACCAATTCCTTAGAGGGACTAACATAAGTAACAAAAAGGTACACCACCCTGGACCTCACATGATGTCGCCATAAGGGGTCGTATTCATTCGAGTCTGTTTAGGCTAATGACCCTAATCTACAATAACAATCCATGCGTTTGTAATAAATAATCTGTTTAATCAGTTCGCTAAATGGCATCCTCACTGTAAAATCTCCATCGCGGATGAAATTTCAAAATTTCATTTTAAAAATTAGCCAATATCTCGAAAACTATCGCTCTTATCACGAAATGTTAAACGAATTTTTCCACAATCATTAAAACTGTGTACAGAAAATGGTTCATGTTCTGTCTTCAAAAACTGCGTTTTTCTCTAGAACGAAAGTCTTTTAGTCTTCATGTGCTTTTCACTGCCCCATTAATGCGCTATAATTCTAAATTATCGGTACTCACGGATGTCGTTCTGGCAGTGCTAGTGGTTTTCCTCACGATTTCCACTCCGAATTTACCGCTACAACCTCTCCTCTGCAACAAAAACCAGAATAAATAATTAACGAGACAATCAGAGACCTCCAAAAAGCTGTACTCAAGAGGAAAACATCAGAATATGATGAAAATTTTTTGGGTCAGGTACGTGTTGGATCACTGATAGACACCATTACCTTCGAGCACATCATTCGTATGTTGAAACGTCTCATGAAGAGCATGCAGAAACAGATGTTGCGCTGCTTATATCCAATGAACGTTCCAAACAGCTGAATATCTCTTATCTAATTGCAAGAATGACCTCGAGAAAGAAAAGAGAAAAAGGAAAGGACTTGATTAAGTGCCTTCTCCACATTCGTGCAGTCACAATGGTACCGACAATTTCCGCCGAATTAACTCGAATTTACAGAAAAAACAGGCGGAGAATTATAAATTACAATCATCACCACATAGTGAATATATTTTGTTAATAATATCCCCATTTGTTTCAGAGTTGATGGTATGTTCGTGGCCATATTTTTGCAATTGAATTTATTCGTTCGACTGGCCCTCAGAATTATCATTGCCTTGACATTGACCACCAATGTTATGTTAAGACAGGAATTCGGAAATTTCCGAAATGACGAATACAGGTCTTCTAGTTTGAAGGAAGAATTATGACAAAAAAAATATTTTGCGCATCTTAAAATTAGCAGTTTTCATGTAGATAATTTTAACTCCACTTCTCGTATGTATGCAAGTATGAATTGCCGATCATTAACACCAGGGTCCAGCTTGGTTGACTCTAAACTGTCAAGTCTGGCATTTCCCAGCATGGGTCTGGCTTCGACCGATGGTGATGTCAATCTAGGGCCAACGTTATTCTTGGACTGTTGGACTCTTTCTAGCGTGGCTCTGGCTTCAGTCAATGGTCATATCAATGGAGTCATCAAATTATGGAAAATTGCAATTAATCATTGTTTTATGTTAATGGTTGATTAATTAAATAAATGTTCCCTGCACGATTTAATGTATGCAATACGAGATTTTTTATACATTATGTTGGCGTATTTGATAGGTGATTTTTTCAACCATTTTATAAATGGAAAATGTAATAAATATTTATTACTTTTGAGTTCCAGACTATTCGATTCCAAAGCCTGGTTAATATCAGACTTTGGTTTAGATTAAGTTGGATCAGGCCTACTTTATACTGGTGGGGCTAGGTTGGGCCTCACCCTTGGACTAAGCTGAACTTACCAAGCTTGGTCCAATGTTTCACTGCCAGCATAGAAACCAATTGTTAATTCCTACTCGAGGTGTAAAACATTGGCATCACTTTGAAAAAATTCTTCTTTTGAATGTGATGCAGGACTTGAATAAATGTATTTTGCATTTTGTTCCATAGTTTTGTTTATCTGTCTAGAGGAAATCGCGATCGTAAACCGATAATTTGGAATTTCCTGGTGAATATGAAAGAGAAATGAGGTAAATGTGAGTGAAACCCCTCCGTCTGTATCAATTTTGTATCTCATCATATAAACGAAGAGATAGATTTTCCTGAAGGGGCACCGCCGGATATTCATTTCCACTTTCCCTATGAGTATTTGCGACCCTGATTGGATGAACTCCCTTCCGAGTAGATTTTAATGTTTCGTTGTATTTGACGTCTTTCGTCTTTCGATTCAATGGCGAAATTGGATTTGAATGTTTAATCTTCCAATTTTTTATACCTACATTTATATTTAAAAAGTTAACTGAATCTATATTACAACTATTACTATTTCAATAAAATCTCCTCATCATGCGTCTGTGATTTATGAGCAAAACAGTTGGTGGGAATGAAATGCGACAATTGAGAATTCGCAAATTAAAAACTAATTTTCAATTTGAAAGTCAAATATTTGAGTACTATCTCGCACAGGTAAATTCATAAAAATCATCCGAAAACCACTGAAAAATCATTCTATTGAGAGAAAAATATCATTTTACCAATCATATTTGTTTTAGACAAACAAAGCCCGAAATTGCGGTCAAAAATCCGCTATAAATTCTTGTCAAAAGAATATTTAATTGGCAAAATTATATTTTTCGCTTAGTGCATCTGAAAGAATTGAGCCATCCAATAGAGTTATCTGCACCGATGAAGGAAAAACCACTATAAAAAGTCTCAAAAATCCCCACAGCACACAGAGAAAAATTTTTCGTAAAAATTACCCTATCAGATGAAAGTGTGTTATGCGTCATGGACTACCTTGTTTATAACCAGAATTTTAGCAACAATCAAAACCGCGGGGGGGGGGAGACCCAGTAATCAGGCGGTACCTCCTTTTCGTGCGCAAAGCACTTTTATCATAAAATTTATCACTAATGATAATAATAATGATAAATAAGGAAATCGAATTTGCACTTTATTGATGTGCGGTGAATTCTAACTCATCAAGAACTTCACGATCGACGATGGTCAAAATTTATTCAAGGTTAGAGAAAGTTTATCGCGATAAAAATGAAAATTCCTTTACCGGTAGAGTAAAATAACTGTACCGATCAAATAGAATTTTTAATTAATTTGAGATAGAAGCAAGGTAATGATGGTCATGATGATAAAATTCCAAATTTCATATGAGGACGTCGTGAATTTACATGAAAAAACGCCTGAAATTCCTCCCAGATGAATCGTCACTCCCCCAAAATCATAAAAAACTCATAAACATCACGCGTTCCTGTGAATCAAAAATTATCCTTCGAACATAATTTGTAAAAGCGGAAGTGGTCAGCAACGTTATGCTTAGGTGAATCTGCAATTAAGTTGGTGGCACAGGTAAAGAGAAAGAAGAGCACATTAACTCCATCTCCCTCTATCCCACAAAACGCTCCGGGAGTATAGTCCCTTTAATTCAAAGGAATTCCCCGACGCTGGGAATTTCGTCACGGCTCTCCGAGCCATCAATTTATTTTCAACGTGCGAAAGCATCCGCCCTGAGGGTTGAAAATACCCACTACCACTCCTTATCCCCTTCCAACCCCCTCCCTCTAACCGCCATCGAAAATGTACGAGAATAATCGTGTAATATGCTTTAAACTCAGCAGAATAGTTTTGACGTAGATTTCAAACTAAAATCATACGATTTAGATTGTTTCCATGAGAGTTGAGGCGATAATTGGATCGGGATTAAATCTTCAATTCCTTATATATGATCGAAAGGGAATTAATCCGCTGGAGGTAGTAATCCTCCACCTGGTTAAATAATTTGAGGAAAGTTAACCCCTGTCTAGTTAATTAATATTTCAATTGAGAAGGTGAAAATTTTTTTCATTCTAAAATTTAATGGGTAGCTGATGATTTGGGGATGATCATATATTGTTTGGAAAATTTCTGATTTGAAAATAAATATGACAAGCGATTTGGTCCCCAAAAATTCTGAGATAATTTGGAGAGGAAATTTCTTCGATGATCTCGACAGCTGATTCCGGCGGTGGAGAAAAACTTTCCCCAGTTATTTATTGGGATTATTTTCCACTCTGTGATGACAATACATGATTTTGTGATTTTTGAAAATATCGTCGAAAACTGGATCTCAGGCGTTATTTAATACAAAATATAAACTCATCTAAAAGTTCCTGAAATTCAATCTGAAACTTTGATTTTCCGTTGTGGAATATAGAGCTGGATTTTATTCATCAACGTAGAACGATAATTTTATACAAAGACGGACTTTACGTACTAACTAACCCTCCGGGTTGACGCGTCAAATTTCATTAGCCTTTTTGCACTCACTGGGGGGTGGGCTTTAATCAATCTCGAGTGAATTTGCATCGCGAATGAATGAGGTGAAAACAATTTAATTGTAGATGATTCAAAGGGGCTCATAAAAATCAACGGACCCACCTCTTTGTAAGTTTAAATTCGTTTTAAACTTGAGATAGTATTTTTACATCACTCCGCGCAATAAATGGCAAATTACACACGCTGACCCGTGCGTGATTTGCCTTTTTCACACGTCCTAATCGGAAATTTTGTGCGAAATACGTGTGAGATAGACTTGCAAGAGTTGTGTGATTATGGAACTCGCCTGCAACTAACACTCCTCCAATCCTCACACTCGTTCGAAAACCTTTACCTCATTTGTTGCTTGATAACTATTGCATTTCTGCCGACCTTTATACTCTTTTTCGGAAGTTTTATGATAGAAATATTCAGAGCAGGTTGGAGAGCTCAATTTCTGGGGACGGAGATAAATCTCAATGTACGAATGACAATTTTAAAAATGAACTCTGTAAAATTAAGTTTTATCATGGCCATCCATAAAGACTATGTTTTGATGCAAGTGCGACGGGGTCGTAACGAATATGAAGTTGAGCCGAGTGATAGATATAAATATTTCTACAGAATATTTATCTTTTTTAGAGAGGTCTTTATTCTTTCAAAATCGTGTTTATTTCCTCGGGACATTTCGAGAAGGGGCTAAGGTTCATGCAGGGAAATGAATAAATAATTAAATCAATGATACTTAATACTTGTTTTAAACATAATGTATGTACTTAAACTAAGCACAACAAATATACTGGAAATAAGTAAAAAATATATTGTGTTTATTTTAAGCATATTGGATTTTCAATAGTTAAATCCACAACCACTTGATATTTCCACCATTTGATTATTAACTATGAATAGATTAACTAACACAGGAACGTTTATCATTAATATGTGCACTCAGTCTCCTATAAATGGCGGAAGAATTTGCAATAGAATAACACAAAGAAGTTTACCGTGAAGAACTTTCAGCAATGGCTTCATGTGCTATAATGTTAACAATTCAGTAGAGCTCTAGCATTTTTTATATGTTCACTGATCGCCGATTCACCTTACTTTTGGCAATTCAAAAATAACTTTGCCCCGTCAATTTCTAACTATTGGATTCCTAATTATGACGAATCTTTCATCAAATTCACGTATCTATCAAACAAACTCGAGTGACAATGTGGAGGCATTCAAAATAATATCAGGGCCGTACGACGTAACGAGGAGTTAGGATCCCTCTGGTCATCTCATGAAGGAATCAAAGAAGATACAGCAATCTTGGGGTCGTTTCTAAAGCATTGACAATACATGTTGAAGATAAATGCTTTGGAACTCAACCGTAATAATACCGACAATAAATTAATAGATAATATATTAATGTATGTAAATTGAATCAATTTACAGAAGATAATAGATCTGGGGAAAAATGTTTTTTTTTCAATATTGTCATTAAAGATCGAATAGACTTCGATTGAGTATAAAAAAAAATTTAAATAAGGATATTATTATACTGAATTCAAGTATATTTTTTCTGTGAATCATTCCAGGGTGCCCCCCAAGGTTCATAAATTATGTACCTCAATGTATCCAATTAAATTCTACTAAAATGCTTCAAGGAGTTATCAATGATAATGAATTATTGGGCAATTATCGGGTAATTCGAAGGGTTCATAGAGGATTGTCGGTCAAGCTGCGATCAAGGCTGGAAATTCCATCTTGAACACTTGGCGAGTTGTCGAACTTCATCCAAACTTGGTTCAACCTTGAGAATCTAGGCTCGATGTACTTTGATCAATTCTCAATCAATCCAGCTAATTTTCATTCCATCGTCCAGTCGCATCTGGCCAATTAGGTTCGACGTATCTCATAGTATTATAGACGATAATTGCGACCTCAATTAAACTCCACTAATGATTCTGGATTTTTCCTCAATTTCAGCCAGGAGAATTCCAATGACTTTTTTATTGTTCATATTGAAGGAGTTCTGAAGACTATTCTGGCTTGGATACCATTTTATTTAACATGTTTATCCATTAAAAATGTTCGTGCACTAACGTTTTGAAGTTAAATAATAACTTCAGTTATTTTTCAATTAAAATTCTCAGTGAATTCATGCAAGATTTAACGAGACATATGATAACTGCCACAGATTTCCCCTTTGGCTTGTGCAGCCTCTGGGCTCGGGCATAATCATCTCTACACATGTTATATAATACACTATTGTGTTA
Source organism: Diachasmimorpha longicaudata (assembly GCF_034640455.1). Taxonomy (NCBI): domain Eukaryota; kingdom Metazoa; phylum Arthropoda; class Insecta; order Hymenoptera; family Braconidae; genus Diachasmimorpha; species Diachasmimorpha longicaudata. Next base: position 3,754,577 of record NC_087227.1, on the reverse strand, counting down.
GTGATGTTACGTTCAGTGAGCGCTGAACTGTGTCATTTTTCATCCACAAGCAATCGAAAAGTCTTTTACATGACCACGTGCTGTAGAAAATAATATTCATGCGACGTAGATTTTTTAAATTGTGTGATATGAAAAATCGTCTGCGGGTCATTTTTCAACCTTCAAACTGCCCTAAAACTTTTTACCGCACTCGAAAGTGGTGGTTAGAACAAAAATTCTTGTAGTGGTCTTGGATCAATAAAACTAATTATTATTTGGTTCATTTTTTATTTATTGAAGCATATTGAAACCTATAGATTTATGAAGCTACCAATATTTATGTGCAGAAATAATAAACATTATAAAATTTGATTTTTCTTGATATGGTTAACCAGACCAACATTGGGCCCCAATCGGATGTTGCTCCGGTAACTCTAACAATAAAACCACAATAAATAAAACCTCGTCGGGTTTCGATCGGGAAAGCTCGCGTGATGGCCCTACAGACAAGTGCCGCTGAGATCGAGCCCCTGTCGGGTTTAAATCGGCAATAGCCCGATGATCAGGTCGGGTTAACCACAAGGGGACCCCACTTCAACTCAATGAAAATTTTACCCTCATTTATATAATATTTTTTAAAGAAATTTATCGGTCATTATTATACCTTTTTTATTCAGATCTTTCAAAGATGGTTGACTGTGGTATGGAATCAAAATAATTAGTGGGAAGAATCCTGTTTTACCAGCCGTAGGATCATTGACAAGCTTTAAGGTGGTCAGCCTGTCTTTGGGATCATGGCAACATCGTGTTCAACTCGCTCTTATCGTAATCCATCTCTATCAATGCAATCGATCAATAAATCGCATGAAAATTCAGACGGACGTGATGAAATTGATTCTTAAGATTTTCCCATCACAACAACTAGCACTGAAAAGTTCTCGTAATGGAATCAATTACTTCGCACATTATTATAAAAAAAGCAAAAAACTTTGGTGCTATCGACATTTTAAATTTATGAGAAAAACTATGATTTGAGTGAACAGGATCAGGGCGGATCATTACAGTTTAACAAGTTCATTGAAAAGGATTGGCTATGTTGAATCCGTTGCTTGCAAATGCGATGAACCATTTGAAGATTTAAATCATGTGCTCTGGCACTATCCGCTTTACGAACAGTATCATCAAGAACATATTAATGGACTGCAAAGTGAACATCATTTTCCACTTTATGAAATTCGCTATTTTGTGAAAACTTTAAGGATGAAGATTATTGTGTTAATTGACTCGTTTCTCACCTCGTGTGAATTAGGTATTCAGGGATATTGAAGACTAGTCTAGTGAATATTGAAGAAGTAAAAAAGCAATTTATGTATATTTTTGTTGAAACAAAAAAGCTTTTTTTGCAGCAGAATAAACCAATACGCTTGGGTGCAAATATATATTTTTTAAAATTAGCACTAAACAAAATTTATTGTTCTGTAAAAAATTTTCTCAAATTCCCAGAAATTTTAACAGAAATGGGGGAAAATGATAGGTTAGCAGCATAAGAGTCGGTCACAACCAGAGGATTCTCATTGTTTTTTGTGCTCACACTAGGATTTTTATGAACAATTACTCTTCGTGTGGACTATTCGGTTACAACCATTGACTTTTCGTTTATTGGTAAAAGAAAAGACACTTTTCGACACGGGCTGACCGTAGCAGCAGTAAGAAAAATAAAATTTTCATCACTCTGTCCATAAAATAAAATGCAATCGACCTCATTTGGTCAGCAAACGTCAAACTTATCCGAACAGGTCTTCCGTCCTCGTAACAAAAAAAAACATTTTTTATACGGCCGGAAGTAAAGACTGCAGTTCAAGGCAAATTCTAGAAATCTTTAGAAGAGGCTACACGATTGTCTTCTTGTAGATAGGGACAAATCCCAATCCATGAATCAGACCATCAGACATGGAGTCTGTAAAATAGAATGGCCACATCCGTCTCTCCATAAAGTTAGATTTGACGGACACCATCTTGTGCTCCAAGTACTGTTATAAAGCCACATTTGTCAGGCGGTATTTTTATCGCTCTTGTAACGTCATAGACCATTACGAATGTAAGCAAAAGAATAAAATTTCTCCAACGTCATCCAGAAAATTGAATGTTACTGATGTAGTCTGTAAAGTGATATTTTTCCAACTGCTACATGTAATGTGAAATTTTATGTGTGACATTTGCAAACTAAAATGGGAAGAACGCAGTGCTGAAAATAGAATGTTACCTATATATTTTGTAACATAGTTTTAATATGATTTCTTCCCCACTGAATGAGAACAGGCAGGCGATCGATGCTCTTATTATTTTTTTCCTTCATTTCTACCAGTTGGATCGGTAATAGGCTTTTGAATGGATCCGCACCAATTCCATTTTGAAAATTAAAAGGCAGATATTCGCGACGTGAGTTAGTTGTGGTACTGACATTCGCCAGGGGATTCCGAAATATGTAATTAAACAATTAGTAACACGAACTTCAGCAAAAAAATAAATTTTGTAACTAGCACCCGCCAGACTGCGTCCATCTGACGTCTGGTGTTTTCATATTATGAAAGATGAAAGGTATGATGAATTCCAATTTTTCATGAAATTAGTGAGTATAGAATACTGAAAATATTTTAAAAAATGGAAAAATGGCAATATTTTGCGATTTTTGTGTCAACGAGTGTACATATTTTCATAGGCTTGGATGGTACCCACTGAGGCGAGTATTCTGCAAAAAAATCGAAATCCTTGTAGGAGTTTTTGAGAAAAAACAAAGTTTACAAAAGTTGCTATGTCAGAAACTACCTGTCCGATCGAGCTGAAACGACGCATCAAAGTAAACGTTAATGATAGCTATCATTAGTTCAAAATTAACCATGTTAACGACAAATTTTACCGTATTTTGTTACAATTTTCTCAAAATTAAATTTCGAAATTGCGAGTTTTCCAGTATTTACACATAAACGTAGTATAATAAAGAACAGCGTTGTTTCGTAGTTTATAACATTCTAGATAACTTACAATTGAAATTTGAGCATCGAAAAATGGGTTAAATACTGCGCTTCCATTCCGAAGGAAAACGGCTAAACGCGTTTCAATTGCAAAATTTAGGAATACTCACTTAGCAGGCTATTAAATAAGGTCATTCTCGGACCGTTTCTACCAGAAAACTCACAAAATTGTAATTAACAAAAAGCAATTCCTTGTTACTCAGATTTTCTCTTTTTTTTTAACACTCGTGTAAAAGACTTGAAACAATGTGGCAACAGTGGAAACGCCACTCGGACGCTTGGGTCAACACACTCTCAATGTGGAACAGGGGCAATTAGTTGAAAACGAGAAAGATGCGGGTGAGGTCGACAATGAAGAAAGTATTTTTTTTTCACGGAAAAAATTCACGAAGTTTTTTTCTCTTTGTTACTTTCTCCACAAAATTAACACCAAAATGAAAATAAAAAAGAGAAAATGTAGATTCTGAGATTAAAAATGGCCCAAATGTATACCAAAAGTATTCTTTGTTGGTGGTATGACGGTAAATAAAGAATTAAAAAAATGGAAGAACAAAACGGCTTATGGCCATTTTATCCAGCTGTTTATCGCATCCGACCCCAATCCCTGAGGGCACAAAATTGAAAGCTGCCAAAAAAATTAGGTGCGGGATATTCTAAGGAAATATTCCAAGAAATGCGTATCTGAAATTTACATTTTATGTATTTATTATTATGGAAAGTCCAAATAAATTATCATCGCTGGGCTCTGACGGATTAATATTTCTAATCTTTACAATTGGAATATGATGAACTAAAATACGATGGAAAATGTCTTACGTTTATTGTATTTAAATTTCTCCCGAATACCGCATAGCCAGGTGCCTATGCTTTACTCTCTTTCTGTCTCTCTCTCTCGCTCTTCTCCTTCCCAGTGGCGTTAAACGTTGAACGGTTTTCCCCCTCCATTGAGCGTTAAGTGTTTAACGCAGCCATTTCCGAAGACGCCTAAGAAGTTCCACTTCAAAAGACGGAACGAAGTATTGACATTTTTTGTCATCTATGTCAGGGGAATAGCAGAATATTGCTCTCTCCCTTGGGGGAATTATTTTATCAATATTATTCCAAAACAGGAGAAAACTCTCCGCCCATTCCTCTACATCCGCGACACGTGCAATTTCCCTCCTTTCATCCGAAAGAAATATATTCTCAGCCCCAAAATATTCGATATGAGAAATCTTCGGCTATTGTGTTTGTATTTGTTTTCACTTCTTTTTCCTTTCACTACACCGAGGGGAAGATGAGTCAATACCGAAAGCCATTCGACAAAAAAAAGTTGCGTGACTGTATGCAATCAAACAAAAAATACTGTTTCCCATTTACACTCAGGGATTTTACGACACCACGTACTGATGGCACCATATGGCCCGACTTTTTGTCGAGATGAGAAAAATTTCTCCACCTCGTGCACTCTGTTTTTTAAAATTGAATCATCGTGACCGGAACTCGAGCAATAAAAAAAATTATCAGAAGTATTATCAGATTTGTCATTTGTTTTGATATCCTTCCACTTTTCAGACAAACTGAACTCATATTTTAATGAGTGGAACTTACCAATTGTTTATTCAATACGCTGCTAGACCAATAATGCGCGAGCTTACGATTAATCGCCGGTGGAATAAATTTAATATCATAATTTCATTTTCCCGTGAAATGATTTCATTTTCCCGTGAAAATGAAATTATGATATAAAATTTTGAAAAATCTAGTAGACGAATTTAAATTTTGATAGTTAAAGTTTGATAGTTATTGTTAGTGTATCAACAATTAATTAAATTAATGGAAGTTCTTACTTTTGTTCAATCGTTGAATTTTGATTGGAGTTGATGCCAGCAGGCAGCCATCAATCTAATTTGAATCAGCTGTGCGTTAATTAACGTAAGACTGGTTATCTTTTGGGGGCACAGGCGCCGGGAGAAAGCACACCGTACACATACTCGGTGCCACCAGGCGGTATCATTTTACATCCCTATTTACATTTCACGTTTACCATTTATCGTTGTATTCAGTCTGTAATTAGTCGAGATGAAAGGAAACGTCACTTTTTTCCGACTAATTAATTAATTCATCGGAAACATTCATGCAAAAAATCGGTTTCCTAATTAACCTTGGATTCTAATTAAGCACCATTCATATCGAGTTGGGATCAATAACACCCCACCATATTAACGTAATTTTGTTTCGATGTTCAGAAAGTCTGCAAGAATCAATTTACTTCTGATAAATCGACAAAAAATTCTGGAGACTGGGAACTCACATGAAAAATCTTTTTCTGATTATTTAAACTATGGAAATTAGAAGCCAAGATTTATTTAGACCATTAATATAATGTTAAATGTTTACCTTATATTTTTTTCAATATTGGAATTACTTTTTTTTCGCAACGATTATTATTGTATTATATATAGATAACGGAAAATCAGCTTTGATCTCAACGAGGGAGAAAACTGACTCTTTACTACTTGAACAACTCGACAGTCTCTATAGGCCAAACGTGTTGAAATTAACTGAAAAAATATTATAAAATCGTTGTTTTTATACTAGTTTTTAAGGTTGTAAATATTGTAAATATTGATTGTAGTTGTGAACAAAGAACCTGGCTTTTAAAAAAACTGTACAATCTGAAGTAAACCTTTTCCTCAGACTGAACACAAACGTGAAGTGAGTCGAGTGATAAAAAACTGATTCAAACATTGTATATGATTCATCGTAAATTTCAGATGGAGAAGTTGAAAACTATGATCTAATGAAAATTGAAACAAATCTGCCAATTATTAGGCAATTTTTTAGTTTTTTTAGTTTACGATCTCGAAATTAACACCCATATTGTACATATGATTAGCTGACTATTCAATTTTTTCGAGATTTTATGACGATATCAAGAAATTCGCTACGGTTCTGCCTATTTTCTACGCGTCTGAGAGCATATCCCCGGAAAAATTAACCAATTGAGAAATTTTTTCTTCAAAATTTTCGTTTTTTCTCACCCATCATTCAGTCAGCATGGCTGTATATTTTTTGTTTTTTTTCCATGAGATTTCATCATAAAGAAGTAAAAATTACGATTTGGACCGACCTTTGATTAAAAAAAAAATTCCATAAGTTTTTGGTTTAAACCTCGTTGAGTTCACGCAGAAGCCCCATATATTTGAATAAAGAATAATATATACTCAAAGTAAGTACATTATTAGAATTGTTATGAGTACATGATTATACTTATTTTAAGTATAACGTATATATTTAAAACAAGCATAAAATAAACGTGATACCCACATTTTTCTTCCGTGAAAATTTCCTGAAATATTTTTCCTCTCGCGGCAAAAGACGAAAATTGGAAAACTGATTTCGTCTCATGCTCGAATTGTTCCAAAATTTTGATCGCGCGTGATATGGAATATGGAATAGACAAAAGAGAACGGATATTGGGGTGGGCAGGGGGTGAGTAGGATGGTTTTTGGTTATTTATATACTTGATGCGTCGTCTGGCTCGATGTCCCGCACCACTTCACTTCGATTCTCCTCTTTATTCGTCCCCCCCCAGCTCTTTCCTTTTTAACCCCTTCTGGGTTCATCGCGCTGTCACACACGATCCGGAAATTACCTGGTGCATTATCATGCATGGAGATGACGCCCTTTGACCCTTTTTTTTGTGCGTCTGACACACGGATGACTTTATTCCTGGTAATTCTGATTTTTCAATGGGTCTGTACGAAAGGGGGTTGTATTATTCCAACCTTGTGTCTTTTTTCATGAATTAAGAGATTAAAACGGCTTTACTAGTTTTTTGTGCAGGGAAATGTTTTTTCACTTTTGAAGTCAAACATCACAGATTTCATTTGATCCCCATTTGATCTTAAGCTTCAGGTATTTTACAGTGAGCTTGTTATTTAAACTTCAAAAAGCACTTTAACATTCTAAAAAAAGTTGACATTTCCTACATTGTCAATTAGTTTTATTGTTTGCAAAAATTCATAATACGTCAAATGATTAAATATCAGTCATTCGGAATGACGACTCATTTAATATTGTCCAGGTGAGAAATGACCATCCTGGCGAAGGAAACCAGGTAGATCCAGGATGGGAGGAGATCTAGCGTGGCAGCAATCTTGATTCCGTCGTAGAATTCTATATTGATCCAAATGAGCCGTATATGCTCCTTCGAATCTCAATCCAATCTTGAAAGAATTTTGTTCTTCCAGGCTGGAGGACCCAGGATAGAATGAAGCTTGATTTCATTGTCGAATCCAAGACTCATTCAAACTTACACGCTAATCTTTTAGTCAGCCCATATAATTATTAGGCTCATAGATAACTGTATACTCAATTGCATTCCACGAAAATGCTTCGAGGAGTGATCAATGATAATTAATTATCGAGAAATTATCGGGAAATTCGAAGGGCTGATTGAAGATTATCGGTCAAGCCTTGATCGAGACTGGGAATTCCAGCTTGGATACTTAGTGAATTTCCGAAGTTCATCCAAGCTTGGTTCAACCTTGAAAACCTAGGTTCCATCCACCTTGGTCAATGCTCAAGCAAGTTTAATTCAATCTTCATTTCATCGTTCATTCGCACCTTTGGGTGAGATCCGTACACTTCAGTCACGTTTCATTGCCCAATGTAATAATTCGTTGAAAAATGTAATATGGATACCACTGATTATTCCCCGAATTCAAATGCCTGCTAATATACGGAGAGAAATATTCCATACAAGTTATGTATATATACCGTAATCCTGGAGTGAAAAGATGTCCCGAGTGCTCTGAGTGTTTCCTAATTTTTATCTAAATTTTCTGTGAAAAATTACGATATCATTACAGAATTATTGAACTTGTCAAATGGTTTTTATTGAACTTTTCGCTCTGTCCATTGTTCGAAATTTGAATTTGGGGAATAATTCATCGGGTACCCCAAGTGTTTGAAAATTAATCGGATACTTCCCTCAAGTTACCCTGCTTGACGGTATTTGCAATGTGGGAGAGAATCCCTCGCGCAAGCGCTGAGAGTTTCAACGTTACCAAACTGCACACACATATTGCTAAGTAACGTAACTATCGGGAAATAACCGATAATTTTCTAGCACTCGGGGTATTATAATTGAATATTTTTACTGTTCAAATGGCAGTCAATAGGATGGCACCATTCGACGTAGCGACTTGGTATTACAGTGATTACTTTTCCATAATTATCTCTCTTACCGATCTATTGAGCAGCAAAAGAGCTTCGCCTGATGGTACAATCCAATCAAACTAAATTTGAACGACAAAAATAATCGGAATATTTCCCTGCAGTTTCCCTGCATACAAATGAGCTTCTCACATTTTTAGAATTGGAAGAAAAATTATTTCCACTTCTGGCTCGTGATTTTTTCATCTGAAAGATACCTGCTATCGGGAAGTTAAAAATACGTATTTTTTTAGTAGTTCGGCAGGAGAAAATAGCGCTTGAAAATTGTACGGAACTGCTACGAAATTTCAATGAATTTTTCAACGCTCATAATTATTCAAAGAGTTCACTCAAGTTTATAACTCACATTGTCATTTCTGAGAGACAAGCAAATGACATAATTCGAACTCATTAGAGATTCCGTGGCAATGACTGAACTGGGGAAATATGGTATCGGAAAAACAACTACTTCTCTGAAGTAAATGGGCGACTGGTGACAATAGTATATTTCAGAGCGAGTGCCATATACGGAGAGAAAAATCTATGAATTTTTATAGTGTTATTCGGATAAAAATTGCTGTGCTGGCTGACAATCTCGGCGCCAACTGCAGGTCTAAGAAAAATTACTATGCCATCGACTAAAATTTCTGTACTGGCTTGGAAAAACTCCTATATCAACCTTTCAAAAATTTGGGATCTAATGGGCGACGGGAAGATGGATGCTAAATGGCTGATGCAACAGGTTCCATGACAGGATCCAATCTCGGCAATAATCAGGTGTATTCAGCGTCCATCGTTAATGAATCACAGCCAGTTAAGGAAAAATTGCTAAAATTGCAGTGCAGGAAAGTATTAAGAATGGCACAATAAAATAAATTGATTTCGATAGGAATTGTTAAAGGATTTGTATCAGTTTTGCACTAAAACTCAAACAACAAATGATACACCTTCAACTTTTAAAGTGCTGTTTCATAAATTTTACGAAGCAACATATGATTAATTACAAAATGTATTATATATTTGATGGTGTTAATAGGAATTTTTCCCCCTCTACCCGGCACAGTAATTTTTTGGGGATTATTCTCTCTCCTTATATTGCCTATAAAAATACCTATATTTTATACTTATTTTAAGTATATTTTATATTTTATTCAAGTATATTTTTTTTCCAAGCTTTGAATATTATGTTCTCCCTATGAAAGCCCAATCACATACATGAAGTTTATTACTTTCAGCGAAATCCTGTCAATATTTTGAAGTATAGAGCTGAAGTTCTGGACCAAGCCCCGAAATACTCTCAGGTGATCAAACTGACCATCCTTTGTCTTCATCAATATTGCACTCAAGGGTTTTCCGGGTTTAACACCTAACGAATTATCTTTCAACCGTATCATTTAAGGTAGCCCACCTTAAATCACCGAACATCATCTCGATAATGATCATGAGTACTAGTATCAGTAGTAATACTCTACTACCATTACATCAAAAATACTATATTGAACTTCATGTGACTCTTTACGATTAAAAAAGTGGCAGATCAAACTGATAAAAAATATCCCAAATTTATTTGTAAATATTTGAAAGGCTGGAATTTACAAATCTAAATGGAATTAGACCACAAGAGAAAAGTTGTAAACTAGATTGTATAACATTAATGATAGCCTAAATATCCCATTATGAGAGCTAAATGACTCTAAATTAATTTTTTTTAATACATTAAAAGTTTGATGAATGGAAAAAAAATTAATGTAATAAAATGAGAACAACAGTGGATTGTACCTGACAGAAGAAAATGATGCGCAAAAAACTATTCAGTGGTCGTTTGTTCATTCATTTATGTAAATAACTATAATGGCCACGGAGAAAAAACATTATTTGTGCCAAATATCCCTTTACTTCAGAGAAGTACTTTTTTTTAAAATTGTATTTCTTTGGTCTAATCATTCCCAATGGGAACCGAATTAGGCCTAAATTATGAGAATTTAATGCTCATAATAATCTAATACGTTATATTATTGTAGAGGATGAGTATTTTCTACGTGAACTTGAATCAACTCGGTTGATAATTATTTAGTTTTTCGAAAATTTCGGAAGAAAGAATCTTTCTTGAGAGAAAAATTCCCTTCAATTATTTAATGCTCAACATTATTACAGCAGTTCACTCAACCTTATAATTAACATAATCATATTCTAGAATAATATAGTTGACGAAATTCAAACCTTATCACCATTGACAGGGAATTACTCGACTTCAGAAATAAACCATTGAAAAAATGAAGACTTCCGTCAAGTAAGTGAGAATGTGAATATGAGACCGTTACTATTAGCGTATTTTCTTAACTATCGATCCAAAAAATAGTACAGATGTCCCATTGAAAAGAGTACAGACGATTTATATAGTGTAACTAAGGGAAATATCCAATTCAATGTCCCCCGCTCGAGATAATTATTAAAAATCATTTAGAGGTAATGGAGGGGGTTGTTGTGTCGTGTATAGATACCCGGTAGCGTTTGGCCTGAGGCGGTTAGGGATGGACATTCAGAGTCACAACCCTACCGAAGCCCTCGAAACCATCCTACCCAACCTATCCTACCCTGCCGGGCATTTCGACATAAAAATTACCAATAAATTCAGTCCAGCTGCTTGTGCATACGATTGTTTTTTCAACATTTTTTTTGCGCTCATCTCATGGAAAAAATGAAAAATGGATAGCACGATGGACATTAAACTTGACATTTTAAGAGGGTAAGGCGATGAGTTAATCAGTCGATGCATCTCTTGTGGTCCACTTTTAAATTCATTTTATTGGATTAAAAAAAATGTCAGTATTTAATCAACTTAATGTCTTTGCGATATGTGTAGCTAAATGGTTATAGGCGACGATCCTGAAAGTGCAAATATGAACTAGACGATGTGGGGCACCAACCCGAGATTCACTAACCATTATTGAATATTCGCTTCCACTAACATAGCTATTCCACTCTTCCAACTAAGCAGGAAATGGTATTTTATTGAATTAGCAATATTTGTAGTTCATTCAAACAAATTAGAAAGAAAAAGATTCAACTGAATTAATTTTCGAACATAAACCACATTCCTCTATCAGCGTCATTTTCCTTAACTTTTCATGAAATATTCTCATTTTTTCAATTAATATTTCTCTCTGTGCAGAATATCCTTTCAGAACCAAAAAACTGTCCATAATTTTCGCAATCGATTGAATCGTACCTGGGGTATTTATACACCGGACGTGCACTGGGGCTTCCAGTCGTCTTCAAATTTACGATGTCATGGCAATAAAAATAACCACATTTTTTCCGTGCGAAATCCCTCGGAACTAATTACAGATTAATAGTACAATTATCCCGATAATCTCATAAATAACAATTTTTAACTCTCCCAATGGCAACTTCAAACGGAAGGAAGTAATAATAATCCCTCCCCCCTTGCCAGCAAGAGGGTTGGGTATACACTAATAAATCATTTCTCGTGATAACGGCAGAAGCCAATTATTTCTCCCGTACTTGTCCCCCGCCTCTCCACCACTACTTCTCGCCATACAGTGCATCCATAATTGCGTGTAGCCGTGGTGTTATGGGCAAGAGAGGTAATTTATTGGGTCCAGAAGGAGGAGTCTGTGTCTTATCATTACTTCCAGTAAGAGCCAATTCGTGATGATAATAAAATCCAGGATAATGAAGTTATCGATTATCTCTATTTTCAATCTCTCCACTCGTCCATTGTTATCATTTTCGATATGACATTGGATAATTTTCAAATGTTCAATCATTTAAATTCTCATTAAGTTTTCAATTCTCCATTATCGATCGATTCATTATTGAGCTTTCCATATCTTCAAATTGGAATCAATTTTGATAGATAACTGAAGAAATGTCCGCCTCACAGCAAATAAATTAATGACAGAAAACTAGAATTTATGAATTAGCGCTGAAGTATTCATAACTTTTTGGATAACTAATGAACTATTATTAGAAACAAGGGGTGCAAGAGTCTATTGCGAATTCATTCAGTCCAATCCCCGCAAATCGATACCGCAAATGCCTCGATAATTAATGGCTAATTAAATTACACAAGAATTAAAAGTGCCCATTGAATCGTTGATTAGAGAATTAACAGCGAATTGACATGCTTGAATGGAATGGAATGAAAATTCAGTAAGGAGACACGGATTTCATGTCAGTTTAGGATCAGGAACGAATAAGATTAGTCTTAACAGTTATTAACGGATGAGGAGTTAAGCAGACCTTGAAAAGGCATTCCTTAATAAGCTAATCCTTTTTAAAAACTTGGTTGATTTCAGTACGTTCAAACTTACCATAATCCTATCTGCTACTGGTGAACACGGAACTGACCAGGCACTGAACGATCATTCCTCAATGAGTTGACCCCCTATGACAATTGGTTCGACAAATCTCCGTTTAAACATATCATAATTCTACCAACGACCGGTGGATAAGAAACTGATCAGACACTGAAAGGGCCTTCCTTAATAAGCTGACCCTTTCCGGAAACTGATCCACTTACTGTCCATCTAAGTTTACTCCACCGCTATCAGCAAGTACTGGATAAGGAACTGATTAGCCACTAAAACCGGATTCCTCAATAAGTTAGCCCCTTAGGAAAACCGATTCGGTATCTCTCCTTTCAAACATATCATAGTCACAGTCCTATCAGCGACTGGTGGATAAGCAACTGACCAGTCACTGAAAGGACATTCCCCAGTAAGTTGGCCCCCTACGAAAACTGATTTAAAAACTCTCTGTTCCAAAGCAGGATAACCCTATGAGCGACTAGTCCATAAGGAACTGATCAGGCAGTAGAAGGGCGTTAATAAGTATTCCTTGGGGTATTTCTTAATAAGTTGAACCCTTCGAACACTGATGTGCCAAAGGGTCTCTCAATTTTACCTCAATTCTATCTACGACTCATCGATAAGGAATTGATGAGGCACTGAAATGATATTTCTTAATAAGCGGAACCTTTACAAATGTTGATTCAGCTACTACCACTGGAAAAACACGATCCAGAGTACACGCCCTTTTCAAATTTTTTTCCACACTCATGTCCGTGTCCGTTGTGCGATAAGCTTAGATTCTTAGAGTGATTAACGTAAAAGTCTCTTCGAGATACAGCTTATATAGACGACTTAGGCCGCAAAAGCCACAATTACACGGTAGATTAATGGTACCGTATAGGACTTGGAATCTTAAGATCGTGTAAATGAAAATAATGGTGGCTTTTTCAAACAATTTCTTTCCCCTGGGATCTCATCAAATTTTGACACCCAACACCTGATCAGACTAGGATCAGGCTGCGATGAGGTCTCCTCATCCTTATTGGACTTAACAGCCTGATCCTATTCGAATGTAAAACAGCGTTACACCGCCCGTCAGGCGGTGTAACGATCCAGCAGTCTGATTAGTAACTCATTACAAGTCAGTTTTTCACGATCAGTCCCTAATGACCCACTTTATGGAATTTCCACTCGGACCCTTCAGTCGCTTTAGTCCCTTGTGACTAAAATGGGAAATGCAATCAATGCACTCGCGAATAGGTATAATTAAATCGTGAATTATATTAATGAGCTTGCCAATTAAATCGCGATCTGTAAATTAGTTAACCCATCGCTCCTAAGGTTGCGTAGACTGCGTCATCAACAAATCCTGGAAGCCGCGAATTCAACTTGATTAATCTACAAATTAATCGACCCTTCCAACCATTGCCATTGTGTGATTGGACTAGGTCATCGATAGAGTCGTTGGTAACCCGACACCACGAATACAATTGATCAACTCGCGAATTGAAGAGGTTAATCCATGAATTAATTAACCCTTTCATCAACCCCCTCGCGAAGGGAATTGACTCGGGCATCGGTAAAGTAGTACTTTATGACCCAAAATCGCGAACTGAATTGATCAAATCGCAAATTGAATTGATTAATCCACAAGTTTAATTGAGTAACCTGTTAATTAACCGACCTCACGCGGGCCCCTCGATCATGTGTCGATAAATCGTTGGTACAGGATTCGAATTTAACCGATATTTATCCATTTTTTAGTCTTTGGTAAAGAGTGCAGGCCATAAGAAGGAATAATAAAAATTACAATACTATTAATATAACTTGATAATAATTGTGGGAGCAACAATTCTTTGTAATACATAGAAAATACTATTTGACCCCTATTTTTTTTTGTTTCATCAATTTTTTTTTTCTTTTTTGCTTGTTTTGTCTGACAACCAAATTTACAATTTGTTTCACTATTGTTTCTTGTTTGTATGTGGTGAAAATATTGACATGCTTCATTTATGATTCCAACGCGCGGTAGAAATTCTCCTAGATGGTAACGGTCTGCACTAATATTATTGAACGTTGACAATCGCTTCTTTGGATGGTTTAAATTGTTTATACCGTAGGTATAGAGTTTGTCTGTAATATACCAATTCAAATTATTTAGCGCCTTTCTTCTTATTAATATTCATAGCTTATGCGACAGAGTCATATTCCTTCTACTAGAGATTTGGTTTTTTTTTTGAAGTGAAAACTTCTTATGGCGCGTTGGGCACTTTTGTGAGTGAGCATTTTCTCGTGAACTCGCGACAGATGAGATTTTACAGTGATGCCAAATGCGGGACCCATAATAATATTTATAATATTTACTCATTTAAATAAAACCACTTTCTTCGAATATAGTTTCTATATTATTATACTTCATGTCCATTCAAAAAGTGCCCACATTGCTTTGATAAACTTGATTTTTTCTGTACAATTTCTCATGTCGCGAGCGCACCTAAAAATGCTCTCCCAAAAAAGTGCCCAACGCGCCATAAGTTCAAGTTTTCACTTCTGCCTGCACTCCCGGAGTGCAACGAGTTTTTTTTTTACAAAATAGAATCTATAATCTGTATAGGAAATGAAGAATTCATTTGAAAAGTATTTTTCTGAATTTTCTCAAATCCCCATAACTATATATCGAAGTCAAAATAAAAAAAAAGTTCTCAAGTACAACAGCCCATTTTAGTCAACTTCAGAAAAAAATGGGATTAACATACGTGCAATATTTTAGTTATAATAAAATATCTCAATTAACAATCATGTATCAAAACTGTTCGTTAAGTGTAATTTACTTCTGAAATTTCCTATATCATAATTATCCCAATGATCCCCAACCTGAAGTCACCTCAATCACCAGCTCGGAAAAGCCCTCCGAAAAACATATCTCGTCGGTCGATTCATCACAATTATTTATCGCGTTATCACCCGAAAAACTTTTCACCCCAAACATTTATTTAAAATAACTCACGTACTAATTACTCCAAATGGATTGCCCGTGTTTCCCAGCCAAAATGTCCCCAGGGACTGTTTCTCCCCTCTCCTCTTCACCGCCACTACAACCACTCCTAAAAACCGAAATATTTGGCAAAGCAAAAATGGAAATTGTACTTTGGATGGAACAGTTACATAAATGGAATTACTCTAGAAAATCTGGGCATTTTTTCAATTACTACAGAAGGCTAAAAAATGTTGATAGAACTGGAACGATTCAATTACACCAAACGAGACTTCTTAGTTGATACCATGACGCATTAACTATTAATGAATCGCGGTAATAGTTAAGGAGCTCCGTTTGGTACAACTGAATCGTTCGATCAGTCGATACGGCATTGCCAGTCAAGTGAGTCTTTTTGAGGTTAGCGCAAACTATTAACATAACCAGACAAGATACAGAAATTCATTTTGAGTTTGAATAAGAACTTTGTATAAATTCAATAACATTTTTATTGCGTAATTTCACATTTTACTTCTTGGCCTCGTAAAAATTCAAATTCCAATGGGTGACGAGGAGATGGGCACTAAACATTGATGCAACACATCCCATGACAGAGTCCAACGTCGGCAATAATCGTTTATATTCGGCGCTTATCGTTAACCAATTACAAGGAGATAGCGAACAATTGCGACATAGTAAACAATGAAGGACGGCATAAGAGAATAATCTGACCTAGATGGGATTTTTCATTTAAATTCAAATAAAAAATGATAGACCTTGAAATTTTATAGTACTGCTTAGCAAATTGTACGAAGCTACATATCATGAATTATAAAATTTACGGTATTTGATAGGAATTGTTACGTCTGAGTAAAACATATTCTAGTATTCTAGCATTTTGCACCGCGATTCTAGTACCTGGCGCAGTACTTTTTCAGACTTTTCGCTCCACGTAACGGTCACGTTCGCATTGTATCTGTCATAAGTATAAGCAGATGAAATAAATGGATCCGTGAGGCAATACTCCATAAATTCTTTGAAGAGTAATCCAGGAATAAATTATAAAACTACGAATTCCACAGTTTTCCCTCCCTTTCAGTTCAGATTAGGAAATGCGAGGTCCGAGTCATTAGCCGGCTCATCACCGCTCGGCATAATGAAAAAAAAACACCCTTTACCTGGAATCTTCATATCCAATTTATCGCCACGACTAATTATTCATGTGTGCATTTGTAATGAGAAGTAGAAACGAACGCACCGCTTCGCATAATGCGCACGCGGAACGCACCGCATCGCATAATGCGTTAGGAAATTATGTGGTGGGGGTTAAGAGACCACCGATCTGTCGGGGTGGTGGGGTGAGGGGGTTCACGGAAACAGCGAATGGGGTTTTTCGGTTCAAATGTGTGCCTAGGACAAAGACAAATCGTAGAACGCCGTGTGCTTCGCCGCGAGGTTTCGCTATTTTTTTTTTGTTTCTCATTCTGTTTAGTTCTGTTTTATCTCGTTGTTTTGATTTTTTTTTCATTCTCGGGTTCTCTCGTTCGCGTACCTTTCTTCTGTATGGGATATACAATCTGCGGTGGATCTTGAAAAGGGTGTACACCGCCGGATGTGACGTCAGCGGCCACGAACGTGATTCGGCCGGTTTTCTGCAGCCGATCTTGCGATTTTTTTTTCATGGGGGGTCGGGTGATGAGAATTTTTAAGTGCTCATGGCCGACGGAAGATTATTCTGAGATTTTGTTGAAGGGAGTTGCAATGGATTTTCGGAAATTATTGTGCGGTTGGAGATTTCCGAGAAAATCCGGATTTGTGATGTTTTTTTTCCTTATTTAAAGTGTTGAAAGCTATCGATAAGATTTCTTCACAATGTCGATTTACTACTAAATTCTTAACATACATTTCTTTAAATATGGACAAATTATTTCTATTGAGAGTGCTTGATATGCGTGTTTTTCTCCGAACTGCACCGAAATGTTTAGAATGTTTTTAATAAATAGAACCAGAGAAGAAACACAAAGGAATGAATGAACAAGGGCCTTTTGTCAAATGGGTCTAGAGTGTGAAATCTTTGGTCACTAATAGTCAGTTGATCTGGAGATATTATACCAGAAAGATATATCTTCTGCGTGCGATAATAAAGGATTAAAGTTGATAGTTGAATCGTTTTTATATTATTGAGACAATCCCTATCCATAATCCATTAATTTTTCTCTATACTTAAGGATATCCAAGTATTACAAACAAATTTCGTCCAGCGAAATCTCTTTCAACACTTATGGAGGGGTCTAATGTGTATTTTAAGGGACAATTTCGACCCCAGTTTCTCAACATTTTATTTAAAAAAACAAATTCTGAAAAAAAAACGATAACACACGATTCCGATAGGAGCAGCCCCTCGCATCGTCAATCTCATTTTTGGTAGTCTTAGAGCGTTTGTTAACATGGATAACGCTCTAAGGTTGTTCGTTATGCTTTCATCAATTGCTCAAAATATAAAAAAATACAATTTTATGTACCGTGTTTCGAATATGAACGTACATTTGGACGGCGGAATATTTGAAATATTTAAATTAACAATTGATCTGTAAACAATAGCAGTTTCCCGAATTTTTGTGATGTTTTATGATATCCTCACTTGACGGAAATCATGAGTCTGAATGTCTTTCATCAAATTCGAGAGACTCACGTGTCAACCATATCAACAATAACAGCGTTGCCGCCTATTCATCATAGGATACAACAACGTGAGTCAAGTAAAAAAATTCATCCAAATGTTTTGTAATAACTTTTCAAAATTTTCGTGACAAATTTTCTCATTCGTTATAAAGAAAATTAGCATTAATGAGTAATGATGAATGCATGCACTTGATGTGTTCGAAATCTTAAGATTCAGCCCCGCAGCTGGAGGAACCCGGGTCATTTGTAATTGCAACCCGGTGTAGTGATGCTCCTATAGGTGGTAGTGGCTTACACTAATACGATTGACACTGACAATAGATTCTCTGGATAATTTACATTGCTTGTACTAAGGGTGTAGAGATTATCTGAAAGATAATTCAAAGTCGCTTGTGGTGGAATCATGCTTGTTGTACTAGAGAAATTCGTCTCATTTTAAATGATTTCGCTGATCTGTGTAGGGAATGGGGAATTTGTCTGGTGAATGGTTTACCGGGTGAACAGAAGATTAATGGAGTATTTGTAGGGATTGCTGAGTTTGATTCGTCTTTTCTCAATCAAACCTGGTCAGTCCCATAACTACAAAAGCCGAGGTAACAGAGACATCAGCACTAGTCTTGCTGCCGTCAGTGAAAGCTGCAGTTGCGTCTGCGAAATAATTATTTACAATAGGATTTGGACTGTTATGATGAGGTAAAAACCTCTGATAGCCTCCCCATAGACATAATTGAAGGTATTAAATTAACTGCTATACACTGAAAAAATAAATAAATATATTGCGTTGTTAACACCTCTTTTTAGGCGGAAATCTTGACACACAACATTGTAATTGTGATAAATTGCCAACGCCAAATAAATTCCGCTAGCGTGGGGTCTCATTTTTGGTGTGACCGGTTTATCTCCAATTCTTGTTTACCTTTTCAATACGCTAACGAGTTTGAATTCATGTGTTTGGAAATTTATGTTTGTGCTGAATGAATTGATGTGATAATCTTTCAAGACATTACTACAGTTGTCTATGCAATTCATGTCGAGTAATATATGACGGGAAAATAATGGTAATTTATAGTCGGAGTTATTTGTATATGAAGTTATTTATGGATGGATTTTTTTCGATTCAGGTCGTTTTGATCAGTTTTTTTCCCCAAAGTGGTTTTTCCAAAATTATTTTGACATGGAACCAGAATCGAACTTGAAAGCCTCGTGGTTATTCATCGTATTCTGGAAGTACCTTTACTCTGTTAAAAAAATTCAAGGATTGTCGAAAACTACACCAATATTTTAGAAAATTCGATCATATTTGAAATCGTAATTGTTTTCTTAATTTAATCATTATTTATATTTAAAGAAAAATTTAATCAGAACTTAACGCGATAGTTTATGGGAAAATTAATATTTCCGTTGCAATCAAAGATTAAAATCTATGTTTTTCGTCATTTGACGTAAAAAAATCAAGGAATTTTTTGGCACTTCGTAAAAAATAGTCAATGATTTGGGAAACAAGTTACATTATTTCTCTATAACATGAAAATATTTAAAAAAATATCAATGTTCTTTACAATTTAATTTCGATAATACGACTGACTCTGAACGTTCTTTTCCAATTTTACTCAAGCAATTTTGGAATATTTGGCCGCTACTAATGTTCCAATGCAGCGTATCTGGTCGGCAAAATACCAACCTGATCGAGTAGAGTTAACTTAAAATTGGTTTAACTTTAAATATCATTGCTGGCTTTTCAGACCTTTGATAATGAAAACGACTATATATGTGTCCGCGGTTATTATTACTACCCTTCAAAGATAATTCCAAGATTTTCTACAACCGTTTCAATTCATAGTTACTAAACTTTTAGAATAAGTTTCAAATGCTCAATAAAAACAATATTTAAAAATAGAAAGACTGACGTGTTTCACGATCGCTATCGCCGTGACCAATTACGATTTGAAAAATAATGAGTAGTACATTTAGGTGGATATTTCATCTCTTTTGAAATACAATGAAGCCCATCGAATTCAGCTCCACAGTTCCCACCGAAATCCCCGTTAAAGTGGCTCGAATTAAATTCATCTCAACCTGAAATATCCCTTATTCCTATCCACCCCTTCTTATCTTAAAACACGTTCCAACGTGATTGTGGGGTCATATACCCGCCACGCGACCTATCCGATGCTGAATTCGATATACAGTACACGTATAGCCCCTTCACCGTGTCACTGAGACGTCGGGCCCCGTTTCCAGTCATGTGCGTTCGATTTACAAGTAGAAAAAAAAAGTTCACCGAGACGAATTTATTGGCACGCGATCGTAAAGTCAAACTCTTTTCTCTCCCTCTTAAAATGGGGATTGACGTCAGTACCTACTGTTTGAGAATACATAATATGTACCAGTATTTCTCATATTATTGCGTTCACTTTTATGTTCTTCAGCGGAATTTTAATGCAAATGTTGATTTTTTTCGCAGAAAAACCGTCAATTCGAAACGTGTAAATCTAGAGTTGTTTTTCAGTTATCTGGTGGGAAAATCTGCTGTGAGGAGTCGATAACAACCCCCCTGAATGGTCAGTAAGACTACCCCACTAGAATATTGCTGTTGAAGCTGTCTTCCTTGATTACATCCTCCAATTGGCGAATTTTCGAGGTCGAAATCGATTTTTGAAACTATACAAATGATACTAAAAACCGACAGTAATGGTTGCGCGAGTATATAGTGATACCCCGGCGGACATTGAAGCTAAGCAACGATCCGATGGATTAGTACTTCCCAGCTAGGAATTGCCAAGCATTGACAACAGGACCAAACTTGGTTGACTCTAAACTGCTAAGTCTGACGATTCCTAGCATGGGTCTGGCTTTCACCGATGGTGATGCCAATCTAGGGCCAACGTTATTTCAACAGGCCGTCCTGAAGCTCCGTAGTGAGCCTGGTTCAAGCTTTTTGTCAAGCTTGCAACTTTTTAGAGTGGCCCTGGCTTCAGCGAACGGTCGTATCGATGGAGTAATAAAATTATGAAAAATTGATTGGAGTCGATTATTTTTTATTTATTTTTTTTAAAATCAACAATTGTCATATGTGAATGGTTGATTAATGTCAACTTGATCAATTAAATAGGCATCTCCTGCACGAGGTTAATATATGCAATACCCAGTTTGTTATACATTATGGTTAAGTATCGGATAGTAGATTCTATCAAATTCTTATGAATGCAAAATAAACCAAATATGTGTTATTTCTGATTCCCAGTCTATTGAATTCCAAGGCCTGGTTGGCGCCAGTCCTTGGTTTAGATCAGCTTGGATCAGGTCTGGTTTATACTGGTGGGTCTATCTTGGACCTTACCCTTGGATCCAGTTGAACTTCCTAAGCTTACAATATAAATAAGAGCCTACCCGATACCTCCATTTTTTCATTTTATTAATGAGACTAATCAGCGAAAAACTTAGTAGCGAAGTTGTAAAAAGGTTTAAGTCGAATTTTTTCAAAATTTCGAAATTGATTTTTTCAAGTTAATCGACTCTCAGGTGATTTAAGTCTATATAACTTCATTGAACTTGCAGAGGATCAGAACTCAGTCGACTTAACCCATTGATTATATACACATTTGCAAGCCAAGACAATGAAATCAAATAAATAATCGTCGGGAGAAGTTAAAACTGGTTGAGGAGTCAAATCATTTACCATGAAGTTACAATCGTCATTAAGTTCGAATAGATTCAGAAAAGACAAGCCACAATCAGTTTTTCAGCTCTCGTGTAAAATTATTCTTGTTGAACGGAAACCGCTGTACCGTTTCGCTACTGAAATAAGTTTAAGTATTTGAGAATATATCACTCACCCTCACATTGTTGTTTTTCCCACAGGAACTCTCCATTCCGTATGCCTTCTGTAACAAAAAATATCCTTTATGAATAAACCATGACTAGTCAATTACCGAGGGGAAATTTTGTTAAATTTTCGATCCGTTTTTGACCCTGAAACCCCGACTTATGATAAGTTTATTATCCAGTTTTAGGAGCAGGGGACTTATTAATGATTAAGACTGCGTTAAATTCTATTAGGAATAGAGTGATACTAGCCAATTGCCATCGGATTTTGATTGGTTTCAATTTTTACCCTCCATTCTGGTCTAATAAATGATCCCTAATGAATAATTTACTGTATATCTCTCACCCCTGATCGAGAATGCTTCAGAGTAAGCTGAACTTGTTCAGTGGATGAAGATTCTTGGCTCGGAACATGATTTAATAAATATCTCAAATTTTTCGATAGTAATTCGGATCTAAGATCCTACTACCGAGTTCAAAAGTAGAAATTTCATGCACGGGAGGATCTTTTGATTGTGTAAGATTCTTCATCATTAATGTCATCTCCCGTGCAGAAATTTTAGTTTGTCGATGATCCTGAAGAAATCCCTATCAGAATCATCGAAAGATCTTTCTGGTGATAAGAAAAATTCATTGGTAGATCCCCGGAGTACTATTTTTATTTAGACAGAACATGCGCTAACAAAAGACATTGACTGTCAAAAATCTACCGAAAAATCTTGTTTGACTCACCAGAGCAAACCCCTCAAGACCTTTCACTGATTCTTCTAAAGATCCAAAAATATATTTTAAACTCACCAAATAATTATAAAAAAATATGAAGTTAAATATCTGAGGTTCTTATTCATTTTCGGAGTCTTATTGGATGCTGATCTAAATGACCTGATTCTGGTATGACCGGAAGTTCGTTATGGAAAGCTGATGAGATTTCAGGGGACAGAGATTATTTACGTCTTCAGTTCCTGTTCACTTCGTCATCCGTTAATCGCAACGAAGACTAACGTTACTCATTCCTGATCCTGAACTGGTAGGAAACCTTACTGAACCCAAACTTCACCCAAACTTGGGTTAACATGAATGATCTTAGAAATTTTCAATCCCATTAGGATTTGAATATCTTACCCAGGAATTGAATAGCTTCACTGATCAGGATATATCCGCTTTTCCTTACCTCATACTTAATCAAGAATTCCTTCATATTCTATTCCGAGTGGCCATGTCAGATCGAAGACGACAGGGTGATATTAGATCCAAGCCTGATCTGAATGCTTCAGTCATACACTGGACACATTATTATCATGATGATCCTCATCAGAAATAGTTAGAATTAATCGGCCAAGAGCCCGATAAGGGTATTTGGATGAAAATTGGATCCAAAATGAACGTCCAGTTTTCAATTTGACATAACCAATCCTAATAGAATATGAGAGGATGCGGAATACTTGATTTAGTGTGAGATAAGGAGAACGGGAGTTTATCCCGATAAGTAACGCTTCAGGAAAACCCATTCAATTACTGGCTGGTGTAATTGGATCCACATACTAGCCAATTTGGTTGGAGTGACCTTTTTAGTATTGATTCAAGTTTAGGCTGATAGTAACAGGATCATAAATCGATCAGACACAACATGATAAGAAAAGGCCTTTCAGTACTTGATCAGCTTCTTGCCCACAGTTTACTAATAGCGGTTGTTCCGTTACTATTTATGGATCCTAGTAGGATCTCAGGGCAGTGTTCCCAGACGCTCTTTCTACTCGAGAGCCTCGATCCATTAAAAATTTAATCCAATTAATCTTGATAAAAAATGTGAATTTTATCGATAATACTGCACTGAATGAACCGTAAGACGGCATTCAATTAAGATTGATAGAATACCCCAGATGCCCGGAAACTCAATTACAACGTCAGAAAATCGATAATATAAAATTTAATTTCTCGCAATAAGAATTTGAAAAAGTTGGTAATGCAAAATTCCACAATATTTTTTCACTAAAAAATTAGCGGTTAGATGAGAATAAACATTCCAGCATTGGAGAGATTGGAAACAAAAATGAAAAAAAAATTGATGATGATATAATATTTTGAGTAATAGCAAATGGAAAGAACACGTGTGCGGGCACACGCTCAGTGGCTGTATTGTGTACTCAGTATTATTTGCGACTAATCAGAATGGCCGTAGGGCGTCTACCAGCCGGTGCTTGATTGCCAGAGTGTTTGAGAGAGACAGAGAAGTCCCGTATACACCGGCTGGCATGACTGACTCTCCCACTGCCTCCAAACAACTCACTGTATACAGTATATATGACCCCGGGGAGATTTTACAAGATATACCGGGGCTAGCACGAGTCTCAGAACACGCACGTCATGCTTCACAATTCCTTTGTAAAATATTGAAACGTGTATGAGTAAAGAAAATTTCTGAACGAGTAGATTCCAGGGGATGTAGATTATTTATACCCAAAAATTTATACAGCCATTATTTATTACGTATATTTGCCTATTTTTATATTATATTTTGATATTTCTTCTGTAGACATTATCGGAATCCATATTACTCCAAATTTGTTCTTTGTTCTTCAAATCAATTGATTGAAATCGTCGATGTACCTAATACCGAAGGAAAAGCCGCGGTAATCTCGAAAATTCGAATATCGGATGCGAGGTTTGATTGTTTATAATCGATGGTTCAGGTGTGCGATGAGTTATAATACTGGTATCCTATATAAAAAGCGACATGCGACAAGCCACAAATTTCATGGAGAGAATCATTTGGCATGAGATTTATTCAATGACGATAATCGATTAGTGAAGACGTACAGACAAAATTGACAACAACACTATGGCCGCTGTGGCGCTAGTTGTTATGTAGACTCAGCTCCTGATCCTTCAGGTCCTATTGACCTTGAGATGTTTTCATTTTGTGCATTTTTGTGTTAAATTCTTTATTTATGAATAGGTGTTAACTTAATTAGATAACTTGGATATCATTACGATGAATAAGACAGTTATGGTTAAGGAAATTGATCAGAACTGGAAAACACAATATGATCGTCCATATTAAGAAGGTTCTGCCTCGTTTCTGTGAAAATTCACGCTTTTTCATTTTTCTGTTAAAATTTATTATGACATTGGCGTGAAAAAATATAACGATTTTACGTTTTGTCATGATTTAATGATACACGAAGTTTCAAGGTGGTGCGAACATCCTCTTGCGTTTTATCTAAACTTTTAAAAAGAATGACATAACTATAGAAATAAAGCACGAAAATAACCGTACCACCAGGAAAGTTTATGAGCCATTAAATACTGACAAAATGCAAAAACGTTATATTTTTTCGGGTCAATGCAACCGATAATTAGTCAGGAAAAATTTAAAAAACGTGAGTTTTGGCTAAAACTGCGCCAAACATCTTTAATTGACCATTTCGGAAAAAATCAAATTTCAAGTCCAAAAAAGTCCTTGCGAACACAAAACACAAGACATAGACATCCTTTGGTTCTGTAGCCACCTGAACAATGAGAGGTCAACGCGATGAAATGAATTATAGCGACTCAAAAGACCAAATAACAACTTAATTTCTCCTCTGTTAAAATCAACAAGTACTCACAAGCATACACCAATTCATTATAAAGACAGGACAAAATATGTAGTATCTCAACTTCATTGCAATTAAACACCTAGGGTAAATTAAATCACAGGGTAAATAAATTCTGTAGATTTTTGAGCACTTTAAACAATAAATAAATTTTAAAAATCCTAAAGAAGTGAAATTCGTCGAAATAATCACTTTCTGCTCTATCTTTATAATTATTGTGCATAGATAGGTCTTGTGGGTATACAATTCAGTGAAAAATGTCCAAGAATTTCAGCCGCGGCTCCGAATTTGAAATCAAATAACCGCGCGCAGATGAGAAATGACATCACAGCGGGAAATTGTATTTCGACGACGATGAAAATAGTTCAATGCAAAGGGTAGAAAATTTCCCACCGAAAACGGTAAAATAATTAATATCGCTTCACCAGTTCTGAAAATGGAATACCTAACCTAACAAAAATTCTGCTGTATTTCACCCAACAATGAGTCGATATAGGTTATGTGGGTATTCTTTTCAGGGAAAATTTTTCAAGGAATAGAGGTGCATAGTTCAACCCTCTCCAGCATGCCAGCCAGCCCCATCTCTTGCTAACAGGATTCCACTACCTCCTCCATCCCTGTATAGTCATTCCCTTTGTTCCCGCCTGATGATAAATTTATGAGTAAACTCAGTGCTGACGTCGATTGTTTGGCCAAAAAGCTAATTTCTCATTCCCTCTGATCAATGATGCAACGAGAATGGGCTCCTGCGGACAGCGTGCAACATTCTCTTGTAGATTCTAGCATAGTTACAAGCGGATGGTGTATTTACACTTGGGATATAACCTCCATCCTCGCTTCCCTTCACTCTCGAGGATAAAGGAAGGGTAGCGAGGCCTGCGGCGAATAGAAGGGAAATGCTGGATGGGTCGAAATCGCTCTTCCTACCCTTCGTCAAAGATGATAGAATTTCAAGGTTGCCAAGTTTCCGATTTTGGAGAAGGGGATGTGAGAATATTTGAGCAACTATTCATCAAAGGGGGATTAGAATAGTTTCATTGGAAAGCTGGCTAATTGGAACTAAAAAACAATATGGCCGTCCATTTCACGTCTTCTGTCTGAGCAATCGGAATCCCTAACCTCCAAAATCAAATTTCATCGCACCGTTTGTTGAATTATAGCCCTTCATTTTGAAGAATCGGTTAACGAGATTATATGACCAAAAATAAATTGATTTAGAGAGTGCCAGAGAGCCAATATAAACATTAACAATAACTCCAGCGCGAGAAAGAGCTGAGGTTTCTTTGTCCGTAGGTAATGATATTCAGATGGTCCTTGCGACCGCGTCTTCCTCTGATTGGGCCGTACGTAGGGCTCAGGCATTTCTTCCTTCGGCCATAATCACGAGACTTAAAAGAAAAGTTAATCCACTGCGGTTTTAACTTTATTTTGTGAACACATTTCCACTACTGGAGTAACACCTCTTATATTCCATGACGGAGACATCTTATTTGGGAAATAGTCACTACGAGAGATTACGAAGGAAAATGATGGTATGAATTATAAATCTTATGAATCATTTTTCCTCTCTTGTGACGAGAATAGGATTCAGTTTAACTCCTTGGAAAACTAATTAGGAAGGTGGTCATATGGTATTCCACAGTCAGTTTTCTATACAATTGAATCCTGCCATTCGTTTTGTCCTATCTTTCATTTCATAGTTTGTTAATATCATGAAAATAATAAACTATCCGGTTATTATTTTAGAGCAGTCATGGATTAGTTGTTTGTTTTCCTACAGCCGCAGGGATGTCAAGTAGAAAAATACTAAGTGATAATGTTGGGATTAAGGAAAATGAAGCTCTTGACAGGTTAGCGGCAAACCCGGTAAACGATGTATCGGACGAATTCCCCATTCCCTACACAGATTACCGAAATCATTTTCAAACAGAGGAATCCTCTAGTCCAGCAAACATAATTCTAGCACAACTGACGAATCATAAGAAAAAAGACGCCGAATACTTTCAATTATACTTTGGACAAACGTCACACCCCTGCAACAAGCAATGCAAATTATCCAGAGAATCTATTATCAGTGTCAATCGTATTAGAGCAAATCATGACCATCTAGCAGCATCACTATACTGCTGGGTTGGAATTATAAATGGGCTGCTGATCCGGAGGGCAATTGCAAGATTTTGACCATATCCTGTGCTACTGGCCGAATTTCCAAAACCAAAGAAACAAATTGTGCATTAAACTGAGGAGATCTGCTTGCACTGTTCCTCTTATAATGGAAAACAAATTCAAATGAAACAAACTTCAAGCATAAAGAAATAATTTCTCAATATTTAAAGAAATATAAGTTAGGAATTTAGTAGTAGATGGACAGTGTGAGTAGAGCTTACATACCGACTTTGACACTTTAGCTAATAGAGAAATAATAATAATAATAATAATAATAATAATAATAATAATAATAATAATAATAATAATAATAATAATAATAATAATAATAATAATAATAATAATAATAATAATAATAATGTATATGAGTTGGTCAATTTGAAAAATCCAAATCCATTTCTAACTTCGAAAATATTTTTTTTTGTGTATTCATTAGAAATTGGATGAGAACATTTTTCATGTAGGTCTTTCCAAGGGAAAATTATCTGAGTCCAATTCCCCCATAAAATTTCTCATATTGTTCGTCACATTCGTCGGAGATCATAAGAAAATAGAAGAAAAATGGCGGATGATGCAATTACTATTGCACATCACTCAAATATAGCTACCCCACAACTTTAACCCCTCGGGGGAGCATAATGATATTCCCGGGTGTAATGTAACACCCGACCAATCGCATTACACGTGTGAAAAGGGGATAAGATGAGTGTGGTAGCTGAAAATTAAATAAAGTGCCTTTATATTGCCGTAGTTAGTGGCACTTTATTCTCGTTAAAAACGAAAAAGGAAAAACCTCAACGGCTCAAAGATGAGTGCCATTATACGTTGGCGAATTCTTCAGGGGTAGTCTGGTAAATTCTGTAATGCAAATATGCAAAATCCGGGGTTTACCCCATGTACACGAGTTATTCTGGGAGATGTCACTTGCATACTCGTGTCACTCCACCCTTTTGAGATGAATATTAACATATCTCTTGAAAAAAAATATTCAATTTTCGTCATTTTCGTGGTAGAAGGATATTCAATGCATGTTTGGTGAAATGAAAAGTCTTGTCAATCTATTCACCTCGTCTTCGTCAATATTTTATCAGGGGGTGAGAGTAGAACTTTCTCTTCTTGATGGAATCAATTTGATCTCACACTCTATTACGTATGACAGTAATTAGTGAGACACTCAATACCGAGTAAATTATTCGTAGAAATTCATTACTTAACTGATAAAATACATCGACTGGGTATTAAAACTAGGCCATCACGTTTTATATATGAAAAAGGAGCAATATTAGTACGAGCGGAGTAATATTTTTAAGAGCAGTCGTCGGATAACTGCCTCTACAAGTATTGAGCCACCAGTTTAACATTTTCCCTGGTCGTGAATTCACGGTTAACATAGACTCTTTTTATCAATAAATGTTTGGAAAAGTCCTCAAACTTTTGGTGTACAGCTTTCCTGATTTTTCCAACGGAACATTTCTACGCCTTTAGCGTATTTCTCCGACAATACAGAAGTTGTGAGTTTGCAGACTGCGAATCGACGATTGAAAATTCATCCTCACACATGTCGTTGTTCACATATCCTTTTTTTAGTTGACAATTTCTTATTGACTGCTGCACACAACTGATACATAATGCCTGATGCAATACATTTCACATGATGGAACTAATGTTTTTAGCTATGCACGTAGTAGGAGTAAATACGAACCGAGATTGGTGGAAAACCCAACGAGTGGGCGATCTTTCAATGAGCGACGCAGTAGAGAAGCTCAAAGGGCCATTGAAAAGTCAGCTGTGGTAATCGAAAAATGAATTCTGTGATCGAAGTGTATATTATATACAAGTTATGTATAAGTTATGACAAGACCAATGGTTAGACTTTGTTATGTATAAGTTGTATGTAAAGAGACGTCCAAGCACGTGTTGCAGAATAATAAATTATTACATTTTAACAAGTAGATTTTGAGATTTCAATAATTGTTTGATGAAATTCAACTAATTATTATGATTTTTATAATAACAGAATGATGATGTGATATTTTTGTGATGTGATATGTTCCGTGTTATTTATTCTGATTATCAAAAGACACATCGAATATATAGATATGCTTTCATTATTTGAACACAATATTTGTTTGTAATCCTTCGGGGAATTTAAAAATATTGAAAATTGAATTTTATTGTCTCTTCCTCTTATTTAGAATTAAAATCATATCACCACATTCCAATATGTCCATATTTATTAATTTGAGAAATACGTGGGTTTTTTTTTGCAATGTAAATAACTTTTCAAGTGAATTTCTTCGGTGGATTTAATGTGATGAGTGAATGAAATTTAATTCACGTAATTGTCAATACATAGGAATGCAATGGAATGAACTAGTTAAATGTCGGAAAAGATTTTTCCCTTTCATTTATACAATTCGGACAAATTGAATCGGATCTTCTAAATTATCCACTCAAAGTAGTTCACCTACGACTATTTAGTTTCTAATGAACGAACTGAGAAGAAAAATTAGTTCACTCAAGAATTTGTATTTTTGAAAGAATAAAATATGTTTTTAGACAATATTTCTTTAAAGCGGCATTTTCAGGTAATTTAACATCCGTTCCGCACATGAGCTATAGTGAACACTTCGCTATTATGCTATATGTGATCTCGATACAAAAAATCTGTATTATGTATTATCAAATTATGTATTATGTATTATTGTAAAAATTACTTTTTCTCAGTGCAGATTTTGAAAAATTCGTCGACTCTATAAATGTCGCGTGAAAAATCTGCACATGACAAAAAAAGTGCAATGGTATTTTTTTCCTCTCGAATTTTCAATAAATTTCAAAGGAGTACAGAACCAAAGAGAAAATGTAAATTTTTCAATAGTAAAAAAATGTAATGAATTTATGATGAACCACTTTTTGGAGTTGAAATTTACGTATGCAGCACGATGCCAATGAATATTCCGTTGGGATGCGTGTGAAAGGGGTGGGTGAGAAGGGATGGTAAACTAGGTACAGGACTCTCTGGGTGTCGATAATGTTGCCAAGTTTATTTACACTTTTGAATATTGTATTTTCAGAGTGTGGAGAGGGGGTGGGAGGGGGGGAGCTTTTTATGGATTGTCGAGGTTTATTAATATGGATATTTCAAGGGAGAATATGATGGAAAATATGAATGCAGTAATGAACAAACTGAGTGAGATGAGTTCATTACGTTTTTAATTACAATCTACTTTTAAAATAAACAATTCGGAAATGAAAATATTCCGAGGAGAAGATGAAAATAGTCGGTGTCAATAGTGACAGCAATATGCATGTCCAGGACGGTGTATACTTCGCAACTCTAGTCATAAACTCTTTTATCCTGATAACTTCGATGCAAATTCCCTCGTATCGGAGACTACTCCATCGATTCTATTCTAAAACATTTTTTATAACGCCTCGTCCAGAATACTCGTTCATCAATTCATTGATTATTTACAAGATGTTGCCCCGGTTGAAATTGCTCGGCATTGACAACAGGGCGAAGCTTCGTTGACCTTAAACTGCCAAGCCCGGTCCAGGCTTGGTCCATTTGTTAATTCCTACTGGCGTGGCTGTCCCTCGGAAACAAGCTTTCTAGCAAACTACATAGAGAGAAAAATCTGACAATTTTTTTAGTACGATTCCGATAAAAATTACTGTGCTGGTTTACAATCTCGGGGCACACTGCAGGTCTGACAAAAATTATTCTGCCGCCTAGTAAAATTTCTTCATTGGTTTATGACCACTTCTATATCGGCCTCGTACAAATTCAAAGTTTGATGCAACATTTCCCATGACGGAGTCCAATGTCAGCAATAATCGACTACATTCGACGCTCATCGTCCATCAATTACCGTGACTTACCGAAAAATAGTTGTGTCGTACAGTAAAAAATGAAGGAAAGCAAAATGAAATCAAATGACCTAGATAGGAATATTCAAAACATTTCTATCAATTTTTCATTTATCCTCATATAAAGAGAAATAGACCTTCAAATTTTATAGTGATGTGTAGCAAATTTTGGAAAGCCACAAATCATTAATAACAAAATTTACGGTATTGATAGGAATTTTTATGTGTGAATCAAAGACATTCCAGTATTCTGGCGATTCTAGTGCCCAGCACAGTAATCTGCGACACGTTTTTCTCTTCGTGTAGGACCTATTATTTCTCACAAATTTCAAGTTGCATGTAACAGTTTAAAAATACCCGTCGCAATTAGCTCTCATATTTGGAAAAATCCTTAAAAAACATGCTTAGGGTCCTTTAAAAATATCTTCATAGAAACAAATAAAAACGAAAAAATATAAAAAAATATTTACACCGGAAAGTGTTTTTTTTCACGTTCCAACACCTTCTTCACATGTCTCCTCCAATAAGGATTCTAATCTAAAAAATTTACAGCCCAGAAAAAAAACGTGCCCCCCACACATGAAAAGATAAAAAGCCCCCCATTGCAATTTATTTTGTCTGCATCTGCCCGCATGCAGTTGTCTTCCGGTCTCACTTTGTACTATTGCATCCTTTATGTAGTTGTAAATGAGTGTACATACTACGACTTAACTTGAGAATTCGCCACTTGCTTCACTACCTTAAACGCCACTTCCGTTCGATAATATTTTCGCTTTGCTTTTTCTTCGCGTTTTGTTTTTTTTTAGCGGGATAAATGGATGGAGATACAATTCGTCGGATATACGGCATGACGTGTGGGATTTTTAAGGGAGTGCTCGAGCGAAGTAGGGTGTTTGGCGAGAGGGGGTGGAAGGGGGAGGGGGGGGGGGGAAGTGCGCCGTAAAGTATCCCGACGACAGCTGGCAGAGACAGTTGCTGAGGCGAAAGGGCGGTGCCCTTTCCTTTCTCTCTTACTCTCTTACCCTTGTTACCAGCACGGGGGTAAAATTTTCCCCAATTTATTTGCTGGTCAAATATGTCTTCAGAAGATTTTTTAAAAAGGTCGAGTGGTTTTGAAATTAGTAGAGTATATTTGAGAATTTCATGTTATGTTGTCTTTTATTCTGAAAGAAGGCAAATTCCTGGGCTTGTGGAAATACGAATTCCCACTTTTTTGGGTCTGAATTATTTAATTGGTTAATGTTTATTTTGGACGGTGAAATTATTCTATTTTCAGGCAATGGGTGGATGTGGATACGTGTACGTATGTGTATAAGCCACTATTTATCAAGGATCACTGAAAATATAATTATTTAATTGATCCAGGTGCGGTATGAAATATCCTTCCTAACTGGATCGAATTTGATTATGGACTTGATTTATTCATGCGTTGAAAAATTGACTTAGTATAGAATATACTTCAAATGAATAAAATTAATTTCAAATAGATGAATAGCCTTATTTTAAGTATATTTCATATGTATTTGAAGTATAGTGGATTTTCAATAGTGAAATCGATAACCAATTGATTTCTACATTATTTTATTATCTACTATCTATCGATCAAGGACTATGTGCACTCAACCTCTTATAGATGACAGACAAATTTCGAATAAAATCTCAGTAAAAGGGTTTACCATTCAATAATTCAGTAGACTTGTAGTCTTTTTTGTTTGTTCACTCACTTTACATTTAACCATCTTCAAAATAACTCTACCTCGTCAATTTCAAACTATTCTATTGTTAACTAATACGAACTATTTCACCAAATTCACTGGTCCATCAAACAAACTTAAAAGTAACGATATTATTATGGAATAGCGACATGGAAAACAGGGGGAGAGGGAGGGATGGAGAGAATTGTGAGTGGTTAGGATTCCTCTGGTCATAGGAAAATAAAATTCCGTGGTCCTTTTTAACGCATTGAGACTACATATTGAAGATCGACGTTGCTGAACGATTTAATCTACACACAAAAGACAATAGCCTCGTAAGAAAATGAATATTGTCATCGATAATCGAATATACTTGAATGGAGTATAAAATACCTGATATTTAAAATAAGTAAGTTATTATAGTCATTTTAGGCATAACCTATGCACTTGATTTGAGTACAAAATATAACAGAGAATTTCTACATATTAGAAACAAATTTCGTTGTTCTGGAAGAAACATCGATTGAAGATCCGCATATAAATGCAGTAATGATAAGTCATGACACTTTTATAACGAAAATCCTCTTCAGATATGGAATGCCAATATTGAGACAATATTGATAGCCAAAGCTAGTATGAAACTTCGAATTTCACAGTAACAATATATTGACTACTTTCTAACAAAAGCTCTTGACGTGTTTGATGATTATTTTAAACTTCGAGTCGCACTCTCCCCAAACTATATTAACGTGCTGTATCTGCTTCTGACACTCAGCCAGTCATTGAAATTCCTATATCATGATGTGGAGTCTCTGAAGGTGCACTGAAGTCATCTCACACAGCTAAAAATTTGCGTTCCATCATTTGATATAAATGGAATCACTCAATCGGAATGAGTGCCAGTCATCATGTCAGTTTCATTCGTATGCTTCATGCCATATTTGAGATAAAAAGCTCGTTGAAACCAACTCATTCCTTCGACTGATTAAAATCATACCGTAATTACGTGAAATGCACTCCCCTTTAAATCACAACGTCGCTTTATCCTAGAAGTACTACACAGTAAGACAAAAATCATTAACCCCTCAAGCTCTGTAAAATAAGATTTAGTTGATGATTAAAAAATTCCCCAACAATGAATGGAATTAACCAAACGGCAGTTGAACTCGCAAGTAGAAAATGAATATCTCGTATCCATAGTGAGACCTCGACTGGTTAGTAGGCACCATAGTTGGTCTGATGAACGAGCTATTAAAATCCACCGGGTGCCCTTTATCACTTTTTTACTGTCCCCGAGTTTAATCCCTCATGATAAAACATTTTATAAGTTAATATAAGATATTATAACACAAAATCTTTAGAATGAAGGAAGAAGACATAACGAGGTCAAAACCGTAAAGATATACCCCATTTTCATAAATCTATTTATTCATTTCCACACGGGGAATTATCGGTTGAGACAGATAAATGATACAAAAGATTGTAATGTTCACCGGAAAAATTAGAAAATCCGAAAATCGAACGTTTATAAGGCTTCACTAAAAAAATAAAAACACCCACCTTCGAGAGAAGTGGTGCGTTATATACTTTACGCGTTATTTTTTTCCTTCATTTCTACCAACTCGACTGTTAGTATTCTTCCAAATGGATCCGCACCAATTCGATTTAAAAAATGAAGAGGCGTGGTACTGACAGTTCGCTAGGGGATTTAGGAAGATGTAATTAACCAATTAGTAACACGAACTTGAACAAAAAAATAAATTTTGTAACTAGCACCCAACGGATTACGCCCATTTAACGCCTGATGTTTTCATGTCATGAAAGCTATAATAACAAATTATTGAGTACAGAATGCTGAAAATTTAAAAAAACTGAAAAATGGCAATATTTTGCCATTTTTGTACCATCGAGCGTACATATTTTGATTGCCTTGTATGATACCCACTCACCCGGGTATTTGGAAAAGGAAAAAATGAAAATCTGTGGAGATGTTCATGAGAATTTCAAAGCGACATTCATGCAAAAGGTATAATATTTCTAGAACCAATGTCTTGAACTTATATTTTCTTACAATTTTCTGAAAATTAATTTTGAAAATTGCGATTTTCCGAGAACATCCATACAGACATGATATAAAAAAATATCGTTTTTTCGCGTTTCATAACATTCTAGATAATTCATATTGTGAAATTCGAGAATCTAAAAATCAGTCAAATACAAGGCTTCGGAAGCAACAGCAAAAATAGTAACATTGTAAATGCCAAAGTTGCGGATAATGAAAGGATGTTATTCGGAACTCTTTGCCTGAGGGAGGCACTGTGGTGGCGGAGTGGAGTAGTTTAATAATTTCGATGTAAAGCATTCATCTGTCACATTGAGCTGGGAGTTCTTCTCATGAATTGAAGGAATGTTCATCAAACTTATAATTACCAGCATCGTAATGTGAAAAATTTCATTCATTAGTAACTGGCGTACCATTCGCTCTGGAGCTCGCACCGAGAACGAATGAAAGCAATATTTATTGTTCGGTGTATGGAGGGAATCGCTGTCTAAGCAAATTGTATATAACATTGTAACTCGACAGTGAGATTTTATGTATTCCTCTATTAAGATACCCGGTAGGGCATAGGGCAAGAATAAATTTTCACTCTGAACGTACATCTCTAACCGAATGAGGCCGAGCTTTGCCTCACTACCTCTAAATGATTTTTAATAATTATCTCGAGCAAGAGACAATGAATTAAGATATTGCCCTTAGTGACACTATACAAACCGTCTATGCTCTTTTCTATGGTACATTTGTCATATTTATGCGAACAATAATTAAGAAAAATCAAAAACAGGGTATATCCTATGGTGAGGTTTATACAATATATGATGCATCACGTAAGATGTTTTATAAGAAAGTGCTTAAAAAAAAAGTATATATATAAAGATTGCTTAGGTGTATATAAAAAAAAAGCACAACAGTATTTGCAATTTGATTAGAATTAAACGAACGTGATTTTTTTATCAATAAAATAAAATAAAAAAAATCACTAATTGTGAATACAATTCTTGTGGTTCACTCAAATATGTATGAATCAATGATCATGAGTCATTGATGCGAGGTATGAAATATTTCTATTGTATAAATACAATATCAAAGTTTTTCTACTAATATTATCCATGTCAATGGTGATATTATTTGAAATAAATTCTCCAACAATAAAATGAATTATTGAGCTCATATATTGGTTAATCCGACTCTAACTCAAAAAGAAAGTATTTTAAGGAGGACGATAATCGGACGGTGAAATCGATTTCGACGTCTATCTTTATTTTTATTTTTATTCAATTGTTTGAAGAGTTCTTCGCGAATTTTCAATTCCCTCATGTGCCTGTCACCCGGATTCAGCCACCAAAATTGCTTATTTACCCTAGAGAAATCTTCAAAATCCACTTTTGGGATGTCTCTTGAATATACAAATTCTTTATTTTCAAAATCGTCTATGGGGATTTTTTTGTTATTTTTATGTCTGCTAACGTGGAATAAGATTGGTCTGTTCAGTTCGTCCTGAAACAAACCAATTCTACCATAATACGTGAAGTATTGAGGTTTTATACACCCACAGCGAGCTCTTCCCACAGCCTCGTCTGCTGGGAACTCCGCAAGTGCATTAATAGTTTCCTTCTCGATGTTTTTAAGTTTATTATAATAATTTCGACTTAATCTGAGAATAAAATTATCGATTCTTGGAATTTCAGCTCTGCTGTAGAGAATTTTATTACTGACATTATGATAGTAATTAGAATGTTCGGAGCGATATAAAGAAAGAGAAGTTCTTAGACTTTTCCTTTCAAAAACTCGTAATCGTTCGATCTGATGAGCGCCCATATTCCAAAGAATCTCAGAACCGTATGTCAAAAGGGGTCTGATGAGTAACAAATAGCATATTACTCTGGCCTTTGTATTAACAAATTTATTGTGAAATAGAAATCCTAGAGACTTGAATCTACTCCGAGCTTTTTTCTATTTGGAGGTCAAAATGCTTGGAACCACGGATTAAGTAATCCAAATGGATTCCAAGGTATTTAACTATATTATTGTAAGGAACAATAGACTCTACGCCCGTGGACTGATCTTCGATTTTTATCTCATATTGTTTAATGCTTGAAATTTGTTTTTTAGACATATTTTTCTGCCGATTTCGAAACAGGATTGTCTCACTTTTGGAGGGGTTAACCTTAAGGTTCCATGTAGAGTATAATTTACATACTTTATCAATTAAATTATTTAATTTACGTGAGATAACATTTGCGTCACGACCAGCGGCGTAGACAATCCTGTCATCCGCATATGCAGTCGAATAAGTCTCGTTGCCAGAATTCAGATCAAAGGAATCGATCATGTTAGCCGTAAAGATGGAAAATAAACAGGGAGAGTTGATTGTTCCTTGCTGTAAGCCCTCTGTTATTTTGAAAATTGAGCTCAACGAGTTATTATGATTTATCACTCTAAATTCTTTACCATGGATCATATCCCAGACTGTTCGAATGAGATGTAAAGGGAATTTTTTCTTGATAAGTATAAAAATAAGGCCGTTCACCCATACACTATCAAAAGCATTTTCGAGATCCAGGAGGACAGCACCGACCATTTTATTCTCAAATAAATGATTGTTTAAGTCTGTAATTTATTAACTGCATGTAGTGTTGAATGTTGATTCCTGAAACCATATTGATTGTTTGGGATCAGGTTATTTTTATTTACGTGAGACATGATCGAGTTGTTGATGACTGCTTCAAGTATCTTACTAAGTGCGGGAGTCATACTAATCGGTCGGTAACTAGCGGGGTCGGTGTGACTTTTCCCTTTTTTGTGAATAGGGACAACAATGGCAGTTTTCCAGATTTTGGGGTAATAATAATTATTCAAGGCGTTGTTCATTATTATAGTGAGGTGTGTTATCATTATTTGGGGTAAATGTTTAATAATTATCGGAGGGATTCTGTCTATTCCACTCGAGATTTTGTTCGGAAGATGTTTAAGGATTAATTTAACTGTTGATTCATCGGTAAAATATTTTTCTGCAAAAAAAGAATCGCCCAACGTGGGGCTCGAACCCACGACCCTGAGATTAAGAGTCTCATGCTCTACCGACTGAGCTAGCCAGGCTTATGTCGGGTGTGCTCCCAACTGAGCTATCCGGCTCCTAGCCATTTCTTCCATTCACTTTTCTTGCCTTCCGTCACACTGACTAGAAGGGTACACTGGGACCCTTCACTATCGGCCGACTGTACGGTAGAGGATTTCCATGGTTTCCCTCTACTCCTGTGCAAATGCAGTACAGTTGGGGAAAAAAGTCGGTCCCATGGCACCGCAGGGGAAGGGAACAAAATGTAAAAACCCGAGAGGGTATACATGTGAAAATAAATATATATAAAAAGAAGCATTCAGAAAAAGGTTTGTGTAACGGTGAAATTTTGTAAAACATAAATAAATAAATTGAAATAAAAAGAGCGCCAAAACATAGTTCTGTATGATAAAAAAATTATTGAAGGAGGACCGACGTTCTTGGCGCAAATTCTAAAATGGAGAATTAAATTGATGCTATATAGTTTGACAGTGACAGTGAGGTGAAGAAATTCACGTTGAGAACCTTAATCTACAAAGGAATGAATTTTGGTTGTAGGTTAGGGTTCATTTGGTTCCACCAAATATTCATTCATTAACAGTCAACGAATGTATATTTGATAAACCTTGTTTGCTTTGACATTCGCCATTCACTAACTATAAACAAACATTCATTTATTCATATTCAATTGTACGATTCGTTAATAGTTGACGAATTCCATTCGAAATAACT
This sequence comes from Diachasmimorpha longicaudata, assembly GCF_034640455.1. Taxonomy (NCBI): domain Eukaryota; kingdom Metazoa; phylum Arthropoda; class Insecta; order Hymenoptera; family Braconidae; genus Diachasmimorpha; species Diachasmimorpha longicaudata. The sequence goes on along the minus strand of NC_087227.1, from coordinate 3,715,392 downwards.
GAATCGTTATATCAATGCAGAAATTCGGCAAAAAATTCACAATTAAGTTACTAAAATTTTCCGTGCCATCAGTTTGTATCTCTCTTTCTGTGCCTGCATCATTTTTTCTATAAAGTTCCACCCGCGGAGACTTACGATTGAAAATGTAATTCAAATCTCACTTCCATTGAGAGCAGGACAATAATAATTATGATATCTCATATAATCTTTAATTTTGCCCGTCTTGCGTCCACTTTCATTCCTCATTAGCTTCTTAGCGGACCATCCAATTATTGCCGGTAAATTATGTCACTATTACTTCCGACACATTTTCGCTAACTTAGGTTATCTTACTCTTATTCCCGATCTTTACACTTTCCATTGCACATTCAAGCAGTTAGAAACTTTGATATACATATAAATAATATAAATATTCTAATTTTTCCCCCATTTTTTTTCAATGTTCTTAAATCTTAACACAATCTGCAAATTTGCAAATCTGCCACAGCAAATAATGTCAATATGATAATTATCTTTTTTACAGATCATGAAATTGTTAACACGAAAGGTACTCAACCAATGATTATCATTTATTTTAAATCACAAGATAGCAAAGCCACCGAAACCAACAGAGTTAATTGATATCACTGGCTCTGCTTCAAATGATCATTTTTTACCTCATATCAGGCAAAAAAAAAAGTTTGAATTTCGTCCTAGATTCGTTTTTTCCTCGGGTTCCGCATATCCCCCCCATCCACCCTCTAATTAACATGGTTTATTTAAGCCAGAGCTTTTACTAATTCCGTTGACCTGCTCGCTATCAATTCTAGCATAATATCCATGTTGGAGTACCTTACAATTAATGAATTAATTTCTACACCAACATGATAGATGACTCAGCTGCCAGGAGCGTTTGGGAAAGGGGTTAACTACTGATAACGAGTGTTGATAAAGAAATTTTGGTCTATTAGTCTACAAAAAAGACTTTCTTTTTAATTTTTGTCAATTTTTCTACATCTAAATAATTCAAAAACAAAATATTTCCATTAAGATACCCAGTAAAATGGGTCAAAAATTTTTACATCAAAATTTTATACCCATTTTCATAGACGTTACTGAAGACTCAAATAAGTAAAAAAATACTTTTTTTTCTATTTTCTTTTTTTAATTTCCGTTGAGGAGTAGATGACCGTAGGGATAGTGCTGGTGTATTTCCAATGGATTTATGACTGATCGGTGAAAAGTGATCTGGATTATTTCCCCATTTTTAGTCACCCATTGTCGTTCAACACCATTTTTCACATCCATCAATACCATTCAATCGTATAAACCCCGTGTTTATACGTGTACGTCCGCTCTCCATCAATTATTCCGGATAATGATACCATGAATAGTGATTTCGACTCCCCTATTCTTATTTATACGGGAATCAACGAGGCTTTATCGTGCACCTGGCCCCATTTTTTCGAATCAATTTCATTTTCCTCCCTCCCTATAAAATATGGCAGGAGGGGAAGGGGAATAGTAGATTATATCGTAAGCTGATTGGTTGAGGTATGCAAACTGCAGTGTCGTCGAGTAATTTAAATTGTCGAGGACTCACCATCGGAGACTTTTCGACGCAAAATATCAAACCTTTCTTTATTATGGAGTCCTAAAAAACAAAGCGGCGGCAGTGTTTCTCATCCAGTAAAGACCAAATGTTTAAATGTTCCAAATGTTTAAATAGGAACATAAATTTAATGTTCCAAATAGGAACATAAAATGGAACAATGGAACCAATTTTTTATATATATATCAGTAGCGAAGTGGTAAACCATTCATGGGATTGGTGTAAAAAGTTGAATTGAAAGGAAAAACAAGCAGCGACGCTACTCGACAGAAGTGATGTAACCGTTACTTTACGCGTAATTTGTAATTTTTCTTTTATTTGAACCATTTCATTGGTGGTACGCTTTCGAATGAATCCGTACCAAATCGATCTCTCGAATGAGAAATTACACGGAGGGAAATATCCACGAAAAATGACTGGCCTCTCACCAGTAAACGTGGAATATTGCACTTTATTGATGAAAAGTTATGAGAAATGTAAAAAAATCACTAGAGTTCCACGGAATATTTGCCAAGCAGAACAATAAATTTTACTACTCTGCCCATCAATTGTCGCCGAAGAACATCTCATGATTCAGTATTGACTGCTCAAAAACTGAAATATTCATGGATGCAGTGTATTAAATAATGTTTAGATTATGTTTTTTCCGTAGCAGTCATTTATTTTGTACTGCATTTCGAGTAAATTTTACTGGAGGGCTCAATACTTTTCAGTGACTGATGTTCCACTTCGTTGAATACCGCTCGCCTTCGGGGGTTTTCGGGAACCGGACGCATGTGATTGGTTGCATGTTTGGGGTCACAGTATGCAGCGCACGGTCAGGTGGCTATTGTGCGTAAGTTACCGATGTGTATTGTCTGATGAAAGATTCTACCGCAAATAAGGGAAGTGATAGTGCGTATCAAGAACCAGCCAGATAGGTTACGTTGTTATTAATCATAACTAATCTGTAGTAAGCATTCTCGCATAAAAAAAAACATCCTGAAATGAAAATCATAAGATTTCTGTAAATTATATTTTGATGATTCCAGACGAGAATAATCTCATATTTTACGAAGTTACTTACTTTATAATTTCAAGTGAAATTCAGTCTATTATTGGTGTGGAAAAGTTTCAATACGTGGGCTGGAGCATAGAGGGATATATGAAATCGTGAATGAAGACGAATATTCCTGGTCAGTAATTAATGCATGCGATATACCTGCGTCCTTAGTGAAAAATAAAACCGTAGTATTAAACCGTAAATTTATCATTGAAAATAGATATGGTCCGCTATTTTTTTAATTAAACAAATAAAAAGATTGTCCTTCTAATTTATTATTACATTGCCACCCCCGCCCAAAAAGCCCATTTATTCGTTTCCAAACTTCATCGTCAATCTTTTAGTTGGAAAAAAGACTAATTAAATGAATATTTCTCATTATCTATGCAATATTTATTTATTTATTTACATTTTCTTGAGCATATTTTTTTGTGTTGCAGAGGAGTAAAATTTACAGAAGTGAGAGCCAGGAAATTTTACTGGGCTGAACATTAATATAACGGGTTAGGTTGCTATGCTCCAACCTTACTGCGCAGTCCGGTACTTTTTAAGCCGATTACCGTAAGAATTTTTCATGGAAATTTCTCCCCATGTAGATGTCAGCGATGTGATTTGAAAATTTAAAATGTTAGATTTCACGATCAATGTCACCGGGATTTTAGTTCGAGCTGAAGACGACGGCTGACATGTCACGCGGCCTGAAATCCCTATGGCCCTAGCCATAAACAATATGTTTCCATGGTGATTGTCACTTTCTCTAGTTAAAGAACGGCCCAATGCCAAAGTCCGGAAGAAGTAAAGTGGAGATCAGAACGCAAAAAGATATTGCCCAAAGATTCATTCTATTTTTACAATACTTAAAATAAACATATTAAAATAAGCATCATCCTTATTCAATATATATTTTAAACTTTTTCCAAGTATAGCTTATCCTCAATTGAAGTATATACATTATACCCAAATCAAGAATAGTAAATACTTGATTGAAGTATTTTTTCCTTTCGTATTTCCATAAGATTTCACAGTTTCTTAATTTATCACAGTCTAGTATATAAACATTCTGATATACTTTAATACGGCTTAAATTGAAACTTCCACCAGTGAATATTCCAGCAGTCTCAACTCTACCAAGAAACATCGTTACGGAATGGAACGGAGGAATGAGGACCTAAAGCAATGTAAAACAGCTGAGTTGGGGTCAGATCTTTTATGACCCTAGAGGTGTTACCTGCAGTTAACAATCCCAGAAGCGTTAAAACGCCACTTGAAGTCAGCTGTTTCTCTTTATGAAGCCCATTTCTGCAAAATCGCCACCTATCGGCCGCAAAACTGGACGATAGGCGTCAGTTAACAGTATTCACTACTAAAATAATACATTATGATATCGGTCATAAAAGTGTTATGTCTGTTGGGAATTAGTAGACCAGAATAAGTCCACAAAGCACATTTCTTCAAGGAAACTGAAATAAGTGAGGAATATCACATTGAAACGGCCAAACAAAATTTAGACTATTTAATAAGTTCATTTTTTGTAACTGATCACGCGTACAAATTTTTATTGGCGAAAAATCGAACAATTGAAACATCTTGAAAATGTTATATGAAAACTAGTATATTGTGCATCAAGGTCATGATTTCCGTCCGAGGTGCACATGTTATGTTTCAATACACCTGCAAATGAAAGTATATTTTGCTGCCTGAAACCGGGGAGCACAGTCGTCGGTGGCTGAAGCGGTTAAGCGCTAGCCTAGTGTGCGAAAGGTTGGGCGTTCAAACCCCAGCAGATGCGAATGTTTCACAACTTGAGGCTCCGACGAGCCTCAAGGGAGACTGTCGGTAGGGCAGTCGCCTGTGTCGGTATGGGTTTTTCCTGTGGTTTCCCATGTCAATAGGAGCATGTATGCCATGCTCCTATGTTCTATCGTGTAATGTAGAATCCACAGCCGCGTGTATAGGGAGTGGTAGGGCCAATTAAACGAAAAAAGAGGACAGAAAGGGCCGTAAAAAACTTGAGAAGAAAAATATCGGTCTCTCCAATCTCCCACCGCGCCAAAGGCTGAAACCAGTCACTCAGAACCTCCTGTGATTGCTTCCGAATCTCTGAAAGTTTTCCTTTAGAGATACGAATCTCCACGCATTGTTACTTTTGTGTCAAAAGCTGGAGTCTCTGATCCACCGATCGGGCCTTGTAATTTTCATCGCGATGATGTGATCGAGTGATCGAGAATATTTATCCATTATCAGTTGGGCAATGTGGACTAAATCAAGTCAAAAGAAAATAAATTACTTCCAAAAGTTAAACAGTCTTTAATGGTCTTTACTATGACAGAGCAGTTGAGCCTTGAAGATAAGTTATTCCACAATTTTCTGTTTGATTATAATCTTATTATTTATGGACCATTAAATGTTTAAAATTGACCGAGTATTTATTCAATTTGAGCTATCGCTATCTCGTTTTGTCCCACCGTCCAGTTCACACCGATGTAATATTTTATCCCATGATCTGTAATCAATCTGGTTCCACCCAGCTCCCCCACTTTCTCAATTCATCAAACACCATTTTACCCCGCTATACTATGCTTCCCTTTTATCTCCCTCCTCCTATGTAAAGATCCTTAGGGTGTCTCCGGGCAGTCTCTATCAGCGAGACTGGTAGGGGTCCCTCAATAATCTCTTTGGTGGCGCGGAGAGATTGTTTCGGAGACGGATCCTCTGATGTCTCACGCCAACAGAGACTCAATATTTTCATTCCTGGACGAGCGACGGGAAAGTGAGTACTTTCCATCCAAGAGCGGAAAGTGCTCACTATTCTCTTCTTTGTCAGGGAATTAAGTAGCAACTTTCCGTACATGTCTTAAAATGTTATCATGGAAGCTAAACTATCAAAAATGGTACCTCGCTATGTCCTGAATCCTATTAAATTTTTTTTCATAACAGCAACACATCTTTTGTAGATTTAGAAAATGGCCCATTGAGGGGCTGTTTTCACTGTTGTACGTGGTTCTACATATCTAAGGGTATGCCATGGACTACCTCTCGGAAGTTCCCCATGGGTGCGATGTCGGCAGTTTGGCAAAAGTGATGCCATTGTAGCGAAAAGTCCTCCAATTTGCTGGCAGATCTAGAATTTTCCAAGATCGAAAAAACTTTCCAGGCGTTTCGTGAATTTGTCTGAAAACCATGTCGCGGGAGGTTGTTTTTATTTTGTGAGTCACACTGTCTTAAAATGCCCTCCAGTCTAAGCCGAAGAGTGGGACTATCTTGATCTATGAATCAGAGAATCCCTCACGAATCGTACGATATTCAATATTTTATGTCATCGGAATTCTGGGTTAGTCAATCTCTTATTAAAATTGGTCAACTGACGCGAGACATCCATTATCATTACAATTTGTTAGCTACTAATAAATCGTGGTAATGATTAATAAGCCTCGTTAAAAGTTAGAAAATCGTTCTGGATTTTCAATCGCTATAAATGATTCAATAAGCATGGATAGAGTCATAAACGTTGAGTTACCGAGGAGAACAATTCTCCTGTGGTAAATTCGAAACAAATCTAACGAATAAGTGTGGAAAATTCGCTCAACCAGATAATGCCACAATTTTCCACCTCAATTAAACAATTATCCATCCACTGACTTTTCTTCATAAAAGGAAAAATAATTGAAAAATTAATTTTCCACTTCAGCCCTCCCATTTGCTTCGGGAAAATAAGAAAAATCTAACATTCTCTTTGTAATAAAAATGGGAGAAAAGGTTGGTAGAATCGAGTGAAAAGAGATTGAGATACAAAATTGAAGTGAAATCCCTAGCGTAGAAAATCTCGAATGGTTTAAACTCCTCTTATCGATTGTTAGGTGAGGGAGAAGGGGGGTGGTATAGGGGGAGGGCGAGGGGGAGGGGGGCGAACAAGCTCTACTTCTCTGCTACTCTACTGCAATGCTAGAAGTAGGAAGCGTATACGCTATTTGACTTTGGCTCCCATTGTTACGCGACGGAACGGATTATTGTGACTTTAGATAAGAGAAAACGAGCACGAGAAGTGGGAGTATGGCTGTATGTGCAGATGAGAGAGGGATACAATCGAGCCCAGAGTTACCGTAGTCTCGTATTTATTTTTTTATCAGTTCGGTGTTGCAGGACATGCACAAAAAAAATATCGGTTGTTTTTTACGTGTCTTAGAATTTTCTATAATCCATTCATTATGCTATTTTCAACAACTCAACACTCGTGTTTTTGCTTCCGAGTAGAAGCTTAGTAATAGTGGATTATCTAAATTTGCTTGGAAACGATGCATAAGCTTTTTCAACGGAAAAAATTTAATTTTATTTCGAAAAACCTGGAATTCTGTTGCATTATTGGTATTACCAAAAACCAAGTCAGTGCGAAAATTTAACTCAATCGGTTCAGCCATTTTTCAGAAATTGCCAGCTATTTATCAAGCTTTTTCACCAATATTTTTTAAAAATTACCCAAATGATGTATTCTATCTCAATCAGGTTAAATATGTACAGCCGATTTTGGAAATTTTTCAGTATATTCTTATTTTTTTGCTTTTGTCTGAAAAATTTTGATTAGAGTTCTAGCGGTTTGAAAAATTGATGTATAAGCAAATCATGTAGACACAACCAGTTCAGTATATCGTATTCACACAGTTGGTTCTGTGGATTGTTCTTATGGGCATCCCATCGAACATCTAAATCAGATCTTCTTTGGATGCGACAAGTTTGATTCCCAGAGGCAGGAATTAATGGGAAGACTGAAAAGATGGGTCCAATTTCCGATCCATATCAATTCCATCCTCAATTGTTTGGACCGGAAAGTATTGACAACAATGGAATTTAAGGATAAACTATTAACATGTATTTATGTATCCCTTTATCTAGATTCGCTAATAAGCCCACAATAGGGTTTCCAAAGCATTAATAAAAGAAATAAAAATTGATGAGTAAGAGAAATCATGATACTGGAAATTATAATCGGGCGAAAGGAGAGAGAAATGAATTAATCAATGGACGAAAATGAAATGTTTAGAGCCGACCAAATAACCAGGATACAGGGTGGCTGCAGGGGATCCGTTCGGATGATTCTTACCAGTAAAAATGATGAAACAATACAGAACAAAAATCACAGTAAATCAGTCTCACAGTAATTCGTCTTCTGCCGATTTCAACTTGATTTCTTTTTCTTTTGATACATTTATGGGTCGGTTTATCTGGCTCGAGAATAATATAGAGACCATTTTTCAACACACAACTGCTCAACATGACCAGTTTTGCAACTGATCAGTGGTGATTTGATATATGGAGAGAAGAATTCGATAAACAATTACCAGAAAAAGAACTTGAAAAGTAGGTTTTAAAACGTAACCGATAAGCGAATCCGAATTTAGTAAAAATTGTGGGTCAGTTCTGAAATTTTGCATTTTTGTCACGCAACTTTAACACAGATGAAAAGAAGTTCTCTGTTAAAATTGGGTATGGGTACTGAACCAAATCACAATCTCTTGGTTGTGGAAAAATCTGATGCTAGTGAGGTAACATTTCGTGGAATTTTTTCAAAATTTTCAGAGAAGTTCGACAAAAGTTCAGTGTCTAAACCAATACAATTTACGGTTGCAGCGCTGAAATTTTTTTCTGACCACAATTTTACCTCTCTTTCCCTACACCAGCATTTTCCATAGAAATTTCCCTCCGTGTAGTGAAGGTGCTCGTGAAACAGTTTTTTCCCCATGAGTCTACGAAAAAATGAACGAGAAGTAAATTTGCTTTATTTTAGTGCAATTTCTACTCGAATGGGAATATTTGATGAGGTTTTCGCCACAGCGTACGCAATAAGACTTTAATATTACTCCGTGTATTTCTTTGTTTTGCAATATGGGGAATATTTTTTTACGCGAAAAAAGTGTAAAAAGTGAGCACATGGTACACCTCAAAAAAGTGTCGATTAATCGTGGACAATTTACATGGCACGCGGAAAAATCCTTTCCCACATGGTACATCTCCCTACTCCCATTCTTTCTCTCTGCTGCAAATGATTTATTAATTAAAGTGAGTCATTGCTAGAAAAGAAGACGCCATCGCACTTTAAATGGTCAAAAAGGATCGTGACAAGAAGAGCAAAAATATATTAATGTGGAAATACTAGTTTATCATTAATATCGTTAGTGGAGATATCATTAACTAGACTAAGATAAATGAATTCCTTTTGCATTGTGGGTAGAATTATACGTCCTGCTCATGCTTTGTGTTCCATTTCTCATCAGGACTTGATATTGCAACCTTAACAGGATCGAGTTTTGTGGACGGCACGACGAACCATATAGATTTTTTTTTCCATTTAGCCATATACTAAAATTTTGACGATTAGCTTGGGAGACTTGAAAACAGTTCCTGGTGAGGGGATGCCGGGGCTCGAGGAAGGCGCTGGAGTCGACCTTGGGTTGTTCCCGGAGAGTGAATTCCGACAAACTGACGATTAGTTTGGTAGAGTTCTTCTTATGGTCGAGTTATTTACCACCTAAAAAAACTACGGCCTGAGTCTTACCGAAAATCCGTTTTAATCAAGTCGGGCTAGATCATAGTGAAAATTGACTAGTCTCATAACGAATTGACGGTATGGATCAAGTGTGATGCAGACTAGGTGGTCGGTCTGGTTAAAGTCCAATTTTTTACTTGATTGGGACTGCTTTGTCGGTTTGATTCAAGCTGATTTATCCCTAAATTCTTGGTTTCTACGGTTCAATTTGAATATGAAAACAACCTTCTAAGGACTCTGACAGCGGCTCAAACGTTAAAGTGTTAACCGGCCTTTACTAACAAAAATTTTGCAGACACAAAAGACTTTAAAGATATCAAAGAAATATACAACTATCTGAAAAAATGCAAACTCCAAATTAATAATCTCAATGTACAAAATTTAGTTTATTCTATTGGAAGAGGGCTATTCGAAATAATAATTCTGGAAATAATTTAAATTATTTTTCTACTTTATTACGTAACTCAAATAATTGAACTTGGAAGGCACATCCGCTCTGTACCGATTGTTTAGAGGAACTAACCAGATTTACAAAGGGAAAGAACACCGTGGACCTTTTAGTCACATGTTCTCAAGGTGTCCTATTCATTCCACTTTGTCTACATACTTAAAATCAAACCTAAACACCATACCTCATACTTCTCAGAATTTCAGTCCATAAAAATATTTTTTCAATTTAAAGTATAAATACTCAGAAGTGAAGAGATTAATTTTTGCTTTCTTTTTATGTATTTCATGAAAAATCCAACATATTCTAACTCAAAATAATGACAGTTTAAATCATTCAAAATCCTGGATTGCACCATTTTTAAACAATAAAAAAAGCTTCTAAGATTATGATTTTTAAACAAATCTCCTAAGTTCTCAAGGGTCTTTTCGATCTTGGTAAAATGCAGATCTGTCACCAAACTGAAAAACATTTCGCTATGATGACACCACTTTTTTGCTTTCAAATCAAAGCTTTTTTCAAAGTGCCGACATCGCACCTACAGTGAACCTCAGGGAGGTAGTCCATAGCATACGCTCAGATATGTAGGAGCTCACAGCACTGAAAACTGCCTTTCAATGGTTCATCGTCCAAATCCACAGAAATATATTATTCTCAACAACATCGAAAGGGATTCAGGATTTCGCGACGTACCATTTTCAATAGTTTGATTCCCGTCATTTCAACAACACCCTCCGTGCCCCATAACAGAAGACATAATATTCAGTATATTTTCAAGATCTTTTGTGGAGATTGTAACTCTCGGCTAGTGGGGTGCCATTTTGAATAGTTTGGCGACCGTAAGGTCTCGAGACACACTGGCGTAATACACGAACCATCGTCTTAAATTTCTCATTGAAATAATACGAGGCAAACATTAAATCTTTAATTCTTCAATCTATATTTATACTCATTAGTGACGAACATTTTTAATCCCGGGGATTCCAAGAAGTATGGACTATGATATTTATGTTTTCTCTTTTACCCTAAGCAGCCTCGAATGTATAAGACCTATTATGGCGACGTCACTGAAAGTTCCGAGTGTTTACCTCTTTGTTTCTTATGTCAGTTCCTCTAAGGAATTGCTGGCAAGACGATGTATCTTTTGAGCGATTAAAGAATAAAGAATTTTCAAGATAGTTATTCGTACTTTCGTCATTTAATATATCCCATTTCCAATACATAGTTATAGACATAGTATCAAGTGGCTTCCGCGAAAGCGAGGAGACGTCCGGATGTTGGAGGCTGGAATTTTCCAAAGCCTCTTTCATTTTCTACATCTCTATTATAGAAACAGAAATAAAAGGTGCTATGTCCGCTAGGCGCTGATTTATATGGTCGAGGAAGTCCCCTTTAAATGCCTGATATATAGAGAGGGGGGGAGTCGACTGAATTAGTCATGTGCTACCTCCTCCTGTCCGATACACTCTGTCACACACAGATATCCCTTATGTAAAAAGTTTTCTCCATTGACGAACCCCCATAGCCTCAAATCGAGTTGCATTAGATCGCAGAATCGACCAGAGTTAAGTCACTATCTGGTACTTGAAACAACCAGAATTTAGTTATGAATTACTCAGTTTTTCGGTTTCATTCAAGCCAATTCTTCGTTGTCACTCAGACCGATTTGTTGGCTCCATTCAAATAGATGTCTGTTTGACCCGTTTCTACATGAAATAAATTACTTTTTAACTAAGATGAAACCTTACATGACATCCAATTTCCTATAGCAAAAATGAATCGACGTAGAGAGTGCCAGAGGGCTACTATAAGTATACACAACGACTCAATTGCGAGAAAGAATTGAGGTTTCTTTGTCGATAGGTAAGGATATTCATTTGGTCTGCGTGACCACTTTTTGAATTTGAGAGCGAATTTCTGTGGCATCCGATGGCTGAGTCGATAAGAGTGTCCGGCACGATACTGGGAGACCTGGGTTCGATTCCCGGCTGAGTTAAAGTGGAAATTTTTCTCTCCAATTCTAAATCTCTTACCACTTTTTACTCTGCTTGAGCAGTTCGTACGGATCTGACGTTTTTTTCTTTGTGGCAGTTTAAATAAAAAGTTTAACAATGAATCAATACATCGCGTTTTAAATTAATTTTATTAATGCATTACCATTAAAATCAAACCGACATCGATATGAATCAGTACTTTTGGTGGGTTGATTAAAGTGGTCACTTTATCGTCGAAAAAATTTCTCTATAAAGACAATTCCGTCATAATGAAATGTCGGGGAAAACTGTCGAGCCGCCCTAATTTTACTCCCCTTGAATCCTCGAAAAATCCATCAATTCTCCGTGTACCCACAGTTACTCGACAAATTTCGAAACAAAGTGGATGTCTCGAACCCCCACTGCACGATTTCCCTCCGCGACCAAGAGAATAGCCATTTCCCCACTCTCAGTCCCTAATGCACGCTGTACCACGGATAATCAGTCCCTTCATCCCTGAGCTAATCGTGGGGCTTCGATAATTCCGCCCTACTCCATCCCTCGATCCACTCCGTCGTGTGAAACGCACGGGAGGTAAACAATAAATTTGGCACTCGTGATCACCTGACATTACGGACGAGAGGCAGCGGGGAGAGGGGGACAAGCGGATATTGCACGAAACAGTGCTTGGGACACAATGTGACGCTCCCGCGGGGAGTGTTTGTGCTCACTGTGCAGTTATAACACAGCCTATGCGCGCCCTCTTCATAAACGCGGGATAGTGCAGACTGGTTTGGATATAATCGTCTCGATACGCCTCGACAGATTTCATAAAGGGGATTTTCAGGGGATTAGTACGGATTTTCGACGACAATTTGTGAAATTCATGAATATTTTTTTAATTTTTCCGTTGTTATGTGCAGCGTGAAAAATCAGAGATGAATTGTAGCATAATGTTTGACGCAAGGTCGACCATTTTTCTGGTTCTAGGCTAAACAATACACAGCAATGCAGTTATATTCATTAGATTTTAATTGGAAGCCAGGTTAATGAAAAATTGACGATTTAAGTAAGAGCAATTTTGTTTTATGATTGTGTGTTCACACTTCGAGAGCAGTCGTCGAACTGATAAACGATTTGGAATCTCAAAAACCAAAGCATCGTCATTATGGTTTCTTTCTTTCCATGAACAGAGATTGGTTTATATTTTTTCATAAACATTTGTTGGAGTTTTCGTCGTAAGATCACACAAACGGCCTCTTCAAGAAACAATGACCTCATAGTATTAATATAAACTTTTATAGGTCTGTAATACGATGATATTGTTTTTCCTCTTTTCAATAATATTAACCAACATGGCAATAAAAATCACAATTCCACATATAAAAAAGCTAACTAATAAAAACAGAATAGCGATATATCATACGCACAGAAAAGAAAAGTCAAGGTGTAAGTAAACAAAATAAGTAGAAGATTCAGCTACCGAGAATTCCACAAACCGAATCGGGTACAGGAACAAAGGATTAAGATACACGACAGCCGAATATCGGCCAAGTTGACGTTTTGACGGTGTGACCTCATGGATCGATCAAAATATCGAGGCAGCACAATAGGGAGAGGGAATCAGCATGCGATCACTTGTTACTCGAGTCGAAATACTGTACTATACGAACGGAAATGTGAGAATGATCCGGGCAGGATAGCTCCACTCACTCGAATTTAGGTGAGTCGAGTTCCTCCACTTCTCGAGCTCAAGACTATTTTCACAGTGCCCGGATCATAGAAGGGTCAGTTAGCGATAGTCGATTATTACTACTACACATCACCATAGACGTATCATTCGTATTGAGCCACAATCCTATCGTAAAAAGGACGAACATCGATACTATCAATATCTCGAAAGTCTGTCACGCTGATTCGTCATTGGTTCGGAGCTGTCTAAGGCGGCTAGTTTGAATCCATTCTCTTTAATTTTGAAATTTTCAATCATTTTTATAAATACCGCGCTAAATTGGTCGGGTAGGAATAAAGAGGTGACACGTATGATACAGATATATTCAGACTCTAACTGAAATTAACTACCAACCGCTTATAGTTGGGAGATCAGTAGAGATAAGAAGGAAAAAATATGGAGAATATAGCACAAGACTCTTGGCGTTGGTCTCTTTATATAATGCGGATACGGTACTTGTACAAGATCTTCGAGGTCGTGTATACAATATTCAGTTATGATTATATTCAGCCATTAATAACGTAAGCATCCAAAATGTGAAACATAACGTAACTTTCAAATTATGAAGTTGCGAGTGTGGGACATTTTTATCGATAACATTTCCCATTCTGATATGTTGATGGCATCATATTGCTACCCGGAGTATTTTTCATTGTGATATTTGTTATCACAATGTTAAAAACCATGACATTATGATGCAATATTTTCAGAGTATTATTTAGAACAGCTACCCATTTTCATTTTTAACTCTATTAACTATCTTTTAATTTTGCTATAACATCGGAAGAAACATTGCTAACAATGATAAACATCATGTAACGCATGACATCGTAAGACGTCATGGGAACTCTGACTTTCAAAAATTGCAGTTTTTTTAAGATGTTCAAGTACATTCAAATAACGATTATTGCTATCGCCTGCATCTGTAAATTCAGATGAAATTAATTTTCCATCATCGTAAAAGGAAATTGTCTTTAAAAAAGTCAATAATTATTAAAAATTAATCATTTGAATTTCCCGACGATGCTGACTGCTCAAAAATGAAATCCATTTATTATATGGTTCAGTTGAAAATTGGAAGGCTTCCGAAATTAGAGTAGATAATGCAATTAAGAGAACATTGTTGAAGATGATGGTCCACTTGTTTTCTCGTCATTTTCGTCTCTTAGGTCAAGCAGATAGAGCAAGAAGAAAAAATATTGAAGGGTCGAGAAAAATTCAGTGTCAAAAACGAGGAGATTGAAAACATTATCCTCTCCAAATATTCTACAAAGAATGTCTTTCAAAGACGTTGCAAAATTGTTTTCTGCGAAGCTTCCAAGATTATATCTAAAAATAATTTTTTTGTCCAAATAATGCACAATAATTCTTAACAAAATTCTTTTAAATATTTTTAACAGAGATATTTCTCCGCGATTTGCACTGATTCTCCCACTGACAAATTTCTCAACTACATAATGCGTTCATTATCACCATCCATTAAATCCTTAGAGTAAGACAATACATTCGTGTCAGCCTGATAATGCAAATTTGGGTAATTACTGAATTACTTCCACTTTTTCCGCACTCTGTCTTATTTTTGCCGAAATGTCTTGGTGGAGAATAGTGACTTCCACCTGCACTGTGTTTAGCATTGAAAAAAATTCGAATAATGTTGGAATGGGCGCTGAATAAACTCGCGAAAGTAGGTAAAAAGCCGTGGAGAGTGATAAACTTAATTTATCGAGACAAAGAACACGACGAATTACCCAACGAGGTTCGTGGAATTGGATCTTGGAGTAAAGTGGGTGAGGAGGAGAAGGGGCCTACAGCTCCCTGCGTGCCTCACTCAATTTTCAACGCAACGATGCTTGATTTCTCGCATTGTTGCCAAACCATGTAGAAGAATAATTCGGCTGTAGTGTGAATCAAAACTTTTCTCATTGAGGCCAAGAATTTTGAAATTATGAACTGTGAATATCAAGCCATAATTGCAGCTTTCAAAATTTCTACAATGAAAATTAATTGCATTGTTTTTTTTATAAAATAAATACATTAGACGGATTGTGCATTAGTAAAAGATCAGAGATTCATAACATAATTAATGAGATCTGTAAATATTAGTACACTGAGAAGAAAAATTATTTATTTTATTTACTTCAAGAAAATATTTATTTTTTGATTCCTTTATTTCTGAAATCGAATAATTTCTTGAAAATTTTGATTAGGTTTGAATTGTGTCATTTACTTTGTTACAGAACATGATCATGTTAATTAAAACCTTGAGTGAAGTCCTGCAATAATTATGAGCATTAAATAATTCATTGAAATTCTTCCCTCAAGAAGATGAGGAATTGAGGGAAAAATCAATAATTATCACTGGATTTCATTCAAGGTCGCGTACAAAATACTCTTCCTGTTAATTAGGCCGAAAAAATACAATTTTGAAAAAATGAATACTTCTCTGAAGTAAACGGATACTTGGCAAAAATAATTTATTCCCGTGTATATTAAGACACTTCCAATATCGTGTGTTATGTGGAAAAAGATCATATGAATTTCACAAACTAAGTACAAGAAGTCGGATGAAAAAAGCTGTTTTGTCGTGTGTGTGTCTCGACAAATGGAGATCTAGATGCAAAAATATGTTTACAATGTCTTCAAAGGACCAAATCTTCCAAATTTCAGATTCCTCGGTGAGGCTCATAATTTTTTTCCACTTGGTGGCCCTTAAAAGACCCAAAGGGTCAATGCGATTTTTTATATACAACATATGATTGGAATAATGCTTGCATGCATTTTTTCAGCAAAATTTTTTCGCAAAACGATATCGAGAATAATCCTGATTCTCTTCCTACCCAATTCAAAATCATATCTAAAAATTTACTGTGAGTTCACAAGATGCAGAACGCTATAAAAATCTATATACATGTGAAAAATGCATGCTACTGCTTGAATAACTTCAAGGAACGGCGATTCATCACATTGAAGTGGAAATATAGTGATAGAATATTGCGTTTAAAAACATATAACATATTATCGACGAACAAAAATTCATTCAATAAAACTTATGAAAAAAACGTGTACAAGAGAGTTGCAGCAGCAAAATGTTACTCTCAGCCTTTGTAAAATTGCTTATCCAACCATAAAGTGGAAATGAGACTTGAAAAAGCCCATTGCTTCAATGAATTTTACGTTTGAAAATTGTACAGTAGAATACAGCCGGATGTGTGTGAAGGAGAAATGAAGAAAATGCAGTTGAGTATGTTGTCGGAAAAAAAATGCAAGAAGGACTCCAAAGAGAAAGATGAGAGACCGAGTGATACGGATGAAAGAGTTGCCAAGTAAAGACGACGCTTCGGGTTTTCGAGTTTTGCGGGCTCTGATATTTATTTTCCATCTCTCTTACTCACTTTTACTTGTACTACTGTGAATTTCATTCCCTCTTGAATGTGCCTAACCGAGTATAAACATGGCTCGGGTATGATTGTGGGAATGAGGCGAATGGAGGAGTGCAGATAAGGAGGTCTGAAGAATATTTGTACGGAAGATTTTTTTTTTCAAAAATTGAATTTTTTCATCAATTGTCGGACGACGGTGTCAAATTGGTCATTAAATTTTTTAAATAATTTCATTGATTTTATGGGGAGGATATTCCAGATCTCCAATTACTTTTTTCAATTGAATTTCAACTTTCAAAAAATAAAATAAAATTTTTTATAATTAAAAAGTCGGATATTGGAAGTAATTTGAGTAAATGCCGAAGCAACTGGGGCGCCTTATTGGGACCCTTAAAGAATTCAAATCTATGTTTCCCCACAAATGATTTTCTTGGCTTTACACATTTCGTAAAGTAGTGAACCAAAAAGAGTAATTTTGCGATTGAAATCGCCTGACTGCGAATTCGGGGCCATTTTGAATCGCTAATTCGGAGGTATAAATATATAATAATGTAACGAATATAATAATATTACAGTTTCCACTGACCGAAACAGTACATTATAAATAATTAATCTGAAATTAGAGTAACGGTTATAAATAATGATGCACGGATCCGCAAAATATTGTAATTTGTCGGGTGTGAGCAAATTTAATATGGTTAAGGTAAAATTTTTGCCAGCGATTGCCAGCGAATTTTCCCAGAAGTTCAGGAAAAAATCAGGTTTAAGGTAATAAAACTTCCTGTGCCAGCACTGAATTTTTTTCCTGACCAGCACGTAGTGCCTCATTTCCCGTGCTAACACTTTATTTTTCCTCAGAAATTTCTCTCCATGTGGCATAATGGATCGAGTTCGCCTGAAAATCCTCTGGTTTTATAACGAAATCATTCCGAATTCCTCCCTCACTTCTTCCACAGAACATCTCACGCAATTTCGTGAAACTCGAGAAAAAAAATCCTGTTCTACGTTTCGAAGAAATAAAAATACTTGACAAATCACTCAGGGCCCCTAGGGGTAACATCTCAGCGGCGCAGCAGCGGCTCCCCGCCGAGTACTTCCAGGCTCTCGCACAGGTGAGCACGATCAAAGGACTCCGAGAGAAGTTTCTATCCTTGAGACCGAGAAATCACTAGTTAAATTGTACAGAAAATTCATCTGTCCGTGAATAACATTTCTCGAGCGACGAAAGAAAAAACGATAAATAAATATTTAATGAATGGCTCGACACGTCCCTAGAAGACCATTCCTCATGATTTCACTGTTGTTTCGAATTCTTTTCATTTATGGTCACGCATTCATTCTCCATTAATTTCAGTGGTAATTTTCCAACGAATGGCCGTCGTGAATATTCATTATTTGTATTTTTATAAATATCAGTCTGTGACACGTTTTACGATTTTTTCATTTTTAAAGTCTTTTGTTTCTCTTTTCCTATTTTCAGATAACTAATTAAATGCAGTTGAACGTTTTTTAAATATCGATGTTTTCATAATTATTGAATTTATATTAAAATGCATGTGAGTTGATAAACCCGTCGAGTGTCTTGTCTGTCTTTCAAGTCCTTGTTTCAACCCATACTTTCTTCACGAAGCTCACTGACATTCTAATCATATAAACTTGTTATCCAGCCGTTTGAAAAAAATACCTGATGGATAATTTATCTCAAACGAGCCGATAATTTTAAGCAAACAGTCGACATATTTTACTGACCATTACGGTAATTTTCTATTCGTGTTGATATTTGTTTTTTCATTTGAGATTATCAGACCGCAAATTCAAATAGTGCGGTCATATCTGCATTGCTGATTCTCATGGGATTGACATAAAAACGTATCGTACGACACTATGGACAGACTTTGACTTAAACTTTCACTAGAAAATAATAAAAAAAATTAATTAATTTTGACTGTATACGCCAATATTATCATGTAAATGTATTTATTCATACATATATATATATACGAATTTTTCACATATAATACCACAAGTGCTTCAAAATCATCGAATATTTCCCGATAGATTCGTTGCAAACAAATGAAGGAGTCAAGTTTTTCAGGCTAAAAAATCACGAGTGCGAAGCACGAGTGATTTTTCCTGAAAAACTTGACGACTATCAACCAACTTTTCCGTAAAGTTTCGTAATTTTGATCTAAATCGTTTGTGAAAAATTCCATACCGCAAAGAAAAATTTTCCAGTCGATTACCTTATCGAAGAGCATAATGCGAATTTCGGAATTTTTAATGAATATTTCTCTTGGTGTGGGTGCACGAAACACGCGTCATTTTCTAGTAAAGAATAAAAAAAAGAGAAACAGAATATAATTGAGCATCATGCATGCGTATGAAAATATTCCCAAAGCATCAGATTATCCAACTTTAAACCATCCCCATGGATAAAAAATGTTGTTCGTTAATTTTTTACTGTTGACTGCAGGCGTGAACTTTCGGCGCCTCGTATTACTCTCTCTGCTGGAGTGAATCGCCCCGCAGCGATAAACTCGATAGTCCCGGATTAAGGGCCATAAAACACCTACGATAACATGAGAGGTTGAATATTTCAATTATTTATGAGAAAGTCACTCTCCTCTATCGATTTACAAACTCCAATAATCGTTTTCGTTCGATAAAAAAAAATCGGAATTTCCATGGTATCGAGACATTTCTGCATCTCCCACATTCTTTTCACCTGATTCATTGGGTGATTTCCATGGTTGTAAAGTCATTGAACAGTTATTCAAACGATAAAACGATAAATTCCAATTCTCTCGGGAGACAGTGAAAATTCCTATTTATTTGATAGAACAGGACGGGTGGAGAAGGGGGTTGAATGTGACCCGATACTCCTCTCTCTCCCCTTCCTCGACCACTGGGAAAACTTCAGTTCAGAAAAGTCAATATGATATTCTATTTATTGCTCTTATTATTGTCGGAGTAATTTTGTTTCAATTACCGGAATGTATTTTTATGCTGCGGTCGGTAATCGGGAAAAATGGGGCATTGCTTGCATCATATCTTGGATGAGATTTTGAGAATTGTTTTGGATTAAAAATAACACCAATGTTCATATACGCAGAGAAATTATTAACTTGTATTTCTACATGGACACCCTCCCGGATCTTTACATTTTCTTCCCATCCCTTGTCGTCGCGTGGGATCGAATTTTTCCCTAACTGTACCACATTTGTACTGGGCCTGAAGGAAACTATGGAAGACCCCAATTGTATAGTCGGCCGTTTGTGCAGGGTCCTAGTGTGCCCTTCTGTCACACTGACTAGAGGTGATACTCTGGGTCCCTTACACTCGTGCCCTCCGCTCAGAATTTTTTGAGCGAGCGGTGTTCCTAAGCGGTCACCCGTCCAAGTACTAACTACTCGCCCAACCATTACTGCCAATCTATAAAAATGACTATGTTTATAACTAATTTTTATTTAATTCTAAAATTACCAATTTTTATTTCAAGTTAGATCTAACGCTTTCAGCGGCGGAATGTTTGTGCAGATGACGAAAATTCTAGAACCTAAAATCAAATTTGATGATCATATATTAATTTTCATCAAGATCCGAATAGAAGTGAGGTGAGAATAACTCATCACACACTTATCATATATATGTATATACTGCTAAATTTTTGGTCTATCACACATCGTAGAATCCGAGACTTTGAAATCTCTGCGGTCCTCTTGGGGGATATTATTGTGTCGCCGTTGGTATTAGTGAGAAATCAATCAGCGCTAAATCTAGATTTAATGGGTTTCATCAGTTTCTAAGATGTAGCGATTTTTTAAAAATACGCGAAAAGGAAATTTGCCATGAAAATTGCCTGCCCTTTCCATATTTTCAGACCGGAATGTATAGCTGAGGAAAATTTTATAAGACTATTACGGCATTTTTGTAGGGCTCTTCATAATTTTGAGATGAATTTTGAGTGAAAAATTGTGATACCATCACTTGTCTCCTAGTTTCTTTCGTAATCGGTAAGCGAACTTGAATTGCGTAATTTTTACTGATTATTTCGCTCACTCTGACTTCAGCTGATTAAAGCGCAGTATTTGAAGCTATTGAAGAGAATTTCATCGGAATTTTCGCGAATATATGATATTTTGCTAATGAATTTCCAACGAAAATTCCACCTTTCAACCCATTTCACGTTGAACATTTTGTGTGACACAGGGATAAATAAAGTGGAAATAAATGAAATAAAGTTTTCCGAAATATACGTCAAAAATGAATGGGTTTGGTGGAATTTCTCGTGACAATACTCACGAATCCATCACACGAAATATTCAGCAAAAATTACGGAACTCACAGTTCACTGACCGAATCAATTGGGAAATTCCACGTGACCTTATCTTAACTTTTCACAAATGATTCAGATAAAAATTACGGAACGTTCAGGAAAACATTCATAATAGTTCCATAAAATTTCCTATAACCGCACTTCGCTGCGCGCCTACAGAAAAATTAATTTTAACTTTTATTGAATGTATCTGTCTGTGCAGTGATAATCTGTCACAGAACACGATAAAAGCGAAGGAATCAATGTGGAAACTTTTGGTTTTTCACTGTCAAATAATTCTTGGAGTTCTTTTTTCTTCAGTCTGAATTTGTAGATTTATTCCGATACTAGTCCCTGCACTCTGCTCAGCCTAAATCCGACTGGAAAAACAATCCGTCAAACACCACTTGTGTTTCTAAATTCATCGAATAGTTTTCTCAACCTTCCCTGCCTATAAACGAGTGCAAAGCACTCGACAACATTCAGGATTCGGCTTTTCATGATTCGTCTGTTTGCTATTTTGTTTAAGATGAGGGAGCAAAAGGACGTAATTTAGGGCTTATAGATTACAAGTTTTCCTACATGAGAATGTGATCAAACCATCACTTGCCGTTTCAGAGACAAAATATTGTGGTAAAAATTCTCCTTCAGTTTAGTAAAAGTGTTTTTTATGTATAAAATGTTAATCTTATTTTTAGTCTGAGAAATAATATCCTAGTGAGAATAAACATGATAAACTAAACCATGTTGTCATGTTAAATTTGACCTTTTCAGTATAGTAATGTTTATCGAGATTTGAAGAAAAATTCCAGGTATGATTAGTAAATTTTACTCTTTCAGAACAGTATTTATCATCCTAGTGCAGGTAAAATAAAAATTACAGGCGAACAGTTTCACACTTCGTACAAAATGGTGGTAAGACCATTTATTGGCTACCTTGATAATTGATCCAAAATATCCTGAAAGCTTTTATGCGGACAAATATTTTTGGTTTAACATTATTTTAGTTAAACATATGTTTTCCATTAAGATATTTTACAAAATTATATTTCCAATAATTTATCATGCCATTGCATTGAAAAATTGCAAAAAATTGTTAGTCATTTTTTAAAGGAGTTATTATGAATGAAGATATATTTAACGAAAGAACTTTTGGGACAAGATTTCTCATACAGAAAATGAAATTAGATGTTTCTACATAAAAAATTCTGGAAGAACACGTTGACCAAGTGAAAGGGTATTTTTTATCAACAATCTCAGCGGGTGGTTATCAGCCAATAAACAACTAGGATAATGTCAACTAATGAACTACTAGATGTGACGGAACTTGGCTAATTTTGATTCGATATTGGAACATGTACTTTTTGATACAAGAGATACACTAAAATTTTTAAATGTCCGGAAGTAAATAATTCACCGTGGACGGCGTGAATTATAAAAAAGATGAAGCAATAAATTTGAAACATCCGGTCTGACGGTACATCGCATATTCAAAGGTCTTGAGCCACAAGAACATGAAAACTATTGAAAAGAAGAGAAAATGAAATCTCGGACACGCACCGGAAACCCACACTTCCCCAGTTCTCTTTTGTGCAGAGGCATCTTTCGATGTTCTGTGCGTTCAATTCAAGGATTTTAGGCATCCGAAAATACAAAGCCGCAATAGACGAAGAATGGCAAGGCCAGGGGTTGAGGGACTGAAACCGAGAAAAAATAGTGTTTGAATGATTTAGGGATGAAGTGAAGAGCTTCTTCTTTCTTCCATTTATATTTCGAGTTCCGTTTTTTTCGTGTCTGTGGCCACCGCATTGAAGTAGCTGCTTGGAACAATAGGAATGGCGGGAATTAAATGTCGTGAATGAAATGTGAGGAATTCAGTTGAGAGAACGACTACATGAAAGAACAAGAAATGTCCGCATAAAAGACTCCTAGAATTAAAAAAGACAATTAAGGAATATATGTGTTAAGAATTACAGCTCTATGGAAATTGGCGATGCTAGGCTCGGATTACCAGACAACGGTTTTTCTGAAAAATTACTTTCGATTTTTCTTCGAATATGGTACGTTATAGCGAAGTCTCAAGGAGTTATCAAAAACGTCGTTTGAAAAACGCCAATCATGGGCGTTGTTGATTTCCTGCGATTAATCGTGACTGTGTTGTTGTATGCCCTAATGTTTTCATTCCCTAACCCTTCTCAACATTCCCGCAATCCAATTATGCTTAATGTATATTCCTTAATTAAAATTACCTCTAATAAAGTCTAATCCGCCTTTTTTCAGGGAATTCTTACCCATCCTAGACCCTACGTCGCAAGTCCCAAAATCTCCGCAGATCGCCAGGCACGTAAAACTGACGATTCCTTTAATTCTAAATTCATTAGTATTAATTCGTCATTTTAGCAAAGTAGTCATCCGAGCTACGAAAGTCTCTCGGACACTCAGTTATTGGAAAACAAACATTTTTCAAATAAAATATCACTTTTACTTTATGAATAAACCTGTATCCAGAATTTTATTCATTGCCAATCCAACAGTATAAAAATCAATAAGATGTTTTCAAAAAACCGCCACCTGGCAACTCTGCAGCGATTGACCGCCATTTTCGTCCGGCAACGTATTATAGTCCAGTGAATGGGTGTCTAAAATACGACTTTCGTTTCCTAAGCTGCTTTTCGTTCGAAGTTGGATTTTAAGGTTCTGGTTGAACTTGCAGGACAATGAGAGTCCTCACCCCCAGGGTTGAGGGTGAAAATTGCAAAATTATCCCCAAAATTGTGTGTCTCCTTACCTCCACCAAAGTCTGGCGCGTCAACCAGGCTTTGGAATTAAATGGACTGGAGATTAAAATTAACACATATTTGTTTTATTTTCCAATTATAACATTATGATGAAAATCTGCTATCGAACACTTGAAAATAATGTATGAAAAATCTCATATAGCATACACTAAGTCCTGTAGATGATGTCTATTTAGTGAATCAACTTGAAATTAATTAAGCATTAACATAAGACAATTGTTGATTTCTTCAAATAAAAATAAAAGATAATTGACTGCAATGAATTTTCCGTAATTATAGAAATTTCCAAATCGGGCCAAAAGCTCGAACCAGGCTCACTACCGGGCTTCGCAGTGATCTATCGAAATGTTGGTTCTAGATTGGCATCTCCATCGGTTGAAGCCATATCCATACTAGGAAATACTAGACTTGGCTGTCTAGAGTCAAGCAAGTTTGGCCCTGTTGTCAATGTTTGGCAAAATCTTTTCTCCTTTCATTTACTTACAATGATATCTCCAAATTTTTGCAAATTTGCTCATTTTGACATCTCATACGTTAATGGTAGGATAATGGAAATCCTCCCAGCTGATTAAATCAGCCGCGATAATAACAATTACGACGATAACGTAATTATACCCCGGAATAATACGAGTGAGAAGTAATACCTCGAGTTCCTCTCTCGTCTCCATTATTTCACATTGATCTAGCGTGACAAGAAGATAGGATGACGTTAACGGGTGCGGAAGTAGCGCAACTCTCATCGTAGTATACGTTTATGCTTCCATGGTGTTTCTCAGTGACGTTCATGATAGTGAAGTGTATAACCCATTCCTTTTCGTATAGCTGTGGAATGGAGGACCGGAGAGACAAAGAGTACTGGGTTAAAGAGGGGAGGGAGAGGAGAGAATGGAGGAGCCCTTGATGACGTCGAGACGTAATTTGCCTACTCGGATGAGATAAGAACCCACTCACCTGCCTCATACCGTGTAATAATGAGAGGATTCTCAGGCGCAGATATAATAAATGTCAAATAAAATTTTTATCGCTCAATTCTCGTGTTTAAACGGCTGAAAGGAGAGAAATGAGTATTTTTGCTTGAGATGAGGACGAATGAACTCTGAAATTTTGTGAAATGATTTTTCATCTCGCAATTAAATAGTTTTGAAGCAATAAAATCACGCAAATGCAGCGAGTAGCAGCGTATAACCAGTAATCACGGGAAAAAACTATTAAGTCACGTATATTTTATGTCTGATTTGAGTATGTATGTTGTAGTTGAAATAAATGTAATAACATCCTTATTTCGAGTATATTTTATAGTTGATTCCAGTGTAGCCAATTTTAAATGTCAATTCTGGAACACTCGTACCTTTCGTCAGTTGATTCAGTGGGAACCGCTCATCAATTTGTGTATCTTTCAACTTTAGATTGGTCACCCTCCAACATCCGACAATTTCCGTGACCTACGCGGGGAAACGTCGCTCGGGTTATTTCAACGAAAACGTTGCCGAATTCACTCAACAGAGTCCAAACACGTTCAGTGAGTTTTCGTCAACGTCGCATCTCGGAACTTCTTATTTGGCATGGGAAAATACTAATGTTGGTCGAAAATAATTTTTTTTCTCTAATAATTTTGAAAATTGTGTTGTTTTGAAGCGACTATAGTTTTTTAAACACTTGGAGAAGTCAGTTTTTTTCAAATTTTTTTGCTCAGTCGATTCCTAGAAATTTATGGTACTCCGCGTGCGGTCTCATATGGCGACCAATCTAAGGCTCAATTACGACAGACACTGTAATTAATTAATTTGTAACAAAATTTGAAAACAAAAAACTAATTTTTTATTAGTTTAACTATGCACTTCATTTTATTTTTCGTATACTTGAAAAAACTCTGGACATATTCAAAACAATATCAGGGCCGTAGTGAGGCCTCAGAATTTCTCACTCATTTCGTGGGTATTTTCCAATTTCAAAAAGTTCAAAATGTTTCAATAGTGTATTGAAACATTAAGTGCATTTATGGGAGATCAACGTTTATGTATTATTCAGGTCATTTCTAATAGATATTAGAATCGTGGAAAAATCAATTTGTCATCGATATTATCTTGGAAAATCGAATATCCTGGCATTAGATATAACTTATCTATTCAAATCAAATACAAAATATACTTGTTTCAAGTTATTTTCCGTGCAGTATGTACATATAACTGCTATAAATAAATTCTTAACTGAAAAGGTTCTTTCGAAACTCTTTCTGGGAGTCTGTGAAAGGAATCATTCGAACGTTTTTGGAACTTCTTTTTGATAACATGAAAACATCCTTAAAACAGAAAATTCATCTGTGAAGGATAAATCTATATTTGATCATAATTTCCAAGGAAAGTGAGAAAGTCGAAAACACAAAGCTTTCATTCAGAACAAAAAGAAATCTTACCTTGAAATTAGCAAAACGGCGGTTCCCACTTGATGAATGGGAGATTCTGCTCACGAACAAAAAATCTGAAACAAAAATTCCGAAACTTAGTCATCTCTTAAAAAAAACTCCACTTCCTCACCCCCTGTCCCCCATTCTCAAGTGCATATTCGCATCGTCACGGTTAATATGTGTAATTCCGCGAGAAGCGGATCGAAACAGGTCCGTTGGGGCATGCGAAAGAACAAAACAACTGAAGATAAAAGTAAAGAGGAAAAAAAATCATGACCGCATCCAAGCCCGGCCCATTGTTGGGCACGTCCGAGAGACCCTAGAATGCATAAATTACGGCGCTCGCATTCTGTCGTACGCCGCCCTCCCCCGCACCCCCTTCGGTGCCACCCACTTGACCCCCCTATTTCACTTCTGTATGCCCTTGCCCCACGGTCAGTCGTCACTCCGGAGGGCAAAATGGGGCGTGGTGGTCTCGCCGGTGCCCAGAGGTGATAAACTGCCTGAAGGAAATTTGCTAGAACCAGTCCGATCGCTCTCGTCAACCCGCTGACAATACCCTATTTTCACTCTTTATTTATTGTGGAATGCATTCAAGCAATTTCAAAGTAGTTTAAAGGTATTTTTCTTTTCAATTTTCCACTTATCGAAATTTTTTCTCTGGTAAAATTGAAAGACGATGGTCGATAATGGGATTCCAAATATATCAGGGATATATTTTTTGTATTTCGTGAAATATTCTACTGAAAGAGTCGGATTTATGCGAGTCCACTTGTGCATTAAAAACAAAAAATATATATATTCTTATACATTGGCAATATATCGCTATATTAATATATGAGTATAGTAATATCATGTACTTCAGCCTATTCTTACTGAGAATAATGCCTAATTATTGATATGTGCAGAAATATCGGGGATATTAATCGAAATATACAGAGAAATATATGACCGAGATTGGTTTAGGCATACTTTTCAAGATATATTGAAAATATATTGAATACAAGAGCATATAAAAAATTATTTTCAGATATTTCAAATGGTCAATATATTTAATATTTTATCGAATTCAGGAACTACACGTATTCGCACTGAAAAACACAATATCACAGCATTCACCACATTCATTCCCCCAGTCGTTCCAATAAATCGACAAAAAGTATTTAATGAGTGAAAATTCATTTTCTCAATAATGTTGGATGCCTGTAGGTGGTAAATTGATTGCCAGGCTGCGCTTGAAATCGAAAAATTCCACTATCCATTCAATGCGCTCACTCCACTTCGAAACTATCTCTGAAAGAGGGAAACGAACCCCTATCCACGAAATACATAATTTGTTATTTCATTCCTTAAATGTTTGAAGAAAAATTTTGAAATAATATGCAATAATATGCATTGGAGTACGTTGGGATGACGCTTAATTACGTACCTAGAAAATTAATACAAATATTCAGATAAAAAAAAGCTGACGAATTCTGTGATTAATAGGACACTAAAATTTAACACTCGAGAACGTTTGTAATCTTCTACATTATTGTATTTCCAATGAAATACGTGGAAAGTGCAGAAAATAGCAACAGGTCATCGTTCCGAGATCTTCAACAATTGTAAAACTCAATTTTTACAAATTGTTTTATTGAAGAAAAAAACAGAAAGGAAGAAAATTTCCATTTTTCCTTTTTCCCCCATAAAGATATAATTTTTCTACAAACCGACCAATTTACCCACTTTAAGCAAGATATTACCCAGCGCATAACATTACGAAATACCATCTGCTGTGTTTGTACTTGGTGTTGAGCAACTGCAGATGCCTGGGTTAAAATATATAACTCTCGTGTGAGGTTTTATAAACACGCACGGCTGCAGTATAAATAATGAAAGACTTGTGTGAAAGAGAGACTTCTCGGTAAGAAGAAATATGCCGATCGATAAACGTTAAGGTAGAGATAAGATCTCTCCGGTCGATTGGTTTTCTGAAGAAAGAAGTAGTGGGGAAAAGTAAGATGATTTTTTTTATAATAGAGGCGAGGAGAATTGATGCGATGACGTGGTTGGAATATTCATGGTTACCAGTCCTCCTGAATGGATAGTTAATTCATTAATTTGAATTATTAAATTGTCCGGGGTTATATTTACCGTTGGTGAAGTGAATTAACACCGTACTAGGTAATTATTCAATTGTCGGAGTGCCAATTTATTCACGGAATTTTAATTAACTGAGGTTGATTCACAAAAAGAATATAGAACAATATAAATATATTCAAATTTTACGAATATATTTTGTATTATTGAGAGAGAAACTGTATACATAACAATTGAAATTGATGAATTTATACTTGTAAGCGACATCTTTAGAAAATACCGATATAACGGCACAAAATATCGCAATATTAAAATATTTTATCTACTGATATGTCACTTGTTGACCACAAAATAGTCCTAAATTCAATATTAATTGGTAATACATAGGTCATATCGCGAAATATATGGCTGAATGATATTACGATGATAATATACAAGTAGAGAATATCTCAAATATTGAGATTAGAACTTCAACATGGTCTACGATCAATAATCCGCGACGAAAGAAATATACAAAACTGTCGGTTACTCAATTTAATGCCAACCAAAAGCAAGAACAAAGACAAACAATAATTTATTGCATATAAACGAATTCACGTGGCAATAAATATACTCTTGACATTGCTCCAACATATTCAAAAATATTGGTATTTTGTCTCGTAATATACAACAGTCTTGTGATAAACATTGGATATATCTTGAAATAAATTGCGTATTACTGTCATTCTAATAAATCAATATATTCCTATACTAATATATCGTCGTATCTCCGGCCCCCATAAAACAAATAGGGAATGATGTCGAACTATATTAATATCACCAAAACATATTTTCGTTTAAGTAGTCATCAAAGATCTATAAAAAAAAGCATACAAATGAATAATTCTGTTGGCTGTCGTCAGCTCTACCATAGCATTACGTGTCCCCAAGTATCGATGACCCAACAAACTTTACTCCCTCTCCCGCACGAGGTCATAACTGACCTTTATATCACGACAATAACTAACCACCATATAGCAACATCCCCCATACCCCCAGCTCTACTAATTCTTGTCTCAAACTCCAACAAATTCAAAGAAAGATTCCAAGTTCATTGTCTATCCAGTTATATCACAATATTTGTTACTTAATTCTTTCTCAGCTTCCCGTTCACGAGTATTTCGTGACATTAATTTATAACTCACCCCTATATTTTTTTTATCACTCTCTCTTTTCCTCCAAACGACCTAAATAGCCTTGCCTCTGGCTCACGGCCCACCCTCGTTTTTTTTCTTGTGTCCAGACCTTTTTTCCTCACTCACTCTCTTACATTCTTTATGAAGTTGATTTATATGCGACTCGTCTCCCCTTCTCCTCAAGAAAAAAAATCCTAAAAATCCTGAGACTCAAATGTAAATAAATCAACACGTTTGTTTTTCGTACCTCGATTCCTCCGAGAATATTGTGGGCATTGTATAAGAAGATAAGTAGAAACTTCAATGTTTTTTTCATGGAAAAATATACCAGGGCAGACCTTTTGCGGAAAATTGTAAAACATAAGAGTCATGAAGGTCACAAGGTTTAGACTCATGTAGGTCAGAACTGTCTACATTACATCCGTGAAGGTGAAAAGGGTCAAGATATATGAGGCTCATAATCTTTTGATAACTTTATAAGAGTTAAGACTGTGATACACATCGTGGTCATTAGGATGGTAAGGCAAGTTCATAAGGGTCTCAGTGGATGCAGTTATCTAGCTTAATGGATCAGACCTTAACAGGGTTAAATATAGCAGTGTTCATTTCTTTTCACTCTCCAAAAGGATTTAGCCAACAAAAAAGTGTCATAAGAGTCAGATGTAGTATGTGTGAAGGCCGTGCAGGTCCAGAGATTGATGAAGGCGATACAAATTAGACAACTGATCAGGGTTACGATTTGAAGGATAGTCAGGTGCCTGATTAAGTCTTAGAGACCTATAAGAAAAGCGGCCATAAGCGTTTTAAGCAATTCATTTGTATATGAGCTGCATGCAGGATTCGGTATACAAACGCTAAATTGAATCAATAGGATCAGTTTTCAAACTCCAAAAAAGTTATCAGTGAGGATCACAAAGGTTCAGAGACGAATAAGAGCTAAAGCAGTCAACAAATTGATAATTTAAGCTCCTGATGAGGATCAAGAAGTTCAAGCTCTTACGAGGATCGTCAAAGATCATAGGCTTCCGGACATTATCTCAAATGGTCAGTCGTGACAGATGGGACTTAACGTAATCTTCATGTCGAACAATCGTACCTTTTTCCCCATTTTCTGAGACTGAGAATTCAAAGGAAAATGTGTTTTTGCCTTCTTTTTGTCTTTTGTCTGTAAAGTTAGTAGAATAGGGTCGGAATATCACGTTTTCTCGGCCAAAATTATGTTTTCTGGTGCTCGACTAAAAAAATTGATGCTCTAATCCTTTGAGATTTAAGAGTAAGAGTTGGAAAATGGGGGTGATTTAAAAATTGAATAGACCGAAATTATGTGCTTTTGAAGTGCTTCCAGTGAATGAAGGAAAAAGGCGGGGGCGACTGGTGTGGGAGAAACGGTACTTGTAGGGGAAAACTCGATTTAAGAGTTGAAAAATTGAGATTAATGATAATTGCAATCCAAGCCGACTCCGAATTATGTATTCTTAACGTGCAATGAGAAAAAATGTAGAAGGAGGGGAAGAATTTTGGGTTGAAAAAGGCTTTCCTGTGAACAATCTTTTTGAGGGGCGAGCAAAATAGGATTAATACATATGATGAAATAGTCATGGTCAGAATTAAGTGTTCTATAAGTGCTCGAAGATAATCAAGAGAATAGGCTTAACTACATAGAGTAGCCTTCTGACCGTTGGCAAAATTATAACGATTTCTGTCTTTCTTTTTTTAATCTTTTTGTACTTGAAACTATGTCTGTATTCGACAGTCGAGATCAACAAATTCGTGCCTCAGTTATTAGGAGCAGTTTTTTTTGTAAACATTTCACCGTGCCTGAAAAAAGACGAGATCTCACAGATTAAATACGGGGATGTCCCCAAAATTCAACAGACGCATGTGAAATGTCAAAAGGAAAGGAAAACAAGCGGGTACTTCATGCCCAATTTCAAGTTGAATGAATCCTTCGCAACGTTACCGTGCTAACAATCTTTTTTGGACAAAACAGAAAATGTGGAATATCTCGAAAACTTAGGGCTAACGAGTATACATATTTTGGTAGAGTACATCGAGATGAATATTTTCAGAGTTGAAAAATTGAAATTGGTTTCGTAGTTTTCGAAATATTTGGGAAAACCGGTTCCAAACGAAATCAAAATTCATGAAAAATTGTTGGACCAATCGAGCTCACTTGTGGCACAGACTTAGTCCTTAGTAATACCTGTGACTTGACGAAATTTGACCTTTCTCGGAATGATATAAGCCGTGTATTCCTTTAACTTTCTGAAAGAGTAGGCCAAGTTGACGATGCATGCATACACAGATGGTGTCCAAATTTCGTACTTTTCCAGGTCACCGTTTTATATCATTTCCAAGGAAAATTAGAACATTCGAAAATCGTACGGTCACAAAGCTTCCATTCGGAAGCAAAAAATGGCAAAGGATGTCGAAAGAATATCTTTGCAGTAGTTTTCTTACACATTCTTTATTCCAAAATAACTCCACGTCCCATTTGTCAACACTTCAGTGGTTTGAGACAATATCCGGGCCATTAGGGTTGTGAGACGAATAAGGGTAAACACAATCAAGACATTAATAACAAACACCTGATACATATCAGAAGTTTTCGTAAGGGTCAACACTCTTCTACGGGTCATAAAGGTCAAGCCTTTGTGAAACTTCTGGGCGGTACATTCATTTAATCTGATAGCGGATTCTACACGTAAAAGTCTCGAATAAATCAACGCTGCTACTATTCATTTTCCCTGCCCCAATTTTCCCTCATAAAATTGCAGAGATAGCAAAAAAAACAAACTGACAATTATCATATAAAATTGTAACGTTTTTACTCGAACGATTACGTCGCCGCAGCTATAGGAGAGCTTTATCCCTCATAGTATTCACCTTATTTTCCATTTTTCCCCTCGGTGTAGTATTGGTGCTTCTCCTTTCTGAAATCCCCTTGGTCTCTTTGTCGACCATACAGTGACAGCGGCGCCTCTGGAAATACCGAGTCTCGGGCCATTAATTCTGTTCTTTTCATATTCTCGGGGTAGTCGGGAAAAGAGGGTCATCTCTTTTTCGCCTTGATCTCTGGGTTAGAAGCATCGTTAATCCATAAGTTTTATTTACTTCGGGCGAATGACAATTATGAAGTTGTGAAATTATTGCAATAATTTCTTTTACGCATTGTAATGATATAATTTCCGGAAGTGAATGGATAATATTGAAAAGAGTCAATGATTTCATCATTAATGTATCATAATCGTGATTGTTAACCTAATTAACAATAAATCTATGGGAGTTTACATTTCGAATGTTTGTCAAAAATTAATTTTCAAATGGAATGAATAGGTATTTGTACGATTAGAAGCTCTTTTATTCTAGTGTTTACACTTGAGAGTAGAAAACATTTTTATGAGAGAAAATTCTAGGAAGTTTCGGGGTGATGTGTATGCTCTGTTTTTCTGAATGTATACAGAGGTGCATGAGTAGGACCATTGTTGATGGGAGACATCAGGTTTAGGGTGTTGTGGCTCTTTAGTCTATTAGTTAGTTCTTTTAAGGAAACGAACCAGAGCGGTTGTGCCTTTCCAGCGTATAAAATAAAAAGGATTCACACGTCTGATTATTGAAGCATTATCCCATTTCCAATAAAATCATATTGGCTATATCGAGAAAATGTGTCTGTGCTAATGGTGATGAAATATATGACGAAATTAAACAGATTTAATATTTGCAACAAAGGTATCCCATTTGTGACTATCGAACATAGTTAATGTCAATAATTCACATGAATATTAAGTGTTCACCAGTGATATATTATATTATTGCTAGCCTACAATAGTCTATTATGCGCGAAGTCAAGAAAAGCTCTGTTTTAAGGAAGGACGTGAGATTAGCAGCTTGAACCGAAGACGAGGGGGCTTTTGAAGAGAATTAGAATTAGAGAGAAAAAATTTCCGCTTCAACCCAGCCGGGACTGGAAGCCGGGTCTTCCAGTAGCACGTAGTTCTTTTGACGTGGAGCGCTGTTTTACTTGAATGCAATATTTATCGAATAACGATCACGATATGAAACAATTCTGAAGTCAAGAAGCAAAACGAGAAAAATATTTTTTCCCCAATTCGATCCATTATATTAACTGAATTGTGATGAAATGGCCGAAATAGAGCATTAGGGTTGGCTCATCACAAGAGTCACATTCGTTTTGGTCTCGTCATCTCATGAAATCATCATAACGTTTTATGTATGTTACTTGCGATTCATCAGGTAGAGTCTCATTAAAATAAATTTGTGCGTCTTCCAGCAATTCGGGAAGTATATCACTGTCATCACTCGTCATAAATTGAGTAATATATTCATCACTCATTTTTATTGTCCTTCCTTAATCTTCAATTCGTAGTTAATCACACATCACATATTTTACGCTACAATTTCGAAGAGGTTAGGAGGATACGACGTATTACACAGTAAAATTAGTGGATAAGTAGATTTTACTAAGATGGCCCGGTCATGATCAGAATAGTTTTTACTTCAGGGGGTATTTTGAAATTACAACGAACGTTGGTTTGAGATGGGAAATAGCTGTCACGGATCATGAAGAAAGTCTCATCTAGAGGAGAAGTTATTTTTCATGATGGGAGAGCAGAATATCGTTTTCTTACCTCTAAACTACCTACACAAGGTCTATTTTTCCGCCCTGATCCCAGAAAAATATATTACGCCATGAAGCTCTTTAAATGTATTTCTAATTAGTATAGAAATATATTTCATATTTACACATTTGTTCACCGCTATAATACTGAAAAAGTGTTTGTGAAAATCCATTTATTAAAAAGGAATTCAAAGATTCGAATTTAAACATTCATTCACTGTTGACACAATCCAACTAATTTTAAAGGGATACCAAAAAACTATTTCTAAAGATGGCCCCTGTCTGATAAACTTTCAGTTAATTGAGAATAAGCGTTGCCGTGTAAACTTCAGAAGATACTATTAAAGATACTGACGAGAGATACTGCTATTATCGCTAAAAGTTGGGAGTCTGAAGCGAAAAACCGGACCATGACGACAGACGCGTGGGGGCAGGTGTTTCCGAACCCTTAGGGGAGGTGAGAAAAGATTTTGTATGGCGTGGATTGTCCCTAATAGAAGAGTGCGGGACTGAGGCCTTTATACCTGGAGTTGGGCAACGGCACTGACGATCAGGAAAGATGAAACGCGGAGAAAATAAAATATTGGGAGATTTTGGAAAATAAGGACCGTAATAAAAATTCATTGATTTGTTGGGAATATGAACATTCTACAAAACATCTGTAATAAAAGGATTTGAAGAGAACGATTTAATTATCGCAGGGGA
Source organism: Diachasmimorpha longicaudata (assembly GCF_034640455.1). Classification (NCBI taxonomy): domain Eukaryota; kingdom Metazoa; phylum Arthropoda; class Insecta; order Hymenoptera; family Braconidae; genus Diachasmimorpha; species Diachasmimorpha longicaudata. Next base: position 3,680,570 of record NC_087227.1, on the reverse strand, counting down.
GCGTTAATTAACGTCCCCGAAATTTTGGACACAAAACGAGTTGAACGATCACATTACAGAAATAAAGCTAGGTTAAATAGACGTAAGACATTTTCCATCGTGTTTTAGTCATCACAATCCAATTGCAAATATTATAAATATTAATCCACTAGAGCACAGCGATGATAATCAATTTGAACTTCGCATAATAATAAATTTATAAAATGTGAGTTTAAAAAAAGCGTTGGTCACTCCATCACGTTCTTATCTTTTCTCTAGCGAGAGGTGGTTCTTTTTTTCTTATACCAAATGATATGTATTTTTATTATATCACTAGGAAGTTTCATGTCTTCCACGCGTAGGAACTCCACGCACCAGATTTTTAAACCAAGAAGATTGATTTTATGAGAACGAGAAGTTAATTCTGCCCCAGAACAACATCGATGGAATTATGGCTGTGGCTATTCACCGGGGGCGTGAAGCACGCAGGTGTGTCACACGGACAATGCATATGAGTTTTCGCCTTCAGCCTCTTTCAGGTATTTCGGAGAATTTTTTGGCGTGTTTAACACACATCATGCCCAAGTCTTCAGCGTCTTTCACACCCGGTGCGAATAGCCACGCCTATAATTATTATAATGAATATGCTATTTTCCTACATCACCAAAAATTTTTGAAAACACCTTCCTAAATAATAAAGCAGGAAGTGTCAAAATTTAGGAGCTTTCTGTATTCTTCTAATATCTACATCTGTATAACTTCCTACACAATCATATGGGGATTACATGCACTGAGAGAAACACCCAGTGAAAACCAAAGAAATATTTCTTCCAAAATTACCAAAATAATGTTTTTCTGAATCAATGCAAATTCGTTGGCTTAGATTTATTGTTAGTGATTTCGAAAATTGTATTGCCTTCAAATATCACAAATAGAGCGACAATGAAGAATAATTCATGTTTGTCTAAAAAATATATCGTTGTCTCTATCAAAAATTTGTTTTGATAGAGACAAAACAAACACAAAACAAAAACCCATGGAGCCTTTTATAAGAAATAAAAATCCTAATTTCTGTTTTACGCACTAGATCCATTGGTGGCCGCGCCGTCGTTACCTCTTTGCTATATACGTTAGTTTCAATATCAACTAACATGTTTCGATTAGCTCCGCCATTTTCGATTAATCAAGCTCAGAAATTGGCATGTTTAACACCTTAAAGGTGGACCCAGATATGACATAGGGATTGTATCGATTAGTTGTCGTGTCGATATCCACCCAATCGATATATCTCGTCCAACTTCCAGCGTCGAGAGTCGAGATAATATGAAAATCGCTCCATTAGTATAGTGGGTACGAATATCTGAACACAGATGTGAAAAAGAACGAATGAAATCAGGAGAGGGTCAAGGCCCCCCTGGAGTTGACGGGCCAAGCGGCCAGGGGGCTAAGCCCCCCTCTGACAATGGTAATATGAAATAAATTGTAACTCACCTTCAACTTGAAAAACTCTTGATTAAACTGACCGTTATAAACACATAATGCTGAAAATATATAGCCCGATGTACTGAATCCCGTAATTAAATAACCTGAAAATTCACAGACGATAAAATTATGTGTGAATAAGAGATTTATGATTAAGGCCAATATAATTTTCGAGTTGAATGGTACGAACTCTGTTTGAGTGTTCCATAATCTGACGAAATATAACTTTGCACAAGTGATATACCCGCATTTTTCGTATACACAATCCGAACATACTCGCCGTATATGCGCTTCATATACAGATACATAACGTAGTACCGGGTTATACACATAGATCGTAATTCAGGCTCCCAACAGGGATTTAAGCTTTCATTTTGATAGGGGGGATGTACCCAGTATAAATCTCAATTGCACTGTCGCCGGTAAAATGAAATTTTATTAATAGCAGTTTCGTTTTGTCTTTCTGCATACACGATTTTTATACGCCATCGATGGGAGGAGGTATGAGGGAGAGTTTAAAAAAATATCAATGCGAATCTCTATCTTTTTATTGATAAAAACAGCCTCAAAGAAATATGATCGAACGATTTGTCCAACATTTTTGTCCTATTTTTTTTCAATTCTCTTTTTGTTCTCTGAGATTGCAGGCGTTTTACTACCCCCGTGTATGATTGTCGGATATGGCATGAAACAGAATAGCCTACCACCTACCATATTGCTCAGGAGGCAAAGGCTTTGTAGAGAGTTTATATGTGTGACCCCGAGGGCCATAAAGGTAAATGGCATATGAAGCAGTACTGCTACTGTTACACAATCATTTTCTTTATTTCAATAGATTTTTTAACCCCTCATGACTACTAATTCATGAGTTATTTGATTATCTTTGAATGTCTCTGCGGACACAATTTTTCATATATATTTTTACGAAAATATATTCTCGGATAAATTGTGTTTTGAAATAGATAAATCTGATATCACATTACCGACCATTGATGTATAATAACTGTATATATTCAGCTACTTTCAAGTATATTAGTTCATCACTTTCATTTTTAGAGTAATATAAAAATATATTTTATTATAACAATAAATCTACTCATTATGTGATATTTGCACACCTGATAAACCATATCCTCACATATTCATATTGATATTGATATTAATATCGCCTGGTTATATTACATGGTCGATAATAAAAAATTGGGGTGGAATGTTAGGGAAATAAATTAATATATCAATAATTTTAATGTCAATCTACCGACACATTGTGCTGCGGACATTATTGGATAACTCGAGAGTATTATCGGAGCGAGATTAAAAATTGTTTAGGAATTTGTCTGCTTTGGAAGGGTTTGAGATTTATGTTCAAGTACATAGGAAGAGCGAAAATGTTGGGTGGTGAATAGAGAGAGATGGGAAGAGCGCAGGAGCGTGTAATGCATTCCCGTTCATTGTTCCTATCCCGTGTGCTTTCGATCGATGGCGAATGGTGGGGTACTCCTGTGCCATTATTAACGAGTCCGAGTGCCTCGGACCTTATTGTACTCCACGGCGAAATGTCTCTCCCAGTTTTGGTGGGGGTGAAGGGTCATGTTAGTGTGAGTGGGATGATGCGCAGCGGTTCGTTCAAGGGCCGGAGCGAGAACGCGAAGGGAGAGGAGGTGTACTCTGTGACCCCAGTACTTTCGCCAACTATTGGATATACCATCAACTATTTTGTACTCGAGTTATTTTTCTCGGTATTGTTTGTCGACTATCTTCGGGAACTGTTTCGAACACTCGAGGGGACAATGGCAACGGTGAGAGGATACTTGTAGTGGAATTGGGTTAAGTTTTTGGGGAAACTGTAAGTGAATACAACTTGTGAGATTTCTATAACAGGATATAACGATATACTGTATACGATATATTTGTTATAACTATCATATGTAAATATACGTCAATATAAATATTTATATGTAAATATATCAATTTTAATTTATATCAATATATATTCACATATTTTGAAGGACTTGGAAATCCATTCCAAGAAGATATGAATCAAATAAGGCATTACATTCAAGTGTGAAAACGGAAAATATCGACAAATCCGTTTCACATTCCCCCTTTTCCCGACGTCTAACATACGCTATTTTCTGACATAATTATTTGGAACAGTTATCAAAATTTTGGTGTATAGATTATTCTGGCGGTAAATTTTTTTGCCCTTGAGATTATTTTTGCCAAACATTCCTTAACTTCAGGGAAGGCTTTATTTTCTAAATCCTTTATTTCGGAAATCGAGTAATTCTCTGACAATGCTGATAAGGTTCGAATTGCGTTCATTATATTGTTCTAGAGCATGATCATGTTACTTATAACCTCGAGTGAACTCCTGCAATAATGATGAGAATTAAATATTTCATCGATATTCTTCCCTCGAGAAAATCGGTAATTTAGAAAAACAAAATAATTATTAATGAATATGATTATCATAGTTTAAACCTAACTCGATCCCCCTGGAGAGTGATTAGACCAAAGAAATTAAATTTTGAAAAAATAAATACTTCTCATAAGTAACTGGATATTTGGAAAAAATATTTTTTGTTCCTCTGTGCCATTGAAGACTCGCAGAATGCGAATGATCGATTGCAAATTCGTTATCCGATGTGTCGTTGCACAGATATCCTTTTTCTAGTTACGAATTTCTTATTGACGATGCGCCTGACTGATGCGTACTGGCTGATGCAATACATTTGGCATGACGGAACTGATGTTTTTAGCTATGCACGTAGTAGGAGTAAAACGATACAGGATTGGTTGAAAATCCAACGACTGTAGCGAACCCCAAGGTGTAATTAAAAAGTCAGTTGTTGTAACCGAAAAGTCATTGCTCTGATGGAAAGTAAGTTTTTTGTATGAAAAACGGTGGTGAAAAAGGGACTTTACCAAGCACGTGTTTCAAAAAATGTATTACAACGTGTTATTCAACCAGAATGTCAGCAAAATGGAGGAGAAATTCTAAAAACAATTATGTCACGATTGGGGAAACTAGAGCGAGGGACAATTGTCCGTCAGTGTTGAACACATAAAACTATCGACAATAGGGTTTGGAGTACCAGACTTTTGGTAACAAACGGATTAACTGTTTGGCCCTCGTGTACCAAGGCAAACATTTCAAACCAGACTGGATCTGTAGTGGCCCGCAGGGTTCATTCGCTTTTAGTCGTCGTCTCGGTTTGTTTGAACGTTGCCAAACGACGCGGAGGTAATAATTATTTGTACTGTTGAAACGCGGGTTGACGAGGCAGAGGGAAATTTCAAGTGTTCGAATGGATAATGATGGTCATCGTTTTGGGGTCTCCATTACGGCTCAGCGCTCAAGGGGAATTGATTTTGGATTCAGCACATTGAGAATGGGTATTGTTAAGTGAATGGGAATTGATATATTTTTATGGATAGGAGCCATATACTTCATCCATATTTTTATTGATAAAATATATCAGATATCATTTTACTTCATGTGGTTTTATATTAATATTTTTCACTTTATAATTCACGACATAGCTAACATATTCAATCGTCTATTCCTCACATTTGAAATATATTTTGCTTAGTTTGCATATAAACGAGGGAAAATTTCTGAACTTCTGTCCGCATAAACATGAAAAAAGTGGAGCAATTCTTTGATTTATGCATTTTGCGAAAAATCCCAACCATTTATTTTATTATTTGGAAAAAACTAGTGATTGAATGCGTGAAAACACAAAGCGTCAGAATTTTAACCATTCACAACGAGTTGAATCCATTTACATTCTCAATGCTTGCATAATTAGAGGCCAATTGGACCATCGACCTCCATATTTTTATTATTATAGCCCTCTACTACCCTTTCCCCAGTGAGAGCCAAACGCAATGTGAACACAGAACGCGAGATGTTTGCCAACAGGTTTTTCAACGAGTTCACTTGCGAATTTTCATATTACGAGAGCATTAAAATTTGATTGCACCCCAGGTCATTTCTGTATTCACATATAACTCTTGTATTATTTTTTTTCTTCTTTACTTTTTATTTGTTGAGGAACAAGGGAGCAGAGGAAAAATATTTACTCGCAAATGTCATTGTCTTGTTTTCCAAATTGAAAGTGCAACAAAAAGTTTTACTTTTCTCCGTTTTGTCGGATGTTGTTGGGTTTCATATTTTTTTATTGAAAAGAATGAAGGTAAAAAAATCTTATCCGTATACGAGTGATGGGTCTTTGAAATGGTTGAGAGATGGTAAAGTAGGATATTTTAGACATAATTAATATCTCGAATATACTCAATTTATAATATCGATTGTACATCTCTCAATAGAAAAAGTTTGACATACCATCAATATAGCAATGTTTGATTTTCCACATTGCGGGCAATAATCGATAATCCACAATTAAACCCAATACTTTCATAGAATTCATCAAATATGTTCCTGCTGGTTCGACCGATAAATCAACAGGAATATTTCAATTTCTCAAAATACCACCAACTATTCCCGAACTACAATATATATTTCGTTTCAGATGAAAAAATAACTAAATTCCTCATAGACTGTTAAAGCCAGAAATACCAATCGTTTATGATTAAAAATCCCTAAAAAACTGATAACCCGCAATGCAAAATTTTCATGCTTATGGGAGGGTCGGGCTCAGCGTGAGAACTGTCTTGCGAGACTCTGGGTGAGAGATCCGCGTTCCTTAATAATGAACTAACTACTATTAGCTCGTGCAACTATTTCCACATAGGAGAAGGCAGTAGAGACAATAAAACCGCCTAATCTTGGCCAGGTGGAAAAAAAAACATTGATTTGCGACTCAACTCAGACTCTACTCGTTCAGTAATGGCTAGTGTTGCCTTGATACCTAACTCTGACTCAAGAGTCAGGTAAGCCTTGGTTCAATAAGGCTCGAAGCATACATACAGTTTTTAACTACAAAAAGCTCGTCGTTTATATATGTTCAAATTTTCTAACTAAATAATAAGCTTAAGTGAACAAATAAAATATTGTGTTCCCCCATTTATGTGTATTCAATTGCATACTATTGGAGTATATTGACAACCGTGATTCAGGCGTCACTATCACATTGCTGTGAAATGGTGTAACGGTTCGTTCAACTTTCGAAATCTATATCATCAAGATTTATTTTAGACCGGACTATCAACCCTGTTTCAAGACTCACTTTAGAGATTGGAAAAATGGTATCCTTCACAGCCTAAACCGGACTGATAAAGTCTTGAATTTTCAGTTGTAGTCCGGCCTAAGCCAGCCTTGGATTAAGATTCAGACATGTTTGTGTCTTCCGTAATTTCCCACTTCGCTGATGGGGAACAATTGAATGTCGTCTTGTAGCTAATTGATAAATTTCACAATTATGAACAAATACATTTGGATGAGCTTCCATGTTGAAGAGAAAATCGGTTCAGTGGTTCTCAAGACATTTCCTCCCCGATCGTTCAGCCATTTTCCCTTTCAGCCGCCCATCCCTTTGCTCATCCAACTCGCTACTGCTTAGCTTCAGTGAAGGCAGGTTAACCCGCTATCTTCTGTGCTGTGCAGCTGCTGGTGGCAGGTCCTATTATTTCTCGCTTGATATAGGCAATTAATCATCAGAAGAAGGAGACAGAAAAGAATTGCGACCGCGGTGAATGGTGGGATAATATTGGACAACGATGGGAGTGAGAAGGTATCATAAAAAAATTGGAATAAAAGGGACAATGGGGTAAAATCGGATAGCAGGATAAAATGCGATAGTGGTTAAATGAAACCCTAAAATCAACCGGAGTGGTGAGTTATTCTGACAGTGCGGTGAATTGGGATAACGGAGTCAATTGGAGTAGGCGGTAGAACCGAGTAGCAAATTAATTTAATTTTTGATATTTTTTCACTTTGTAAATTCTCTTAGTTATGGCTCAGTAAATTGTTTGATGAAATGAAATTAGTCAAAATGAATTTTGGAGTAAACATGACCAGAATGCTATTGCTGCTGAGATGGCGGGGTAAAATGGAGTGAACCAGATGACAGGCTAATTAATCGGAGGGATAAATTGAACCGATACACAGATTGTAGATTAATCAAATCCCTGGGGTTCAGTGGAATAATCGGGTAAAATCGATAGCGGGGTAAAAGTGGTAGGCTTATCAAGTACGAGATTGGGGTAAAATGAAATGGCATGGCATGGTTAGGATGGGAGATAGATAAATCTTCCAACTAGATGATGAATTTAAGCCGGGGACGAAATTGGACTGTAAGACGAAATAGGACAATGTGAATTGATAATGGAATAATAACCCGCCAGTGTATTTTACCATATTATTATATTTTTCAGACTTGTTTTACTGCGGTTTGATCATATTTCCTTCAACGTCTGTGTATTTTATAATCAAGGTATTACTAATTGGTTTTAACAAGATCTTGAGTGTAAATTATATCCAGGAACATTGGGCTCAGATTGCAGCAAGATCTGCAAGTAGTAAAGGAACTCTTAGGGGTAAACAATGGTTTATGACACTGTTCAGGCACTGAAATACCCGGCGGATCGTTCGATGGCTACTAGATGGTTAGTCGATTGGGCATCGACATGAGTATTTGCTCAACGGCTGGTTGATCATTAATCGATCACTATCAGTGACGCCGTCTAGCGGACCGAACACCTTTATTTCAATGCTAAATAGAGGTGTAGAACCCAAAAGGCAAGTGAATGAAGAAAACCCTGGAAAATTGGCTTCTGATTTTTGCGAATGCACTTGATAATATAATTATGCTTCCTGTATTCCTTCAGTGTACCTCGTGACCGCATCGTGGTCAAATTATTCAACATGGCGTCCCACTCTCTGAGAATTACAATTTCAATAAAAGATCTTGAAAAGATACTGAATTTTGTGTTCCGTTATGGAGCATTGAGAAGTTGACATAATAATATAAAAAAAATCATGTATAGTAAGTTCTTTTTCTTTTGTTTATTCACAAGGCTTATGTGCTTGATATAAAAATGATTATCACTGTTACCATTAAGACAATAGCAATACAAATATAACAAGTTACGTAATAGTATTAACTTCATGAGCACATTATCCACAAAATAATAAATACCTCAAATAAACCGTGAAATAGATTGTAACGACCTCTACAGAGTTATTGCATCAATTTAAATGTTAAGGAATCAGGAACACTGCTCGTAGTATAATACAGGAATTTGATGATTGGCGTCTAGAGAAATACGACGTGAGATATGGTAAGCGAAAGTTACAAAGAAATACTATCAAAGAAACCGAAGCCAAACCATTACCGAAAAAATGCAAGAAAGAGGACGATTGTCTTTCTAGTCCTCGTCAGTGAACTCATCCCCTCCTTTTATCTATACCCTTGGAGTGAGGAGAGGACTAGCCCAACTCTTGTTCATGCGATATAATGGTCATTCATGCCCATGGAAACCAAACCATTCAAAAGGGCACCTCGTAGAGTCCCGAATCTCATTAGCTATTTTTGATAATGATAACACACCTTTAGCTGACTTGTGGAGCAGTTTTCACTGCTCTGAAATCCAACATATCGGGGCGTATGTCAAAGACAACTTCCACGAGTTATCCCGTGAGTGCAATGTCGGTATTTTGGGAAAGTGATACCACCGTAGCAATATGTGGATTCTTCCAAGACTGGAGAAACTTCGCAGGGGTTTCGTGCAATTTTTTGATAACCTATGACCCGCGAGGTCATTTTCATACACTGATCGCACTACAGCGATTATCACTCATCCGATGGTCGAGTACTGGTCGATAGGCAGTCGATTGCTACTCGATTGCCAGCCGATGGTTGGTCGATCGCCAATCGTCGGTCGATCAATTGAGCAGAGATCGACTAGTATTTGACTAGTAGTTGACTGGGTGTACGACTCCATCCCGGTATCGAGTGATCCGTCAGGGAAGCCGTCACATACCCTGTATCTGTCCGAATGATGATCCCATTACGATCTGGGTAAACCTATAGCCCATTAATAAGCAGGCGACTTTATCCAAATTCAATAATGTTTGGATCCAATTAAGCCAGTCAGTAATTGATAAGGCTTTTCTGAAGTATTACTGATTGGGATACATCCTGGTTCTGCTGATTACTAATACTTCAAGAAAACCTGTCCAGTTACTGAGTAGAACATTCGGATCATGCCATCATCTGAAATTGCTGAGGACACCTTATCCACATTGAGCTAAGTTTAAGCGCATAGCGGTTGGATCATAGTTTCATCAGACTGTGATGATTAAGGAAAGCCCCTGCAGTTTCGTATCTTTAGGCTTTATTCACTAATAAGGCCTCCCTTATTGTTTTTTAGTGATTAGTAATTGGAAATCTGAGATATTTTTTCAATGAAGTTACGATTCAAGAATGCTTATCAGCTGCTAGAAAAGTTGTTCAGAAGTTATTTTGACTAGGGGCGAAAGGTGTATATAATAAATAATCTTGAAAATCCAAAAGTAATGACCGGAAAAATCAGGCTTATCATATCAATATGTTCATTTATATTATAAGATTTGAACATGGAAAACCAATGTGATTTTTTAATTCGTATAGGCTAGACGAACTTTCAAGCATTCTGCGACAGCTCAGTAGTTAGATCGGAAGATTGATTATCCTCAGAGTTTCGGGTTCGATCCGAAGAGTAAAAAATATATTGTGCTTCTCGCCAAGATATTGAATCTGGTAAAATTCCCACCATCACATAATCACAGTGTATATTGCAATATATCCTCAGTCTATAACATTGAAAAATGATAAAATTGTTAGTTTCTGTTCGTATACCTTTGCGGGTTTTTACGATTTGCAATCCCGCAATCACCGAAGGACGAGGGAAAGACCTGGCTAGATAAAGTCGTCTGTTGACGGAGACTACCACTCGGCAGTGAAACTGAGATTGGAGCGCTACAAATTTTTGATCACCGTCGCCGGGAATCGAACCCGGAACCATAACAAACTAGTCTAGCACTCTAACCACCCAACCCCTTGCGTCCGTTCGCGAAACAACATATTATTAAAATATATACGATTCCATACATTTAAAAGTGATTTAACTTCTCGCATCTTGTCAAAACAATGAGAATCGTTCATTAATATGAAAACCCTCTGAAAACCGTAAATGTTTAATTATGAAATATTATAAATGCGGACCTGCAACATAATTAAAGCTCATTAACAGTTTCTCTCAAAGAGGTCTCGGAATTTCTCTCTCATCTCATGCAATATAAACCTCCCCTGTCAAACAAAAATCCAAAGCAAATGAAAAAAGCATGAAAAGCCGTTTATAAAAAAAGCTGGGTACACGCATATAACTCAAGTCACAAACGCGATATCGCATGGTAAAGGAAGACTCGTCATAAATTTGAATACATCGTTACGCGCCCGCTGGGCAAAACGAGGCGGTAATTACAGGAGTTGAGCCTTACGGGGGCACCTCTAATCTTTTGATAAATTATCATGATGGCAGGAGGTCGGTTTTAGGCGTGACCGTACTAACAACCATTCACATGTATTTAATACGTGAATACTAAAACTTGGTATTACTCTCCCCTCGAAAATTTACGTACACCCCTCGTCCCCAAAACCACCCACTCACCCTGGACGTTAGCAGCTGTAATGTATATTTCAATCCCCTTTTCCTCTCCTTCGTTACTCACTCCGCCCAATTGGAAACCACCTCCAGCAATTTCAATTTTTAAATTCTACCCTCACTGAGGGAGTAATTGTGATACATTTCTTATGATAATATTTGATGAAATGGAGGTGATTATTATCGAGGAAGTTCAGCCAGGTGGCGATTTCAGTGGAGCTTTTTATTGTTTCCAATTGGATTGCGTTGATATTGTTCATAATTATATAGAGGGAGACTCGTGGGGGAGTGGAATGATGAATGGATTGCTTTATGCGACGCTATGTGAGACTATAATTCTTATCAATAATGACAGGAAAAAAGTAGTAACGTGTCTTGGGGGACAATTTTTTATACAAATATACAATTTCGCTCCGTTAGAAAATCAGATGAAACGTCTGTATATAGAATGTCGATTCTGAATATATCCCTGGGATAGATTGCGGACCTTGGTTGACTCTAAACTGCCAAGCCTGGCGTGTCCTAGCATGGGTTTCCCTTCAACCGATCCTGATGCCAATCTAGGGCCAACGTTATTTCGACAGTTCACCCCGAAGGCTGGTGGCGAGCCTAGTTCATATTTTGGTTCAAGCTTGTTGTCCAGTTTGGAACTTTTTAGAGTGGGTCTGGCTTCAGTCAACGGTTATACCAATAGAGTGATGAAATTATGGAAAATTGACTGGAGTCCACTATTTTTTATTGTTATTTTAAAAAATCAAAAATTTTTTTATTGATGCATTGAATAGACATCACCTGCAGTACTTTATCTTTGCAATATGAAATTTTTTATACATTACGTTGAAGTGTTTGATAGGGAATTTTTATAACTATGTTACAAATGCAAAAGAAAATTAACATGTATTAATTTTGATTTTCAGTCTATTTAATTCCAAGCCCTGGTTGACGCCAGACCTTGGTTAAGATGAGCTTGGATCAGGCCTGCTTTGTACTAGTGGGCCTATGTTGGCCCTCATCCTTGGACCAAGCTGAACTTGCCAAGCTTGACCCAATTGTTGGTGCAATTGTTAATTTCTACCTGGGATATAACACATAATTGTCGATATCCTCTATGCCAACAGGGTAGAGAAAACAACCATTATATTCTCAAATATTACGCAAACCTTATGAGTGGTTATTTTCATTTTCTCTCTCCATAGAAATCCCGCAAGCATACCGACAGCAAAATCAATATTTACCTGATCAAAATTCTGATTTCACCAAAAATATTCATGAAGCATAGAATATTCTCTGTAATACTGACCGGCATTTCATTCAGGTACCATGAAACTGTTTTAGCTCAAACGCAGAAACAGAAAAATATCCCAAAAAATTCGAAAGGATTAAAAATAACATAAAATCCATGACGAGTGGGGGAGGGAGGAGGGGGGCTTTATCGTCCCTCCCTCTTTCCACCCTCTGACGGATTACCAGCAAACGAACGTGCAGCAGCGAGTAGTTTCCAGTGTCCTCTTTCACTATTTCTTTTATTTCACTTTGTCTTTATCGCCACTTCAACTTCTCGCCCTTTGTTCAATACGAGAGACTAAGGGTTCACCTGCAGTACTCGTTTTAAAAAAAAGAGTATTAAAAAAAAGGGAGAGAAAAAATTGGACGCACAGATGCTTCATGCCAGATCCCTAGCATAACTCCGCTCTCCTGACTTTTCATCCCCTCGTTTTCGTCATTTCCGTTATTATTCTTTTCCACTGGTGAGTTTTTTTTTCGCAATTTGAAAAATTGAAGATAAGTCTACATTTTCCGTTATGGTATGATTTTTTTGAAAGAAGGGGGCAGGGTATATGTTATTTGGGGGAACGATTTTTTATTACGGTATTTCAGAGATATTGTTTGGGGTTATCGTCTGTACGTGGGCGAGATAATGAAATTTCTATTTCTAGTTTATTTTAGTTTTTACGGTGGAAGCTGACGTTCTACTTTTATTATTCGGGATAAAAATTTAATGAAAAGCACGCATGGGAGATCCACAGATGAATCAAAATATTATGGTGGATTGCGCAATGGATATCAATGACAGCGTGAAGTTGGAAAGATTAATTTGGGATTTTGCGGTAGGTTAATTGTACGGACCAAAATATTGGTAGCACAATGGAACAAAAATTACATACATTCTCCGTATCTCATAGCGAAATATGCTTGATGATATTACGAAACCGTTACGCATTTTTTGTGGTGTTTCGTAATTTTTGTCTGAGTATTCTGTAAAAAATTCCGATATTTCCATTTAAATTTTCCAAGTCACTTGTGCAATTGCTGAGCAAACTTCACTTCCGTAATGTTGGCTGAATGTGTCTCTATATGTAGGATGGCGGAATTTACACGGATAGAAATTTTCTACAAAAATTGCAGTACGAGTACTGATAAAAATCGCAAAGTCTCGGTTGTGAACAAATATAGTGCTGTTGAGATGAAATTTATCGAGATTTTTGCTAAAAGTTCGGAGATTGGCGAAGAATTTCCCAGAAACTCAGGTCAAAAATCACGTTTAATCGAAAAATATTTTTCCTACTAGCATGAAATTTTTTCTCTCGTACTGAAATATACTGTGTTATCATCATTTGAATTATCGACATATAACTATGACCGAATGACCTGGCTATGTGAAACATACTCGATGTATTATAATTACGGTAATGGATACAGTGAACAACATATACAAATTATTCGTAAAAAATAAAGATTATAATATTCATACAACAATATTCCCTTCACAATAGATCTCTCCCAGTCTCAGTTAGCAATTGTTAATATATAACCGAACCTTAAAAAAATGCTTCATAAGGCCCAAAATTTTCGGCTTGTGATTCCAATTATCTTCAGATATATGTCTAAATTATCATGATATTTACGAATACATTATAATTATATCAATATATCACAGAACCAAAATATAATCAATAATATTTCAGTTTCAATATCCTGCAGCATCAACAATATGGATAAATTATATTTTGAAGTCAAACAACAATTTTCTAATATTTCTTTCTTTTACTGAGCTGATAAAATTCGAGTAGGTAATCGTTACACCGTAGATATTGAAAACCGTACTTCTACGCTTAATCTCTTTGACTTTTTTGTCGCAATTGTCAATGTTTAACCGACCCTATAAAGTTCATTCATCAAAAAATATCACATTTCCCAGCACCGAAACGTCAGAAAACTTTCAAAGATCCCATTGTCACCGATTCTCATAAAAAATTCCGTACATAGATAACCTCAAAACTACCAGCACACATATACACACCTCAATGTGTACCCTCGGATAGATGGTGTTAAATTGATCCCGCATATCGTTGTTTGTTCCCCGCAAATAGTCGATTCAGCTCTTGCTTGGAGGGAATCGATTGCCAATGCTTTGGAGTAAAAGAGAGGACAAATGGCCGATTGTGACGATAAAAACGAACTTTACACGAGATTGGAAAAGTTGTAAAAAAAAAAGAATACACATCACCACTCGTATATCTGCACGTCATATCGACAGTTGTACGAATGCTTGAGCAATATGATTATTCGATAGAAAACGGCATTTCAACGGGCGGACAAACACTTGAATCTTCTGAAGTCAAATCGATGAATCGAAAGCGCATCCTGAGGTGAAGGCTATCAAACTGTCGGATTGATTTTCCCAATATATTGAACCCTAATATTCCATGATTCCAGATATTTGCGACATGTCAGTAGCAAAATGGCAAAACGAGATAAGTCACTTTTGACATTTGACCAGTTTTCTATGAATATCTCAGAATTGAAGGAGAATTACAAAATTTTTATTAGCACCTTGTTTGTGAAGCGAATTGCGCTCTACAACAAATGCAATAACAAAAATTTTGCTATCTCTCTTACATTAGGAGGTATTACGGAAAAATTCGACTGAGAGACGTCGATTGATGTGGATGTACCACTTCGCTGCGGACATATTTTTATAAATATATAGAAATAATCATAATTCCCCGCATAAATTTTCACACGGTCGTAAAAAAATTAATTTTTCATCACGTTTGCAAAGAAGAAAAAAAAATGAGCTAAGAATTCGATCAATGGATGATCGAACGATTAATTCTACAGCCAGAACGTTTGGTATTGGGGGCACAAGTGGGAGGTGGGTTTATACTACGTGCAAAGTCGAGTCGTCAATTTCCTGAATTTTCTCCCGAGGCACGTAGCAGCGTCGATTTTCAAATCGATTGAACGTCGGGATCGAGGCACCGGAGGAACGCTGAGTACATATATCCTTTTAAAACCCCGTGAGAGAGAGAGAGGAGAGAGCGGAGAATGTATATGGCATGTACATATGGTAGAAATTGAAGTGAGTGAGGGAGTAAAAAAAAGGGAGGAATAACTGAAGAATGGAGGGAGGGGAATTGCTGGTCAGTGCTGCAGGATATATAGCCCCGTGTGGTCTGCAACTGGAAAGGAGTGCGCCGACAAAATCGTAAAAGGAGTATTCCTCCTATACCTTTAACCTCTACTTAGTTACCCTATCTCTTCTTCCTCTCGTATTTTTTTTCACTTTTCTTTTTCCTGTGTTGAACGAGCAAACCTCTACGGGAGTTTAAGAATCTCGGGAGAAGAGTTATAAGCTGGGATGTGCACCCTGTGGTCCGGTATAGCATCCAAAAAGCCAGGGGAAAAAGGAGCCGTGGTCTCGAGGACTATTCGTCATTGGGTAAATCCAGGGCGAGTTGCCCTTGCAGTAAGATTTGGGGGTAAGGTGGGTCTGGGTGTCGTTGTGGTGAATCAATTGATGATGGGGCTGTGGTTCGGGCAGTGCAAAGTCGGCGATGATTGATTATAAGGATTTTAGGAGAAATGGTCTAAGGTCAAAGGGTGGTTAAAGCGATGGTGATTCTATCTTTGGATTTGGTGGTTTGCAACGTTCCGTTCAACTAGGATCTTTCTGCGCTAAATGAAGATGACGAACTAGAAATATATCATGAGCTTATATCATAGACATACAACGCATGGGGATAAATCATTTTAGTCAGTCTTTTAAAACTTGTGAAAATTTACGATTTACGATTAGGGTCTCAATAATTAGGTTCAGACAGGTGGTAAATTTACCAATAATAATGAGTAATTTTGTACGATTAAGTAAAATTAGAAAGTTTCCTTCCTTTGAGGATGGGCTTTAATGTCAAATTCAAATATTTAGGTGAATATGGGATATGCAAATGAGTTATGTTGTTATGTCATACTTTTGAAGTAAGTAGAGAGCATTTATAGATGACCCAAATCACGGGTGCCTTCACTTTTTCAAAAAATAAGGAAATCCTTAAATGCTGAAAAACTAACGTGTGATATAAGGTTTGGTAATGACTGAGATTAATGGGATTTTATAAAATCCTTCCTGAAATGTCTAGTATTTTCAATATAATTTTGAATTATTCAATGAAGATACTGGTTTGGATTGAAATAAATTATTATTTTAAATCCACATAATGCATGGAAATTAAGACAAGAAATGAGGAATTTGATGAATTCCGTAAATCTCCGGAAATCCCTAATATTCATTAGTGGCAAAGACCTCGATGATAATTACATCAAAATTTTGTATCGATATAATCAATGATATAGTGTTGATTGACTACTTAGCAGCGTTAGTGCTACCAACCATTAAGGAACAAACGGACATTTAGATTTGTCAGATATTTAAGAAACTTTGTTATATTCTCTCCTTGTGTCATGTTCAATATTTGGCCGATTGCATGAAGATACCATTACTTAACTGAGTAATATCTTTATCCAAGATCCAAGACAATGGCAAGAGAATTCTTCGATGGTCAGCAAAAATTTATGTTCCATTCAAGAATGAAAAATGAGTTATATTAGAAATGGTATATTGATCAGATTGTAAGAAGCTTTAATGATCTGAACGTTTCATAAATTTCTGCCAGCAGTCCATCAAACTTCAACCCTGTTGTCATCGATCACATAATCTCTAATGGAATTCTCGTCACCATTAGTGTCGGGAAAGCTAATCAAATGGTCTCTCCCCCATTCTGACGAACAATAATTCCCCTACCAATCAAGAAAAGATCTGAATCCTCTCAACCAACGCACAAATTCTCTATGATTAATAATCTCATCAACTTGTGAACACGACTGTGCACAGTATTCCCAGCACACCTGGCTATTACGTGCAGGAATTCATGCATTGCAGCACAACGGTTGATATAAACGGGCAAATGGCTCTAACACAGTCTGCCTCCTCAATTAGCTTCACTAGGGCGGATATAAATGCCGTTCAATCGCTTTGAATGCCTTCTATCCATTGCGCGAAAATATTCCACGGCGATTTTAGATTTTAGCCCCTGCATATAACAAACGAAAACCCCAAAACTGTACACTGAAGCTGTTAGAAATCTTTTAGAACATTTAACTATTTCACCATCTGACAATACACGTTTCTCCACTCAGTCCAAGTTTTCCTCGTGTTGGAGGGAAAATGAGAATTACAACTTTTAATGAAAATTGTTGCTGACGCATGTGAGCGGCAAAGCATCTATGTGATATTGGATGTATAGAAAAAAAATCTATGAATTTTACATTTGCATGTGGTAGCACTTCTGAGGGGAATCATGACTAAATCCTGAAGTGGTAGAAAGGACCAATTAACCTCCATTCAATTAGGGAATGGCAATCTTCTTGCATCCATTAATATCAGAAACTGCATGCTCAAGTGGTATTTGGAAATGGAAGAATTATGAATGTGAAGACAGTTGATTTTATCTTATTTCAACTAACTTTTAGGGGCCCTCATGAAGGAGCAACCGATAAGCATAATTTGGGCTTTTGATGGGTGGTTAGTAATGGGTTTTTTCTCAACCACAAACAAAAAACGGTAGCTTCAATAGGTTTCTGGAAAATTAGATGGACCAATTACGAAGAATAAATTGAGTGGTTTAACTGAAGGCTAACTACATGTTAATCATTGAGTATTACATTGGTATGCATACAAAAAGCTGTATTTTGTTTATGGTTTATAAATAACATATAATCTGTTCCTATTCATACGTTAGATAAACCGCCCAATTGATACCAGAGAACTATTTTTATATTATCTACTCTTAAAGCTTAGATAATTAATTAGGGGATAACATTTTCAGTTACAGCTCCCACATTGTGTTTATCATAATTTCCTCGACCATAATAAAGATGCCAGGAGTTAAAAAGTGATGGGACTTTAAATTTTCTTAATAACGACACATTCCAATTGTACTTTGGGGTTTTACAAGATTCATAAGACTTTAATGAACATGTCATATGATCCAAGGATATGAGGGACATATTTTTAGTTTTTATAAATGTAACATTCTATCACCGTAAAATAAAAATGGCCAAGTAACGTTTCTCTTTCAAATAAAAATCTTTCAAACTCTCTAAAAACGAAAAAACCCCGAGGTAATAAATATTCTTAAGATATTTATTTCCCTTTTATACTCCCCAGCGCAACGGGAAGAAGAACCACATGAAATCTGCGGAGGAGCTCCATTCCCAACGATGTAAATTGCACTCTTCTTCTCTCACAACCCCACCCCTCACTCTACCGATATACGCTCTATTCACCATCAATGAATACGAAAGATGAATTATTGCGGACGATCGGGCACTGGCGGTACTCAACACAGGGAGCGGGCAAAGTTTGCCTACCAGGAATAGAAAAGAGAGTATGTGAAGGGAAAGGGAGTTTGAAAGGAGAAGTAAGAGAGAGAGAGAGAGGGCGAGAGAACCTTTAAAAATCTTCCTATCGCTGCTATCGATCCTACGTAAATGTGTTTCGATTGCAGTGCGGTGGCTACAAAATGCGAGAGGGTACATACGTCCTCCTATGTATTGGTATTTTCCTGTTGGAAAATCGTCATACATGAACCTCTAGGTAAATGTGGATGTAGTCTTTTTTGTTGGCGGGGGTTGGAGAGAGGGTGGCGGGGGAGAGAACGACGAGAAAGTGCTTGGTGGGTGTGTGGTGAGAAGAGGTCTACGCTTTTACGTGGGTACATAAAATGTGGTGCAGGATGCAGCTACATAACCGCTCATATATTAAAAGTATAGGTGTGTTAGTGCATATATTTTGGGAAGATTGTCCCCTTTTTCGCTGAAGGGCATTCAAATGAATAAGTAACACATTCTGTGTGTTAGATAATTTTTTTTGGTTTCGACTGGGATTTCTGTCAAGTAGATGATCCGGAAATTCAGTTCGAAATATTTTGTCCCTCCGAACGAAAGCATTGGGATCGATGATTTTAGAATCTTCCAATTTTGCTTGGAGATGATTTAACGTGTTTTGCAATGTGAAGATAAAGTGTTTTTAGAAAATGTACGGATATCTGGAATCTCGTGGTCATTTTTCGGAAAAATTGTGTAAATGTCTAAATTTCAAGTTAGAAATGTCAACTTTTCTCTTAAGCGGTGTTACTTTCCAGTATTTTGGAGCGTTGTTTCAGCTTAATTGATAAGCAGTAATTTTCGTAAATCTGTCCTCAATATCTCAAAAAATACGTGAGCGAATTGAATTAATTTTATATTGAAATATTCCTTGTGCTAATATCTACTGAATCAAATGATAATTTCGTAATCTATCCATGCGATCGTTCTGATATTCTTCATTTTCATGAGAAAATCTTTGTATGCGCGATGGCGCTTGGAGATAAATATTCAACAAAAATTACGTATCTTTCCCGTAATTCCGGTGCGAAATGAAAGCGAAGGAAATTTTACGAAACTGTCACAATAATACTGTCACGTAAAATTTTTCAGTCGATTTAATAATCGCTAGGCGAGCTGCGGAGAGAGAAATATCTAGTAAAAATTACGCAACTTGCAGTTGCGCACCCTCACCGTATACGGAATTATACGGTATAGTAATTTTTATCGTATAGTTCACGATATGGTATTTTTTTTACAAATCACTACAATCACATTTCGTTCCCGAATTACAGAAAAGATACGTCATTTTACTAAAGATGTTCGTGCGAGTACGAGTTCCGTAATTTTTGCGGAATGTTTCCTTTGGTGCAATCTGAAAATTGAAGGTTGATGATAGTTGAAATTTAGTGGATTTCTTATGGTACCGTAGTTTTAGATTGTCAATGGACAGAAACTATTGGAACGATTTCCTTTTTTTAACGAAAAAAATTCTTTATGGTGCCGTCTATCACAACTAATTACAATACATATACTCGTTCACAGTAAACTGCCGAAATATTAATGTTTTTCTATTTTGCTATGCGCCAATTAATATATGATACTTTCGGGAAAGTCTAATATTGATAAATTGGTCCATAAAAATGTTAGTCACTCGGCGCCACTCTGCTATTCCCCTTCAATATCCCGTCATATTGGCTTGGATAATTAAATTCTCCTTATAGATTTTTTTCCTTTGAATTCCGAAATTATTTTCTTATTCAGGAAAATCCGTCTGAGTAGTAAGAAAAGTCGCATTCGTAAAAGGCATCTGTTGAGTGAAGAGGAATCCTCTCTAGAATATCAATATTCTGTATCGAATGCCGAATGCTCCGTGCTTTATTCGTTTTCTGTCCCCTCAAGAATCTCCATCGAAACAAATTCCGTATATTTCCTCGGTTATTTTATTCACTCTATTTTATACGTATTCAATCACTTAAGTGGATTTGACACCCCGCAAATACGAGCGGTAAAAAAAGGGACTCCGGTCTCAAGTTCTTGGTTGAAAAGGACACTCTATCTCTTTTTTTTTAACTCCTCAAACTGATGGCACTTTCAATCTGTACTTACTGCATATTTTCCCGCACTTCTATTGGGGGAATTAGGATGGCTGTTTACAGCTGAAGGGAAAATCTCTTTTCTCCTCGGTTTTTATTTCTTCCTTTCAGCGCGAACAATGACTGAAGCGATGAAAAAGGGGTAAGTGGCGAGATAAAACCGAATGACTATTTCTACTGTGAGAAAGCTTCTTTGAGACGAAGAATTGAAGTTTTGTTGATGAGAGAAGTGAAGATTAGTGATACATTTGATTAAAGCGAGAATCATAACCTTCTAAGGGATACTCTTTAACGATTAAGATCAGCAACATTGGCGGGCCATAAAAGCAAAAATGTACTTGCTTCTTTCGAATGGAAGCTCCTTAATCATCCGATTTTCGGATTTTCTGATTTCCCGTGGAAGTCATGTAGAATGGTTGAAGAATGTAAAAAGACAAAATTTGAGCATCATCTATGTATGTGCACCTGGTCAACTTGGCCCGATCTTTTAGAAAATTAAAAGAATAAACGGCTACAATTATTCGGAGACAGATCAAAATTCATTAAATCACAGGTATCACTAAGGACTACGTCGGTGCCAAAATTACGTTCGATTGGTCCAGCCGTTTTTCATAATTTTCGGGTTCGTCCTAAACCGGTTTTCGCAAATACACGGAAAGAAATGTTAGGTAAAAATGAGGCGAAACAAGGAATGAAGGTTATTTTTATCATAAAAATTAGCCTCTCAAGTCTAATTTTTGCCAACAAAACTTCATCTAAAAAGTGGGTGATTGCCATTTTGTCCCACCAAACGCCTTATAAAGGTCTAATTTTTATCCAAAATTTTTTTTCGTTCATCGCGAAAACGATCTTTTACTTGTCAAAATATTCATCTCGATGTACTCGACGTCAATCAATCAAAATTTTACTATCCTTGCTCACCTATCTTTCGAGATATTCCAATTTCTCTGTTTTGTTCAAAAAAAGTTTGCTCGCATGGTAATGGTTTGCGAAAAATTCATTGATCAATTTGAAATTTGGCATGAAATTTTCTCTAGGCAATGAAATATTTGGTAATAAGGAAGGATTCAATCGAATTATTAGTTGATTTAATATTCCAATTCTTCTGTTGCTGCTGAAAAAAAAATTGTAAGCAGGTTACTGTTTGGAAAAATTGCTGTATCAATTAAAAATTCATGACAAAGTTTCTTCTTGGCAATGTTTGGCATTGAAGAACAGCTGAATCGAGGCATTAGTTCTTGAGATACTCCGCCTTATTTTAGTGGGTTTAGAGCAAACTAATATTTGGGGATTAAGGAAAACTTATTCTGTTAGAGGAATCATCCATCATTCCAGGGATCCAGCGATTACATGTTATACATGGATCATCCTTCAGCTCGATTCATTAACCCGAATTGACAGAAGCCAATGGCTATTCTGATGGTACATGAGGCATGAAATGTAATAGTAGCATAAATATTGCGAATGTATTGGGGAATGTAAATAGATTGGTAACGATTGTTTTTATTGGATTGTTCCCTCCATTTCAGTCGATACGTCCAGCGATTGAAAATTGCAATTTCGTATAAAATTACATATTCAAGCTGAAAATATGGAATTTTCGGAGTATCAGTTGAATCTATTGAAAAAGCATTTTGGTGATTTATTTTTATCAATTAATAGTGGAGATATGGGTGAATTGGTTCCAGCGGGAAACATTACGTCTGTTTCTTTTTTTTGCGAAGAAAAATGGTCATTAAAGAGTGCAATTTTTACTGTAACGATACAAAGCAGTTAAAAGTGAAAAAATACGTATTTGACCTTTATAGTCCCTACAAGAATCATAACACATGATCTTTATGTTGCCATTTGTATTTGATACGCAATTGGAGTTTTTCAAAATGTAAAACGAAACTATCATTATCAAATATCGCTAATAATCGATTGTAAATTTAATATTGCGAAGCGATAAGATAACAATTGCCGATTTATGTCCTATAGAAACTGTGCAATAGCCCGTAAACTCTGGATAATTCTTTTATCATTTGTTAATGACCTAATCTACATGTTCATGAGATAACTATAACTTAGGTTATATGTATATGAGCGAAAGATAAGTAGCATTGCTTCCCAATCCAAATGTTTCATGTTCGGAATGAATACTTTGTATACTTTCAATAACAATGATTTTTATTGGCCCGTTTCCGTAGCATCTCCATCCACAATTCAACCCCGAAATCATCTGTTTGATCAGAAACAACCTCATTTCCCTCCAGCCAGTACGCGGGCGCATAAATACTAGCGAATGACGTTCAAAAACAATAAAAAAGTAGTGACAAGAAGGGGAGAAAAAGATGAAAAGAAATCATTGTTTATACAGTACGAGACACGTCACCCCTCTTCAAATGTAACACTCAAATTTCGTATTTAGATTTTATTTTCCATGCGGGTGACAGCTACCATTCAAATACATTGCTGGGGAAAATCAAAGGGTCCAAGTGAGAGTGAATACAGATCTGAGAGAGAGAGAGAGAGAGAGAGAGAGAGAACAAAAAAAAGAAGCAGCACCGCAACACACCCCATCCGGTGGATTCTGCTCCCGGGGTTAACGAACCACGCTTGGACGATTGGCAAAGGGCTCGGAAAGAGCAAACGCTTTCGCTCCCTATTCTAATTTCCACACCCTTATATATATATATAATATAATATATATATATATTTTTTTTTCAGTTACATCGATGGAAGTAAAAGCGTGCACAGAAGGGGGATAAAGCATATTTTTCCAGCAATGACGAATTGGAGTTTATCTAGTCTTAATGCTCAAATTAAGGAAAATTGTGAAGAGATAAGGGAAGGATGTTCAGTTGATAAGGGAAAGCCAGTTATTCATTTCGAGCTGTCAACGATAGTAATCCAAAAAAAGTTTAGATTTGATTGACTTTAACGAATGATGTGTAACCAGTCCAAATGCTGGGTTGAAGTGCAAACGTCGGACAGTTCGGAAGTCCTTAAATGGAAAATGGCAGTCCACTGCTGAATTGCACTTTTGTACATTGAAACAACTATTCTCGGGAAATTGACTTCATCCCAAATGTGTGCCAGGAAAAAAAGAAATTGACAAACAAAAATTGTTCAAAATTCATACCTAGTGACAGGAATACGTGTAAACGTTATGAGAAAAAAAATAAATAACTAAAAATATTTTGATATCTTCTATTTTGATTTTCTCCCTTTTTCCATCATTCCGTCATGTCTCTTTTTCATCTCCAAGTGTCAAGAAATATCAGACAGGCGAAATCCAATTTCCATAGTAATTTTGTCCCACCCTTGGGCGTAAAAAAAAGATTTAAAATTTATGAGAAATGAAAAAAAAATACTGGGCAACAAAAAATTATTCTTGATTTTAGCATTCGTCTAACTACAACCTTCGGTTGTGGTACCTATTTACATTTCATTTCTCATGCATTCCGCAAAATCCTGGCTGTCGGTTGATATCAGCAAAACGTACGTATTCCACGAGACTGAAGAGCCGTATACTGACACGCGGCTATGCATTTTCCAACGGCGATTTCAGCATAAAGTCATTTACATTTTCGTTTTCTATTCGTTTTGCATTTCCAACTTGAAGCCACCGTGTCTTCTCATGGTTGGAAAAGCGTTATGTTTTTTATTTTCTCTTCGGAGGAATTACCCAGCGGGTCAACGCATTGTGAACCGGTTCTCGTGACTAGTGCAGCTGAACAGAAAAAATATCTGCCGTCATGTTAATCTATTTAACTGGCCTTACACAATTTATTCAAATTGTCAACAACAAATTTCTACCCAATCCATGTCTCCACCCCCGTATTTAACATGCAGATTAAATTTTCCAACGCGCACAATATAAAAAGTGACTTCTCTCCACTCAGAAAAGCTATTCAAAAAATCTTTAACATCGAGTATGAAACTTGAAAATTGCAGTGCAATACTATATATTTCAACAAAGCTTTCATATATAGAAAAAAATGGTAAATAGAAGCTCAATGTTGACAATGAAAAACTAAAATATAATCTCCCCGGATCGTTCATTTTAAGCCTTTTCATCACATTTTACCAGGGACATGGGCGAGAGGGTATTAAATACACGTGAAACAGTCGTGTGTATGAATTGAAGAGTGGAGTAGAGTAGAGTAGAGTAGAGTAGAGTAGAGAGAGAGAGAGAGAAAGAAATGAAAAATGGGAAAATAGTTTGGGGAAAAACAGGCTCCGCGAGCAAGTGCCAGTTTTAAATGCGTTAATTCGAAACAAGCCGAGGAGAGAAAGAGCGAGAGAAGAAAATCGAGGGAGAGAGGAAGACAACGAATCGCATTTCAACGTTAGGCAGATCATGAAAGCCGAAGGTAATCGGCTTTACTCGTCCGCCAGCTACCGTCCACAGGGATGAAATAAGTGGGGATGAGGGATGATGAGGAGGGGCGGTGGGAAGGGCAACGACGATATAAATGCGAGAGGGGAGTGGAAAGGATACGATGAATATCAAAATCCATCCAGCGCTTGTGCTTCTCACATTTTTCCGTCGTTATTACAATATCCAAACCGCATCACTCATTTTTTTCACACCCCATTGTCGTTATTTTGCATGCATGAGGTTAAAAAAATGGCGAAATTGAAATGAGAGGTTACACTTTGATGCTTTCCTCATGAATTTTTGTTCACTTCTTTGGGAGTGATCGATTTTCATCGCTAATGATTGAACAAAGTAAAAGTAAATTAAACGTATGATGAACATATGATGTTATTTTATGGCCTCTTCTATCCAATCGAGATACTACTTCAGCATTCTGTGTCCGTTATTATCATACGGTAAATCAAAGGACGATGATGATTAGTATCGTCAGTGCGTAATTAACACGTTAACGCTTGTTTGTGTCGGCTCGATTAGACACAACTACATCGTCCGTTATTATCGATTTACCTTAACACCTCTGCAGTTGGGTATTCAAGTTTTGGTAGTTATAGAGGCGTAGGATAATTTCACTCCTGTCTGTAGTTACAGTGATCCGATGATTCCTGGGAAGCTGATTGGATTAAGGAGTTTAGATTGCTATTTGTATAATCTTTTTATTCAATTGTTTGAGAAGATTGAGAGGATACAGGATAGAAGCGTTAACCTGTTTCATTGGAAATTTATATATTTTTAGGGTTTGGAGGATCAATTGGATAATAGTCCAACAGTATCGTTTCACAGACGATCGTTTTTATTCAGATGTTCTATAGTATGTCACAACAAGTACACAAATGCCAAAAATTTTTATGTAAAATGCAGACATTTTTGTAGTGAAGATTCTTCCTAGATAAAGATATCATAAATTCTGATAGTGACACTGATGTAGGATAATTTCACTCTTATCAGTAGCCTAGTAAGCTGGCGATTACTAGGAAGCCGATTAGATCAAACAGTTTTCCCACTAGTATTCCGGTAATCTTTCCCGGTAATTGATGGCCAACATTGATATTTCGATAGTTATTACTTAAGATGCTGTGGAGGTGCTGTATCTATTGGAAATCGCTTGTTGCGTCGAAGTATATCTCGTAGTCGTTGGTACCGAAAAAGGTGGAAAAACAAATCAATTTTTGTAAAAAATGCGCCAAGAAGAGGTTTTACACAATGGTTTGTCCTCAATGTTTTGAAAAATAAATATAAATAAAATGATAATAATAAAATCCATTATGATCATTAGTGAATTTTTAGATAAATATTCGATATGAATTTAAAATCAATGTAATCTAAGCTTCAAGGGTCGAAAATTTAGGGTATTTTCTCAATTCTATACAAATTAAATCTGTCAAGTTTAAAAATACTTAATAAAAAGACATAAACAAAAAAAGGGTCAAATAAAAGTTTTGTAGGGTGATTGTTGGTGCGGATGTTTTCACATCACTGTCTCTATCAAAGTCCATAGCAACAATTTAATTCTCCATTTTCCAACCCGTGCCAAGAACCTTGATTATCCTTCAAAAATTTTTTTCATCTTACAGAATTCTGGTTTGTCACTCTTTTTTATTTCTACTTATTTTTTTTTAATGTTCAGGACAAACCACTACGCAAAACTATTTCTTGAAGCATATTTCACAAAATTCTATTTTGTTTTTTTTCAGCAGATTTCATATTTTTCTTAAATTGAAAAAAAAGGTTTCATATTTCATGACTCCTTCAGCACTCTATGTTTGAAAATTGAATTTAGAATTCAATTGAATAAAGTTCATTTTTCATTTTGCCACTTTGATTGTTCACAACACATTCAAATCCACTGTTGATAATACTTCAATGTCATACGTACATTTTCAAAATAAGTCAGTGCTGCCAACGCTACGAATTGATTTTGACATTTTTGTAATGTAAACTTGTGAGCATGTGAAGATGTGGCCGTTACTAACCGCGCATTATCTTATACTGTTGATAACATTCTAAATCATTATCCACTGGTCGAGATAATTTGTAAAAATCCTTTAGAGACAATGGAAGGGGTAGTTATGTCATGTATAATCCCAGGTAGCGCTAGGCTCAATCGTTTAGGGATGGGCATTCAGAATCAAAACTGTCTCTTGGTCGACGCCCTATCGGCATCGCGACAATACAGTTTCTATTTTTTATTCTGCACGAAAAGTGCCAGTTTATATAACTAGACAGGAGAGTTTCAATGGCTCTTGGAGTAATCCTTACACATCATTGATGTCGACGATCGGAACAAGTCGAAGTAAAAGCGCTGAATCAATAGTATCAATAACAGAATGATTCAGTTAGTCTGCTCTCTAGTCAACACCTATACATATAAGACACTCTTGATGGTCTTTGTTCGTGGAAAGGGCTTCTTCTACCGAATCATACATCATAAATTATACTCTCCAAGAGTTAAATCACTATAAGTAAATGGATTCTGCCTACATTACAGTTCCACTTGACCCAATACATCGGAGAATGTACACTATACAGTGCGATTATTCCTAAAACCGTGAAGATCCAAGTTTTGGTCGCGAGATTGTGGTTTTAGTATGCAGAATAGCTGAATATCTTGTACACTTATTTTCAGTTTTTTTTTCGCAAGATTGTTGAAAATTCCCCTGTTCTTGTGGAATGGAATGAAAGGCAGAGAGATGGTAATTTTTTCGTCTCACTCGTACAGTGGGACTTGTGCAAGCACGAATCGGATGAGACTGAGGAGGGAGTGAAGAGACGTATCTCCTTGAAACTTTGGAACCCATTCTCCCTTGCGCTCCTTCCGTCCACTTTTTTTTCATCCCCTCCACGCTCTCTCCTCTCACTTCGTATTACGGTCAAACTACTTGTAAAACAAAGATGGAGTTTCCCCACTGGAGACTACTCAGAGCACTTCAGGGTATGGAATGCATTGCAAATTGGAATTTTTATTATTTTTCTCTTTCGTGCTCGACGGGAAATGGGAATTTCAAGAGTGAAGTCTCGCTTGTCTCTCTCTCTCTCTCTCTCTCTCTCTCTCTCTCTCTCTCTCTCTCTCTCTCTCTCTCTCTCTCTCTCTCTCTCTCTCTCTCTCTCTTTCTCATTCATTCATATAACAAAAAAATTTTGAGGTGCACGTATACATTGATACATACGGGAAAATTGCTGAGATGAAACTGAAGATGACATTGAAAAAAAATTCTCATTCATTCACACAAGTTTTTCTTCCTGGGTCAAGTTTTCTTTTCATGATAATTATTTTGTCCTTGCAATAAGAAAATTACATCTTTTTCTTTAATCATCTCTAGGCTTTTTTTTAATAATTTTTTTCTCTTCGACGTGTCTAGAGGAGAGGGCTCTCATCATTTTTTGCTAGTGATAATTGGTTTTTGACAATAAAATCAGCTTAAAAGGTATGATAAAAGTACAAGTACTCAAATTCATCAATATTTTACAGTATAAACGTCAACTTTTATAATTGTCCATTAAAATGTTGAATCCGTTAATTAAATTCGTGTAAATTTTATCCAAAGATATTATGAGTTATTAACACAATGGTAATGTGTTCTGGACATGTGAAATTTTCAAAATAGTCAACGGTGTGTTGGACATGAATAATTTTATCGCTCCTTCTTTCCCGCCGATAATTTCAAAATTGGATTGTCATGACAATAGATTGAAAATTGAATATAATTGATTGTCTGGTGACGGATTGGTACACTTGTAAGAGCGCATGAAAGGAGAAAAAAGCAGTTTGGTAATGCGTTCTTCAACATCAATTTTATATCACTCAATTTTCCGCTATAGGAATAACGAAAGTGGAGAGTTTAATGACAACCGACACAATTTATCTCCCGTCAGATGCAACACGCATAACCGACGACTGTTTAAGCCCATATAATAGCGTGTAATATGAGAGATCATTGGAAATATCGAAACTGAAGGCTCCTCGAAATTGAAAAAACCCGAGGATTATTTATTTGGCTTTTTCCAAACATGGATGACCGCGCCCAAATTATGATCGAGTGTTTGTAACGCCATATTTAGTATAAAGATGATGGAATTGAGAAAATTGGACGGCTACAGATACTCTTCTCCTTCAATCGCCGAAGAAAATTGATGACATGACGAGTGATGGCGTTAATCGGTTGCACTAAAAACTGGAACATTTAGGGTTTATGGCAACGTTTCTCCGATGACAGTTATTGGAGATAACATCGATGTCTTTTCACAGAAATTGCTGGTAAAGCTTAACATGAAAGTTAACATAATTCATCCAAAATAGCCAACGACCTTCTGAAGAATGACCATTTACATTTAAAATTTGACTCAACTAGAATTGGAGATTCTATTGTTGAAAATAGGTCAACAACTCGTACCTTCACACGTCCCATCCATCTCCTTCTCAAGCTAATCCCAAAAAATACAAATGTCCGTGATATTTCTCTGAAAATTCCTCCCAATCCAACTACTTTATCTAAACCTCCAAAACACACCACTGAAACACTCATGAAAAATAGCCAAATTTATGTGACACAACTACCACAAATCTCCCATCATTTACAATCCTGTACGGACATTTGTCCTTTTCCGTAACACTCACGAAACAACATTCACTTCTTCCTCATTCGTCACCTATAAACTCATTTTCCTTCCCCTCCCCTTGTCTGTTACCAGTTAAACCATCCACCCCTCTATTTCCATTTACCCAAACTAAAACATGATTATAATTATCCAATCGAACGTTTCTGCCACAGCCAAACGATTCTGCACGGAATTGCAATTAACGCATTTTCATTCATCTCCTTCCACACCTCCCACCCCCCATCGTTCTCCTATTTTCTGCTATCGTCAATCTACCCCAATCCCGAAAAAGCCGGATACCACAAACGTGGCGATGTCGGTTAGGGGTTTTCGAGAGAACGACAACTATCGAGATAAAACTTTTCGCCGCTCCCTCTCTACCTCGCTCTTTCTCTCTCTCTCTCTCTCTCTCTCGCCGCTTCAACCCCATGGAATCGAAGTTACTAACGTGAAAGAGTAGAAAGGGAGAACCGATAAGCAGCCTTTCCGTAAGTTTGTCAGGGCCAACCCCTTTTGTTCCACAGAATGTCAGTCCCTCCTCCTATTTCTCTTCTCTTTCACCTACAGTCTAACCTTCGTATCTTTCCTCACTTCCGTTTCAGTGGAAAAGTTTACTATCTCCCATCTGTAACATCCCCTAGGAAGTGTGA
Source organism: Diachasmimorpha longicaudata (assembly GCF_034640455.1). Taxonomy (NCBI): domain Eukaryota; kingdom Metazoa; phylum Arthropoda; class Insecta; order Hymenoptera; family Braconidae; genus Diachasmimorpha; species Diachasmimorpha longicaudata. The sequence continues at coordinate 3,650,031 of NC_087227.1, read as the reverse complement.
CGTGCTGCCTATTAATGCATTTTTGGGTTGAAAACGGATGGGTGAGGAGTAATTTTTTCTTCATTTATAGCGGCGGGTGGCAGCTCAACAGACTCGTTAGGACCGATTTTGGGGGTTGTTGGGGTGGCGGAGCCGGGGGGAGGGTGTGGCATGTAGCGATGTGGGGAGAAACTTTTTTTCCATTGACGAGGGGCTTTCGGAGGCATTAGTGGGGTATTATTGGAAAAAAAGTAGGTTAGGTGGAAAATTTTTTTAGGTTAATTGCGTTGTGTTTTTAGATTAATAAATGTTTCATGGAGTGGAATTTTTTCTCAAAGAAAAGCAAATTACTTCTTGTTTCATTGTTGCGCAAGATAATAATTATATTTGGACTAATTGTGTACTCCAAATATATTTCGATAAATAACAGAGATAAAATTAAATATTGGAAGACTAAGGGGTATGTCGAATATGTTTCTCGATGGTCAGTATACGAGGAGTCGTTTCACAAAAATATGGATTTCGAGTGATTTTTATACTCCCCCGTACATCTCGATAAGTAACAATGATAGAAATGCATATGAAATGGAAAAAATGTCCGGATTCAGAGAAGACACCTTCTTTTGTATTCAACATTTTTGTTCTATGTTCCATTATCCCAGAGTTGTTCAGAAAAAATCTTTGATGCTCAGAGGACTATATGTCTATCGACCATGGGCACATATGAGACTGATAATGATGAAAGGCGGGCCACTTCAAAAGCGGTATGTTTTTTCAATTTCGTATTTTTTTTCATCTTAAATCTTTGTAGAATCAAGAAGCGATCAAAGTGCACAAAAAAAGCACCTGCACTCAATGTTCCAGACGGTAAAATCTTGGTTTGAGAAATTGTCCAAACTATTAAAAAACAAAATAGCCTGGATGCGAAAAGTAAGAGCTGCCATTATGATCTGAAAGATATTAAAATTCATCATCAACAATAATTCCGGAATAGTTGGTTCATTTTTCCCTACCGGTTTACCATTTTTGACTCTCTTGGCACAGTTATTTTGTTTTTCAGCTGGATAAAATTCCTCCAACCGAGAATAACATTTAATCATTATACACCAATTTTTAATGGATTTGGGGATAGAAGTGAACGAAAGACCCCTCATTATATACTTTTGTCGAATGGTAGGATGATTTGTATAAAATATTGTTCTCCCTTAACCAAATATTGAGTAATACCTTATTTTCTTAGAACGTAATTTATAATGAAATTTTCATATATATTATTTCCTAGCAGCTAAATGGATCGGAAACTATTATCAGAATCCGGAAGCCGTAGACAAAAATTGAAAAAAATGTGTATGAAAAGTATTCGGAGACTAAAAAATATTTTTATTCACCCCTCGGAAACAAATCCTTAAAAGTACTCTCCAAGTACCGCTTCCCTGAAAATTAAAAAAAAAAACATTCCAACCGTCATCGCAAAATCCATTCTCTCCTAATCTTCATCCCCAATCAAATCAGTCACGAACCGGAATCGCTACACATCCATCGACAAAAAACTGTGCGTGTTTCATGAGAGAAGCGAACAAAAAATTGTACAATATGACATTTGAGAATGGGTCACGCATTTGTGTTATGAATGAAATAGATGATACGTTTATAAATATTGTTGTTATGTTTATTACAATGATGGCATGACTAAATCTCTAGACCGGTAATTCTGTTGGAGATCAAATAAAAACATGCAAGAAATATGTATTTTCAAATACTTCTGGAAAAACTACTGTTTAACCCCCGGGAAGAATTGTCAAGCTTGGTTGACTCTAAACTGCCAACTCTGGCATTTCCTAGCATGGTTCTCCCTTCAACCGATGGTGATGCCAATCTAGGGCCAACGGTATTTCAATAGGTCACCCCGAAGTCCGGTGGTGAGCCTAGTTTATATCCTGCTACAAGCTTGTTGCCAGGCTTGGAACTTTCTAGAGCGACTCTGGCTTCAGCCGTTGGTCATATCAATGGAGTCATATAATGATGGAAAATTGATTGGAATCGATTATTTGTTATTTTTATTTAAAAAATCAACCATTGTCTTAGGTTAATGGTTACTTAAGATCAAGTTGGTTAATTAAATAGACATCACCTGGACGACTTAATGTATGCAATATGAAGTTTTTTATACATTTTTTTAAGTGTTTAGAATACAAAAATAACAAAGTAAATATGTGGTAATTTTTATTTCCAGTCTATTTAATTCCATGACCTCGTTGAGGCAAGGCTTTGGTTTAGACTAGTTTGGATCAGGCCTGCTTTATGCTAGTGGGCCTATATTGGGCCCCATCCTTACACCAAGCTCGGTTCAATGTTTCACTCCCAGCATATCCCACGCTAGGCCCAATCTACGGCACTAGCCTAGAAACAGACTTGGGTTGCCTGGGTCCAATTATTAATTCCTATCTGGAACACACCTGTACGTGAAATTTGTACGTTTCTCCCTGACAAACGCGAGGCAAATACAAGCTTTCCTTAGCACAGGTGCAAAAACATGATTTTCCGCCCTTGATGTGAAACATGTTACTAATGAACAATATCCAGAATACTATTAAGGTACGATTATACAAATCTGTATAAATGCTCGAACCCGTACCCAGGTGGGAATTCACCATTGGTCCAAGCTTGGACCGAGACTAGGCTAGGTTGGTTCGATCTTGGTTTCCATGCTTGGAACAATCTTGGCTAGCCCTTGGTTTGTAACGCCCGTCCGAGCTTGAATCCCAAGTTTGATCCAAGCTTGAATCAAGTTCGGCGTCCAGATTTGTACCAACCTTGATCCAAGCGTCACCCAATTTGAGATCAAGCTTCAGCCTAATTTGGTCATCAGCCTTCACCCAAGTTCGACTTCAAAGTTTGACTTGAAAAAAAATATGTTCAGCTCGCTCCCCCCAACCCAAGCATTAGTATAGCCAAACAAAACTGCGAGGCTTGGTAACCGAGGTTGGTCCAATTTGCGCCTATCGTCCAAGCTTGGAAACACCTGGGTAATAGTTGTTATAAGTTGTCTTTCAATATTTTACACTGTTCCCTCTTGGGTACATCGAGAGAATATTTTGACAAAAATGACCCGAAAGTGAGGAGACATTAATGCATTATCATTAACTTTTATTCCCCCGTTGAGAAATTTTATTTCGACGTGTTGTAAATTTTACCCTTTTAGTCCAATAATTCTTTCGCAAATAAAAATTATCTGAATACAGTTCTTCAAAATTCGAATATAAAGTTGATCACAATATATTAGTTATTACCAAAATTTGAGGATAAAAGTAAGGAAACGATGACTCATGATACACTTTTGAAAAACGGTAGGATAATTTTTATCAAAAATTGATCTCCCTGTAGACGTGGAAGAATTTGAAGCCAAGGTCAATTTTTCAGATTCGAAACAGAAATCTTCCTAGGATCGTGTTTATAGTGTCATTGTTCAATGATTTATTGATTAGGAGGAGGAATAGAGAGAAAGAAGCAGTATTGATAGAGTATTGAGGAGTTCAAAAGATAACGACACCGGTGATATAGTCATTTCATAGTTGCAGTACCGAAGCTCCTGCCAATTCGTTAGTTGTTGTCTACTATCAGTTGAGGATGCGTGAATTTACCAATCAATGGCATCTTTCTATGCGAACAATATTAAGATTGAAATAAAGTCAACTTTTTCGGTGTTTCTATTTTGAAATAATCAAAAAGACGTGTTCATTATTGGAAAGTTCCCAAACATTTGAATATTGGTACTTCGGTATTTTAATAAATAATAAACAGTATCCGGAATAAATAGAAACTTATGGAACGAAAACTAACAACGCCATTGCCATCGAAAAGTTTTCCTCGTTCGTAGGAGAATTAATTATTCAAAATTTCCTGAACAAGAGTTTGACATCTTCATAAATATTTCCAAACATCGTTGAAAAATCAATGAAATACGGATAGAGAGAATAACCAACATCGATTTGATGAGATGACGAGGTGAATATCTTCAACGGTTAGGCAAAGCTAAAAGAAGGAGTTAGGAAAGCATTGGAAGACAGGCGGAGATGAAAATATGCGGTGGTTACTCGAAGGGTGAAAAAGAGTCGATATCCATTGCTGAAACTAAAACAACCCCCTTGCATATAAAACTCTACCACCTCTTCGTGTGTCTCAGACGTTACGTGTACTTTGGTTCTATAACAACTGCTGCTTCCTGTTATAGATTTCTCGGAGTTTTTTTTTTCTTCAAGTTTAATGGTGACTTTAATGTGGCAAACCTTCAAAGGTACGATGAGACACGCGAGAAACTGTTTTTGAATGCAAAAAAATTTGAATTTTCGGAGAGAAAAGTCGAGGGTTATTATTAAGTCTGGTAATAGAGAATTGTTTATGAGTTATTACAAAGGGGTTTTTGCTTTGTTATTTTGAGAATGGGGGAGAGAAAAGAGAATGAAGTTGTTCGTGCTGCGAATATTTACTCAATATTCCTTTAAATGCCGAAATCGGAATTTTTAATGAGCCTCAATGATCAATATCGTAGTTAATCATAGTATTGAAATAAATAAAGCAAATACCGTTGAAAAGTTGTACTCTAATCGACGAATAAAGTTTCACTATGAATTCTTCCTCTGTTATTGTACTTTAAGGGGATATTCGTGATTAAAAATGGAAAGAATATATTTCCTGACTTTCCAATACTAACGTACAAATACTTTTATTAATATAGAAGTTGAAGGAATCATTTTGCATGATAAATGTTTGGTACAGAATCTTGAAATATGTCCTACTCTACATTTTATTCTGTACTAGCAGGATATGTTGTGCTGTGCGTCATTGCGTCCTATTTCCTATCACGTTCAACATTCTCTTTGTAAATTCATTTTTCATAATTATTCTTAGTATAAAAGCAATGCGGGGCATAATAGAATATTCCAATTAAATTACATTTTCACTTTTTATATTGCAATGAATGAACTACTCATGTACTCATGTACTCATGTACTCATTCTTATGTCAACCAAAGAATATCCAAATCGTAATTATACTCCAATTTCTTCTCAAACGGATTCCAAATAGTAAATTTTTGGAATTTTTGGAATGCTTCGCCAATTACCCCCTGGCCTGATTTTGAGGATTGAGAAATTTTTGGAATGCTTGTTTGTTGATGCACTAAAAGTGCGTATCAACGCTATTATAAGTTACTGTGTAATGAGCTCACTCCTTATAATTTAAAAATTAGTCTATCGGTTATGTCTCTAATCTTTCGTTACTTTACAATGTGCGATTCATGTGAATAACTGAAATAATATCGCATAATTATGAGAATAACCCTTTGAGGTTATCGTTTTCAAAATTAATTCTCCAGGAACACTTCAAGATCGAGCTCAGTGCATGTCTGGACCCCCAGCAGTTCCTCAGCAGAAAGTGTTTTGAAGTGAATTGTCATTCATACCACCAAGCCCTACGACCCCCATCATCGATAACGGGGGTTGGTTGCTCCCATCCATACTGTCACTCTTCGACGAAGTCGCAATGCCCAATCGCCGCGTAGACAGATGGATACTTCAGCCACAGGCACTCTCTACAAAACCGGCAACTGAAGATTTCCGATTATTTCTGCGATGCATTCCTGCTGTGGTGCACATATCAGACAGTCCATAATAAGGTGTTGGACTGCGTCTTCGGCTTGTTCGTAGCCGCTGGTCCTTACGTCAGCAAGCCACCGATTTTTAAGCTTCGTCAGGACCGTTAGGATTTCCGAGTATGAAATATTGAGTGGGAGACTTTTTTGGCAGTGGCTATTAGTATCGGGCGTGAAACACGCAGGTCACACGCACAATGCACAATATGAGTTGTCAAATACCTTTCGGCGTATTTGCCGCACATTAAATATGCGTAATAAACACATATTTGTCACAATTGTGACGGATGTTTTTCATTTGTATGAAGAAATTGACTCTGTAACTGCCATACATTCATTTATGTCACTATTTTTTAATTAATCTATTTCAGATGTCATGTCTTGTGTATATAAGAACTATAATATTCAACGAGGAATGAGGGAGTAATTAACCAAATTAGGCAGGATTACCAATTACTATAAGTTCGGTTGACTCAAGGCAGAGTATAGTTGTATTTAGTGAAGTTAACAGTAAAACATGTTCAACGAAATATTATACGGAAACGGTCCAGTAAAGATGAGTGAAAAATTTTCACCTTCACATGTCTCCCTTTATCTGGAAAATTCACTGAAATGTTGACTACTGAATCTGAAGTTATGTATGCACCTAAATGGCATTCACATAGATTAATACGTCATTGGATTTTATCCCAGGTGATTGTGAAGTAGGATCAGTATCGGCTCAGGTGAGAAGTCCCGTTTTCCTGATCACCTAATTTCTTATTGGAAATTGATCATGATCTGATCCGACAGAATTAAGATGGATTTCAATTAGGTTTTGATATGATCGGCACTAACTTCGCCTGATCAGAGTATTTTTTATGGGAAATTGATCAAAATTGGATCTGATTCTCTGATATGAAATATCCTTTTGCTCTCGTAGGTATGAATTCGTCTAATTGGGAAATTACGAATGAGAACTATACTATACTTGAGAGTTCAGATCAAGTTATAATCAGATAGGCATGATCTCAGTAGAATGAAAGGTTATCTAGACCCGATTTCTTTCAAGTCGGGTTTGGCGAATCAAACCCAAACTATCTTTCCAGTTTATGCAGTCATATTCGAACACATGTATTCCGAGAATGGAATTTTTTATATGGAAACGTAGCTTATTTACCAAACAGTGTTCATCATTAACTAGGCGCTGAGAGGCAGAGCAACTAAATCCAGTCGAAGTATCCAAGTTTCAAGGATATTATTCAAGCTGAAAAAAACTATCAAGCTCCTATATCTGTCCATCATTATTATGAGAATTATTATCCAGTAATTAAATGAATGTCATTTTTATTGAAATATATTTTCCCGTTTATGATAATATATGTATACGCGTGTGTGACGCGATCGAGACAAACCATATCGCCGAATAGCGTAGTGATGAGAGATTAGAGGTAGTTGGGTAGTTAGTTAGGTTCGACTTGACCAAATTTCGACTGGTATTTCACCAATATTGCCTTTTGGGCACGTTAATTATTAATTTCATTTGTTCTTATCTAAAATCTCTATCCTGCAAATATATACTAAAAATAATTACTGTGACATACGTCATTAAAAATCAAGATCGGATCAGCACGGCTGCCTGCCTGTAAAGTGTAACGAAAGCCTGAAACTGGTTCTCATGAACCGGTTTTATCCCTCACAGGCAATTCACCGAAAATATAATGATGACTATGTACGAGGAACTCAAGTGACTGGTGAACCTGTCATCCAAAATAATGAATCATGATTTGTCAATCCGTCCTAGATGTATCACAAAAAACATCAATTTAAGACGATAAAGTATGCATCTGATGTATCTTTTTGACGGAATTATCATGACTATAAAAAGACGATTAATATATCGAATGATCATACGGATAATTGAATTAAACGAGTTGTGGATTAAACCAACAAATTATTAAACCTTCTCTTGGGTTCCGCCGTAATTTACTACCCTTACTCGGTTTATCCGAGAAAAGGTATACTGGAATACCGCCGTCGTAAAAAAGATAGTCGCGTACCTCGTAATATATCGTCGTAATGGGCTATCATTTTGCCATATTCTTCTTTTTTTTATCTCAAGAGCCTGTAGACAATGCGAGTGATTGTGTTTTAAAAAGAAAAGAAAAAATAAATTAATTCAGGGACTTTCGCAAATTGTTATTATCCACAATATATCGATTCTAGTGAGAGAAATGTGGAAATAGCCTCACGGAAACGTCTTGGACATCGTTGTTCGCCAATACCTCTTCCATGAAACAATACATTATCATATCCAACGCAAGTGAATAATTCTCTTTGTCGATTTCGAAAATGGAAGTGATAGTGTTAATCGTTGTTCAAATTTTTGACAAAGTTTGACTAAATTTTGAAATATCAAAATTCTTAAAATCCTTCTGATGTTATGTTCCAAATCAATCCAATGATAGTTCAGGGTATCAGTTACAATGTTACTGTATCTTGGTTGGAAGATTATTACGATAGTTATATTTGTTAATTTTACTACAAAGCTTCAAATCCAAGCTTAAACCTACCTTGGTTTGAAGGCTGGTTGAATTTGGCCCAAACTCGAATGTGGAGTTCGATTCAAGTTTGGATGCTAGGGTTTAACGAAATTAGTCTGTACTTAGAGCAAACTTCATCCAGTCTTGAACATCGAGTTCGATCCGAGTTTGGGATTCAATCGTTAAGCATCTCTTCAATTTATCAGGGAATCGATTAAAATAATAGATTTCAATAATTATCAATCCCAGATGAATTGATTATTGAAAAAATGTAATTATCTAACTTAAAAATTGACTGACAGGCCCGAAATTCGATGATGTTCTTGGCAGAACGCACGGAACCCCTGGAGTGCGGGAGTCTTCGTCATGAGACATGGAACTTGGCTGTAAAAGCTCCTCTCACAACTCCTGGATTGGACTCCTGATAATTCCATAGGATGAAGGTTGGTTTACGGTGGAGTTCCAAGACGTGTTATTCTAGTTCATCCAAGTTCTGCACCCATTGTTCAAGCTTGGATTTTTTCATTTAGGATATAATGTTTCAACATTACGGAGTATCATGTTGATAAAACTTTGCCATCGATATTTCAGAAATGGTCTCCAATTGAAAAAAAAAACAGATTTATTCGTTCCATCTACAGGGGAAGTTCAGAAGGGTCAAACCATCTATAGGGAAGGGCCAGGCTGTCGAACGGGGACGATGAACAGGATCAATTTCTCGAGAGATTGGAAGATGTCCCCGTAGATGTTGATAATTTTCTGCGGGTAGAAAGGTCAGTATATTAGCAGAGAAGGTTAGAACGGTCAGATCAGCTATCGGATCAGAACGGCCAAGCCATCTAAAGGGAAACCTCAACAGTGTCATGTTTTCAATCGGAAAGGATCAAAAGCAACTTAATGGAATAGGATAAAACATTGAATTGCGTATGTACAAAAGTCAACATGGATAATGCTCATGTTGCTAAATCATTAGCAGAAAAAACTACTACACTTGTTTCCATTTACGCTGTAGTTCGGCTGCAGTACAATTCCAAAACAATCACCATCTAATTTTGACATATCTGGAATCGCAATCACTGAAACTATCTGTCACAATTATCATAAATAGTCATATTTTGAAATTTGCATTTCAAAACTATGGACCCCATACCGCGTATAAGGCGAATTTTCAGAAAACATGGGAATTTTAAGGGCAATCTCGAGTATAAACAATATGACGAAACTTCAAGTATACAATCCCGATTATATAGTTGTCATTTTTTCAAAATTCTCCTAGAATTTTTCAATTTCTCACCATATTGATCTATGTTGGTGGGGTGCGGCGAGTACGACGCGACCCACGGAGTTCGAAACTTTTACGCGACCAACGGAGTGTTAAGAGGAGTGTCCGGAGGCAGAAGGGGGGGGGGGAGGCGTTCTATAGCCAATGTTGTTAACTTTACTTTTGAATATTTTGTTTATCAATTATATAGTGAGTCAAGTGAATTGTGACTAATTCTTTGCAATCCCATTCCTTAAATTTTTGAATCGGCCCCTTTCGGCTCACTGGTCATTTGTAGCAGTACTGAAGAATTTACTGGCGTACTGGGAAGTATACTTGAGTCCAGTGTTGGGTAGAATAGTATTTCATAAACAGTGAATATTTTAATGCTCGATGACTTGATATTCTTCAAGACGGAATCATTGTCAGTAAAGACGTACCTGAATATTTGGTATTTTATACGGTTATTTTCGTTTTTGTATTTACTGTCAATTGAAATACGAAATATTGCGTTGTATAATACTTGATGCATCGGTAGATAAAACGTAAAGTATTTAGTGCCCAGCTATAGTATTTAAGTTTTTCTACTTTCGCATGCAATGGAACATTTCTATTTGGAATATTATCAATATTGTTTTTAGAAATGCCGGTGAAAAAAATGAACTGCAGAATTCGTTGTTGGCTACGCCAATTATGCATCAAATTTCATAGCCCATTTATATCATCAACAGCTGTAAATTATTACTAAAATAAATGGTTGAAAATATTCCCAAAAAATGTATCAATTAAAAAATAAAAATTGGAGACTAAAAAGTTAGAATTCTAATTGAATCTCAATCTCATTTAATCTCGATCATCAATTCTACATGGATGATTAAAAATATCTTGAATTTTAACGACTTATCAGTCTAAGAATCCCTCAGGAGCTTATTGATTGATTTTTAACCAAAAATTATTCAAAAAATCCATAATTCCACAGCTCATCAGTGAATTCTAATACAAACTCATTCATGTTCTTATCAAAAAAACTAAATAGCGGGTATTTAAATTTTAAGTTATTTATTATTTAGAACCAATTCAAGTAGTCAAAACTAGAGACAGTTATTACTAATGATGCGTTGAACTACTGACTACACGAATATTCAATACTCTACTGTCTACATGTAAATCACTCTTCCGGTATTTGATATTCTCCTCAGTTATGAATCCTACATACTGGTATATGTAGTATGTGAACTAATAAATAAAATTCTACTTAAGTATGTCCATTCCTACTAGAGTTTTGCAATCTCAGGGGAGGAGGAACTGCAACCAAAAATGACTATGATTTGAATGACTTCGTGCAGATATATCTCTTATAAGCGTTAACATTTGTATTAATGTTTGGATTTTTCATCACGCGATGCAGATATTTTGTGATGTGCCTGTTGGAATTCTCCTGACTGTCCACTGGCAGTTGCAGTTTTTCCAAAACTCATCATGAAACAACTGTTAAACATTTGTTCTCGTTGTTGCATCGATCCCCTGAGAGTCCTAGAAATGGACACGAAGAAGAGGCGAAGGGAGGCAGGAGGGTGATGGGTTAAGATGAAGTAGAGAATAGTCCTGCGCTGTCCCAACGGAGAGAAAACGAGGAAAAGACACTGAAGACTCCTTTTCTCACGACAGACACAAAAGACCTCTGGATGAAACAAGTTTCTCTCTCATTCTACTTTTCTTGTCTCAATTTTTCCCCCTCATTTTTTCGCTGAGAAAAACATTCTACGATCAAAGAACACGGTAAAGAGTGGAAGAGAGATGGAAATTGTCGGTGAAGGCATATAATCGAGTGTTCTAGATATGAAATTTATCGCACCAACACGATTTATTATCAACAGCATTTTTTTTCCAGAATTGAGGAAACGATCAATCCAGTTATGAAATGAGACATGAAATTATCACTGCGTGAGAATTCATAATTTATGTCTGGTTGACCTCAGCGGGATAATTAATTGATAGTGAATGCATTCCAATTATTAGTACATATAGTGACTGAATAAAGGAATGAATCGATATAGATAAATTAATTCAGTTTATGATTTTTTTTTCAATCCATGACATCAGGAAATCTAATCCCATTTATCATTGGATGTAGTTGTACGTCGATAACACCGGAATCTACGGAAAATTGAATTAATCACTACAGCATTTCTATATTTATTGAGCGCCATTCCCTGTTGAACAACTTTATCAATTATTCCCTTTTTATTTATTTGCTTTTTTCATTGAATAAAATGTACAGGCAGCAAGGGCTTCAATTTTTTGAAAAATACACATTTTCGCCAATAACTTTGTTTTTCTATTGTTCATAGTTGCAAAATGGTTTCCAAATGATTTTCTTTGCATTTTACAATTTACTGTATATGTATGCGATCGGTACTAGTGGAACGAAGCGAATATTCCGAATTCGAAGAATCGTCATTTCGAAGGGTCAAATTTTGTTAGTATTGAACTTTTAATTCCATTTCGTGTCATGAAAACAATATTTTTTACATTAAATTTTTATTCCACGAAGATATCCGAGGTCAAGTGATTTTTTTTTGTTTTGTATCATTAATGATGCACATATCCATTAACTGTTAAGGGATAGGGGGAAACATTTTACAAAGAATATATTCGTTCTGGGAATATGAATATTTTTGATGCATAACCATATTCCAACTTGAAAGTTAGTGTCAGCCATATCTACTCTTTCATGGCTAAAACAACTAAGGCAGAGGAGGAAAGGAGTCTTAAAAATGGAGTCCAAGATAAAATAATTTCCCAATAGTTGAGCTATTACCCATTAAGAGAAATGAAAATATGAATATTTGATAAAAGGCTGTGTTTGCCAATATCTCGAGAACTAGCACATATGAATAAATAGGCAAATGCCATTAGGAGGCGAACATTTCTTTCGCTTTCGAATGCCGGAGGCTTCATTCAACTCCCCACCAAAATTTTCTCATTACACCACAACAAAAATCTTCAAGGTAAGCAACAAAAAATTGAAGGAATGATATAATAAAAATGAAATAATGATTTAAGCCAACTCTGAAATACTTCAAGTTTCTCGGTGGTGAGTCTGTATACCTCGAACTGAATAAAGGACGAAAAAAAGTAGAAAGAGAGAAACCCATGGAATGAGACCATAAAAAGAAGAAAGAAGTGGTAATACCGGTCTGCGTATAGACGCGCTTGTATTATAGCCAGTCCCGCTGGAACCCTCCGAGGCATGAATCGAAGGAACAGCCAAGAGAAAGGTCTTCTCTCTTATATTTTATCGCCTCGTGGATGGCAAAGTCGAGCAAAACCGCTCAAACGTTCGATAAAACTAAACTAGAAAATAAAAACATAAATATCCCTCGAAAATACAAAAATTCAAATATGCTTCTTCCCGATAATTGTCAATATCTTCAGAACGTTGACAGATAAAGCAATGGGGTCAACGGCATTCGAAAGTTGAAAAAATTTCCGATCCAAACTCTACGTAAACTCTATATAAACCTATCTACTCCGATTGATTGATACGAGGTACGGGGTAATTATAATTGATACTTCCAGGTAAATTTTCACGATAACTCTACAGAGAGCAATATCCAACGAAAATTACCTATCTTTTTATATCGTTCGATAGAAAAAAATACTCAATAAAAATTTGACTTTCAGGGGATGAACTGTGGGACGAAATTAAATTCAACTACTTTTTAGGTCAAGTTTTATCGCATATAATACCATAAGTGCTTCAAAATTATCGAATATTTCCCGATAGATTCGTTGCAAACAAATGAAGGAGTCAAGTTTTTCAGGCTAAAAAATCACGAGTGCGAAGCACTTCGTTTGTATGCAGGGAACCTAGAGGGAAATACTCTATAATTTTGAAGCTCGAGTGGTATTCAGGAGATTATTTTTCCTATCCAAATTTCGGCCAAGAGAATTGTGCCATGAAATGAAAAGAGGTTTATTTGGTTAAGTTGTCGTTTGTTTCTTTATATATAGCCTACCCGCAAAATTATCAAAAAATTATCGCATGTAATACCACAAGAGCTCCGAAATTATCGGATATTTCCCGATAGGTTCGTTGCAAACAAATGAACGTGTCAAGTTTTCCAGTTTAAAAATCACGAGCGCGAAGCGCGAGTGATTTTTCTGGAAAACTTGACGAGCTTATTTGTTTGCAGGGAACCTTGAGGGAAATATCAGATAATTTCGAAGTTCGAGTGGTATTCGGGGGATTATTTTTTGCATCCAAATCTTGGCCGATAGAATTGCACCATGAGACATAATTTTCAACGAATTGCCATTTAATCTGTCAGATACAATTGAGGGTTACTTCAACATTTGTTTTTTTTTATATATATCAACATGCAAAATTTCCAGTGAAATTTCCAAGAATTTCCGCTGAAATACCGTGTTGGCTGTACAAAATAACGTCGAATGGTGCAATCCTATTGGCCAAGATTTGGATGGGAAAAATAATCTGTGAAAAATTACGATATCATCACTTGAAATTTTCTGCTCATTTCTCTAATCGGTAAGCGCACCTAATTTCCGTAATTTTCACTGAATATTTTTCTTCGCGTTGATAATCAAAGGAAATAGAGAAATAGGTAGAATGGAGAATTGGCATATAGTTTAGCTCCTGAATATTTTGCACCGTTTCAAATGGGGTGATTTTCAATCTGGTAACTCCTCTCAAAAGAAACTTTTAGGGGAAAAAAATGGAATTCCTGTGGAATTGTCTGAAATGATGCTCAAACAGGCAGACAACATTAGGTAACAAAGAGAAAACAAGGAACAACTCAGAGTCGAGCAAATCCCGGGGCCATGGAGGAGCCTCGTCAGTTTGGGTGAATCACGTACGTTCTGTTTCTGTATATCTCTTTCTATTCTGTAATTCTCCCCCTGGTTGCATTAATCATGCGTAGCTAATTAACGCGGGCATTGGGAGGGGGAAAATGAGGGAGAATATGGGGCTTGTCATTTTCATTCGAGAGGGGAAAATAGTGTAATACGGGGCACAGACTCACAAGCACGTAAGCTTCCGCCGCTCTGCGTGTTTATTTGGGTATTAATCTCAAGGGCATTGACTCCAGGAATGGGGGAGGGGGTAAGAAAAGGCTTGTTTACTGTGAAATAGCTCTGTAACCATTGGAGATAGAGAGAAAAGTTTTCAATAAACATTCGTAGGCCCGTCGAGAACCACTTCTTTTTTGTATTAAAACTACTTTGATACTTCCAATAGATACGGAGATATTTCAAATAAAATGCTCGGGTACGTTGTCTTTGAAGGTTGAATGAAGATATCTCCGTGGATAATGTTGATATAAGAAAATCTTAAACGAAAAAAATGTGCCAGTTAAGAAAACAAATATCTAACGTTCTGACCTTTTTTTTATCCACAGATTACGAAAATACACGTGATATGAACTTGGGTTCTTTGTTTCAAATGACTGATTGCTAACTTCGCTAATGTTAAGGAAGATACAAGAGTGTGGAGGCAAGAGTGAAACTTTTTTTTATGTTGATGCTGTTGTTCGTGTTGTTGTTTTTTTTATATTGTTAGTTTTATGTTGACTACTCAAAATATTCTGAAAAAACTGCTTCGGAAAAATATGTTTGGTTAGGACTATTTTTTCTCAGACATATTTTTATGTAAAACTATATTTTTAACTAAAATGTTTCACAAAATAATATTATCCAGAATTTTTCAATTATATCACATGGTTAGGCATATTCTGGGGTAGTAAAAGTATAGACCCCTAGGTATTAATCCCAGAGACCGTTTTGACAAAGAAGGAAAATCCAACACATTCAACTCCATGTATCTTTACCACGATTTGGTATACTTAAAATATATTCGAAGAAAAAGATGATAATAATGATAAGAGAGGTTATAGGGCTGTAAAATCCTCCTGCACCAAGGGTGCATAAGTATTATCCAATATAGTAGTGCAAGAAAAAATCAAATGTAGACAATATTCAATTGAAAACGACCAATATTTTATGTGAATAACATTCTCTTGCAGCATCAGGGATTCCCACTTTTTTTCATACCTTTTCTTTGTTCGTACACTGAGAGAAAAATATAACTATGCCAATCATCGCTATTTTGGACAAGCAAATACCTAAAATTTCCATTGGAAAATCCACACTAAATTCTTTTCAGAAGAATACTTAAGTGGCAAAATTATATTCTTCTTTGAGTGTAGTGATTAATTACCGATATCATGATTATAATGACTAAAATAGAAGAAAAGTTGTACTTAAAAATATGGTTGTTTCGACAATTTCACGACTTTTCAGCACAGCTTTTGTCCCCTGCCTTTATTATTCACCGAGATGCCTCTAAGAAACATGGAACTCTGAATTTATGGTGAATTTTTAATACTTAAATGCGAGTATCTCTAGAAGTATGACAACTACTGGAATAAATGGTGATAAAAATATTAGTCTTTGGAAGCAAAATAAATAAAACGACAATGTTTATCCTTACATTCCTAATGGCCAAAGAGCGAGTATCTCCCGAGGCCCCGCTCAATTTTCATTAAATGTTTATTCAAAGATCTTGACTTATTTACGATTGAGTCTCAAGGACGTTGCGACTCGGCAACAATTTTTTACATCATCTTGCTAACTTCCAACCCACATCAACGGTTGTTGTGGAGTTTTACGAGTGCGAGGATGTAACAAATATCATGATGATGATGATCATGAACATTACTCAGTCAGAAATAAAAGAATGTGTGAAAAATCTTTAGACCAACTCTCGGTGACTTTTTGCCCCTAAACACTCGATATTCCTCTTATGTTTCATTCTGAGAAGAAAAAACCAGTACTAAAACATCTGTTGTACACAAGGTATCGTATTATTCTCCACATAGAGTCAAGAGCATATACATTATGCACTGCGCGGACGTATCTGCCTACAGACCATAGGTGGTGGTACTATTGTATTATGTATGCTAGGTGTGATGAATAGTTTCTGAAGTCACGCGCAGTTGTATTGATGCGAAATCCAGTATTTGTTGAGATTAATTTCTTGAAACCTTCCAGATGTCATAATTGTCACCGTTTTACAGAGCATAGGCTACAATAAATTGTGGGAAAAATTGGAGTTGGATGAGGGCCAGCACCTTAACAATTTCACCTTTTACATTGAATATTGACTACGGGGTACGTTTTACCAGGGAAGAATGAGAGAATATGGAATATCAGGATCTTTAAGAGTTCCTGCAATAAAAAAATTAAATGTTCTCGACTCTTTCAGAACATCCGATAATTCTTTTAATTTCGTCGAAAAATTCTTAAATCATCTCGACAAGTTTTTAATTGCGAACAGTTGTTTAAACCCTAAAGAGGAATTTTCTTTGAGTCTGTCCGCGCTAAGTCAGGTGACACAGATAGGTTGGAATTGTATTGTAAATGCGAAATATTTAAAAAAAATTCTAGAATGAAATATTAATATTATACCTTTCAAACCTTGTCAACATACGCAATCAGTTGAGTTTTGGACCGATATCTCTGAATTGAAAACAGATAGCAGAATTTTTGTAATCAGATGTGTATTGTTGTCATATCAATTTTCTCTGCAAAAAAAGGTTGTGCGAAAAATTTCCCTATCGACATTAGGTTCTAAAATATTTGTGAAAAACGTTAACCACAGTTTTGACTAATATTTAATGATGAGCTTCCGATCAAATGTGTTCTCGAATGAATAATTGAATGAAGTTTATTAAATTCTAACAAATCTCTGCATTCAATTTTCCCTAAGTAAAGAAACGATTATTCCACTTTCGATAAGCCTCAACTATGGAAGGCTCCAAGCCAAAAAAATTCGACTGACATTTTCACCCCCGTAACCAGAATCATTCACACGTGTGCTCATTCCTCCGGCCCCATTAGCCTCCATGACCAACAAACATGTGCACCATTCCAACAGCCAAACGTACCACTGCAAATTATTCCTGCAGAATAGTCCTCCCCGCAAAATTCCCCAAATGTTTAATTAAGCAAAACGAGCACCAGTTCCAAAATTGAGTTATCAAACAAAAAAAAATATTACCATCACTGCTATCACCCAGACAAAGCCGCAAAAATTATCCCATTAATTTCCAAAACACAAATTGGTAATATGCTAATATGTATCCAATTATCGGACCCCCAACAACGTAGATGGAAATAATGTTGACGGTATATGAAGAAAAAAGTGTGGTAACGATGAGATTGATGAATCGACAGGTGTTGTCGCAATGGAAATTAGAGAAAAAAAATACTAAAACCATTTCTCAGGCATCTGCATGCAATTCATTAATTCAATATCGTCTCACTGGGCTGTACCGCGTGTCAATAAAAAGTGAATGTACTTCATACAATGTCGACAACAAATATTTTCTCTGGGAATATTCATCGAAATTCGGTGATTTGTTGAATTAGAAACAACTATTTTCATGTTTTCGGTGACATTTCGATAACGTTGTAAGATATTTCAATGCGTCTGAGCTTGTTTTGGGGTCGGGGACACCACTCTAAATCCAATCCCTGGCCATCAACTCATTTGCAAACATGCATCGGGGACCCCTGATATCTATTGCATTATGAGAAT
Source organism: Diachasmimorpha longicaudata (assembly GCF_034640455.1). Taxonomy (NCBI): domain Eukaryota; kingdom Metazoa; phylum Arthropoda; class Insecta; order Hymenoptera; family Braconidae; genus Diachasmimorpha; species Diachasmimorpha longicaudata. Next base: position 3,631,996 of record NC_087227.1, on the reverse strand, counting down.
GGAAACGAAGGAACAAATTTTGTATTTTTAATTCTGAAGATTATTATTAAAAGCGTGGTTTCGACTGTAGTCAAGTCAAGAGGTACTTGACGGAATGAATGCTTGCTATGAACTAACTGTTGCTAGTGAGGCCTAGGATTAAAGCCACCTTCATAAGGTCGAGCAATTTCCTCCTTCTGTCGTAACCTCTGATCTTTCCTATCTTGACCCTCCTATCTAATACCCTGATGTGTTTTTCGAAAAAATTCCAACAAATAGGTCCTCCAAGTCGTTCCCCTTTTAATAACATCAAGAGCTCATAGCAATAGCGCAATGTGACTCGTAAATTTTGTACCCGGGTGACATGTCCGGAATACAAAAAATTCATTCGTAACCATTTGATCGACCAAAAAAATTTCTTCTCGTAACGTATGAAAATATAAGGAGTCTATGACTTGGATCTCCTGTAAACCTTCCGCACTATCCACTGGGATCACTCACGACCTCTTCGACCAGACTCCCGCGAGCGCGACCCGGAAAAAAGAATAAATCCCTTTATTTAACTTTTCTTGCATTTTCCATGCACATGAAACAATTTCAAATTTAATTATAAATATTATTATTGACAACAACCATTGTTGCTGTTATTACTCACCCAAAATACAGTAGTATCCTTCGAAACTCTTGCATCCATAATTAACGAATGATCCTCGAGCAAAAACTTAAACTGTATCAACCATCCACTGAATAATCGGTGATTTTCCAATTCATAAACTGAAACCATAAGATCACTTGCACTGAAAACAATGAACTAAAAAAAAACACAAATTTCAAGTACACAAATGCGCCTCCTGGAAGGAAGTATCTCCAGCGAAAATCATTGCTTCATCTCCGGGCCCGCGGCATCACGAGAAATCATTTTTTAATGACTCAGCGATCAAAATTTTTCTGATAATTACCCGAAAAATCCACAGCACATGATTATTAGAACGATAAATAAATTCCACTTGGATCACTCACGTGTGTTTATCACTCTAGTTTTTCCAAATCGAAGGGTCAATCAAATATCAACAACACCGGGAGTGGGAATGCACTGGAGGCGATGAGGAGTCACTCACTCAAATAAATTGGTGCAGTGTTTTTCAATTTCTGATGATAAAAAAAAACTGATGAGAGTGAACTTTTAGGAGAAGTACGTATTACTTGACACGTCTCGCGTGACCGCTGACTGCTCACTGAGGTGCGTTGCAGCCTGCCGAGTTTCCACGAGCGACGGCCGGCGCTGAAACGCGAAGAGAGGGAGGCGGACGCCAGCGGAGATGCACGAAGCTTGCGCGACGGAGAATTCGTCCGGATTTGCCGAGATGTGCATAATGTAAGGAATTGAGGAGTTTTTATGTTTTAGAGGATTGAAACTTTTTTTTACACCGAAGGAAGATTCACCTCGGGAGAAAAAAAAACATGATTTTCAAGAAAACACGTCCAAGTATACCGCAGTGAAGTGAGAAAACGAGATAAGTCACTTCTGATTAGTGACCGGTTTTTCGAATGGATATCTTAGAATTTACGCAAGATAGCAACATTTTCATGATAACCTTCTTAGAAGAGCAAATTTAGTTCTCTAACAAATGTAATTACAAAATGTACACCATCTGGCTTAGATTCGGAGATATTGCTGAAAATTTTGACAGCGAGATAAGTTAACTTATCTTAGTTTACCATTTCGTTATTGAATGCTATTTTCCCCGGACTATCAGCGTAAGAAGCCGATTTTGGGTAATAAAGTCGTTTTTCACTCGGTTTTCCACTTCCAAATATACTAGATCACTCAAAATTCACCATTCCGCTTCTATAAATATTTACAATTAAAAAAGAAGAAAGAAAAAAGACAGTGTTTAAATGTTAATAAAATAATAAGTCAGGCCAATCCATAATGGGGGGGGGGGGGTATTAAGATTGCACAAACATGTGCTATCAATTTTCCAATTAATACACGTTAATTTTTTGTATGGCATTGAAAAACTTTTACGGGGGAAATAATCGAAATTAATAATAAAACAAATGAAAAAGTGAAATGAGCATGGTACAACCATGTACTAATGATTTCTAATCCATTCATGTAATATTCATGTAATATTTTTTTTTCTGGCTTTAAAAATTTTAAAAGGGGTGAACTATAAAAGGGGACTTAGCATTGAAAAAAAGAGTTGTGTATACCAGTACTATCAAGGCACAATCGTTTTTTTTTCTTCGACTCTAACGCACGATTTTGCTCCCCCCCCCCCCGCCGCGGTAGGCCTAAACTAAAAGTAGACAAAAAAAAATTCGCAGGGTACCTTTAAGTACTCGATAAGTACGATCCACACCGACAAAGAAAGTCGATTTTTTAGAATTCGATGCCAACTTCCCATACCTAAAGATCAGCTATGGAAACTACCTTGACGCATCCTCTTTCGAAATAGTTAGAGACCATTTTTTTTCCATTGTCTGACGAAAAGGATTCCATCGGTTTTGAGACAGTTTATATTGATGTCGAGTTCGGATTCAATCACTGAGCATTTTTTTATTTTCAGTTTAATGGTGCATTTTAATGTTTCAAATGTCAATGTCGGCTATTGAGTTGATTCGCTTTTTTTTCATCACTTACAGTTCTCAAATGGCTATTAGTTAATGTTCCTCCACTTATATTAAAATGTGTCTCAAATTGATAAAGTCGTCGAGAGTTTTCTCTCTTTGACTTCCGACGTCCAACCCATACTTTTCCAATGATTGTGTCATTTCCCTCATGCGAAAAGGCCGATATACCACGAATATATAATTTTACTCTCAAATTAGCTAAAAGGTATTAAAGCAAACTCAAAAATATTCCAAGTGAGACAATTAATTCATTTACAATCTATCCCATTGGAAAAGGTGAACGAGTCAGATGTGGAAAAATATTAAGGCGCGGTTGGAACTATTTGAAAATGGATACGTGACTCAAACTGCCATTACAGATCGCAACCAAAATAACCATGTCATGACCACCGAACCCAATTACCACCCTTCGTTTTGTTTCCGTAGGTTGGTAATTATATTCTATTCTAATAAAAGCTTTATCTCAAGAGTTTATTTATGTTCGCCATTTATGATCATGTGATTCTTTCCAATTGAGCCATAAACCGCAATATTTTATCCAATATCATAAACTGGATGTTTTCGGGACGAAACTAAAAAACCTATTCTCCAGCATAATGACTTTTCACAAAGATCATAAATTAGTTCTGAATTGATGATTTTTCCACCAGAAAATTGATTGATTTGCGAGAAAATGTCAAGTAGATGTTAATGACTTTGACAGGATCAATAACAAATTTTTGATGGGTGAATTCAGACGACAAATGTATGCAAGAAATGGTTGCTCGAAGAGCTTTTCATTAGTTAGAGCAATAAAACAATAACAATAGGAGAAGGCAATCCAGAAAGATATTCCATAGAGTTATATTGTGCCCTCACGAAAGTAATAATAAAAGTAATGAGAAATTTTCTGTTAGTCATAAAAAAAACGATTCATGATATAAAGCATGTCAAAAATATTGTAACAACAAAAGAAAATAGTATTTTTTTCTCCTTTGCATCGCACTATTGCAATTGCTCGAATCGAACTGAAACTATCGAAAATAGCTCGAAAATAGCTCGAAAGTCATGACAACCAGCTTCATAACAATTGCGACCGATAGCGCTGCTCGTACTTGCAGCCACATATCGTAATAACACTTATGTGAAATAATTATGTGATTCTTCTTCAGAAAAAAAAAAGATTGTTCAAAAACATCGCACTGCAAAATCGAATATTTAACATTGAATGAGAGAATTAACCACCATTTTCTTCATATATATTAGATATAATTCGTTTACATGTCGGGTACAAATTTTTTTCCATAATTAGCGGACTGAGAAATTATTTTAATTGTTATAACTGATTGACCATTACACATAATCCTGAATGACATGAGACTAGAATGCCAATATGTAATTAATTCAATTGTCGATTTTTCGAAGTTATTTCTAATGAAGTCAATTTTTATACTGTAGTATATGAGAAATGTGAATTTTATTCCATTGAGATAAAATCGTCAGAGTAATTGAACACTAATACGCATTGAACACTAATGTTTGCATTATGTTACAGGAGACTTTTAATTGTAATTCTGAAAAAAATCTCATTCAATTACCATAAAAGTTACCAACTGGACAGATCGTACGTTTTAATATGAGAATTTCACAGCTAATAAAGAAATTGCTTAGTTACATACGACTAGAAATGAAAAAATATTGTACTGAACATGAAAAAGAGTATATAGAAATGAGCCACTAATATCACTGTCGTAATGCCATGATAAATGCCAAAAGATTGCTTCCAATAATAATACAAATGCAAAACCCTTGACGCCATAATAATCCAAGTTTTAGGCGGGATTTTACTCTGCAGATGAACACTTATGAAGAGAACATTTTTTTAAAAAGATCTGATCGGTCGATCGGTCGATCGGTCTGATCGGTTGATCTGTCGGTTTTTTGAAGGAAAATTATCTCTGACAGAGTAAATAGAGATTTGATTTGAGGGAGGAATAATTTTTAGAAACTTCGAGAAAGTTCACAAGTTCAAAACGCAGCATCATTTCTTTTCATACGTCGAAGAACTTGTTGCTGTTTTCTAAATATTCAATACAATTTGAAGCCTTTCTCGGATAGGAAGAGAAAATTCTTAAATATTATAGGACTTCCCTGATTGTAGGACTAGGTGTTCCATTTAATAATTAGTTAGCTGATCAGGTACTGAAGCCTGGTATATTGGTTCGTTATTTAAACAATTGAAATGCTAGTAAAATATCGGTGTACGATACAAGATTTACTGGGTAATATGTGGTAAACTACATTCGAATCATCTAATCATTAAATTAGATGATTCGAAGTCTATCCAATTTTGCAGAATTATTGAACAGCATGACCGCTATTACTGTAGCATGCCGTCCACCTGGATTCATTACAAGTACACAAACGGTGAATATCCCGAGTGGAAATTATGATCAGGTCCAAACCAGGATTGGATCAAGTTGCGCCTGATGTTGCATCAGAAAATGACATGATGACTAGATCAAGCCCTGATCAGTAGCGTAACGGCCTTTTGAATCAGGATTCGATCAAGTCACCGGTGCCAGACTGGATCAAGTCTCCAGTTCTGAATTGGATTACACGGTTTATTAAATCAAGTTCAGACAAAAGTTGCAAGATCTAAATTAGATTCATGTGTCATTGTTACTCCTTAGACATATTCTATTCGTGTATTTTGCACAATTCACAAAAAGACACACGATATGTTGTAATAAAACTTTTCTTTTAACTTCACAAGAACAGTTAATCACAAAATTAATAAATTGCTTCACACATAACACACAAATTAAAAATTTATTGTCATAACTCTTGCACGGTAGATGTTTTATCGGATTTTTGGATAGTTACAACAGAGGGTTGTATCTCGAGGTTGTCTCGGTGAAATCTTTTGGTGTACTAACTTACTGGAAATCTTCAAGTACAAAACTGAAGAGTGGGTGCAAGCAATTGTTCCTTTGTAGGAAGAGGGGGAAAATAAAATTTCCTGGTTGGAAGAAAATCTATTGCAGGGTGTAAATTATTACGGAATTTGCCGCGTTGCAGATGGCTAAGTTGGGCCCATCGCTGTGACGCGGAGTAGAAAAAACAGGGTCTATATAAATTCTTGGGAAGAGGACATCCGTCAAAATTTTATGGCTCTCAAGAATTTTGGGAAATATTAAAGACAATAATTTTTTCCGTGGGAAAGAGTTGCCACGGTTTTATCAGGAAACAGATTTTTATGCTGTCGTATTGACTCAATTAACGGTAAAGTAATTAATTTATCTGGAATGATGAAAATAATTCAATACTGAAACATTCACACAAAAAGCCAGCATTCTACTTTTTTTCAAAGTGTATATATGCAAAATTTTATAATTTCATTCTCAGGTCTTTTTCCGGTTCAACCTGAAATCAATTGAGTCACATCCCAGCCTCATCAGAAATGATTCATAACCCCGTGTATAATGGCTGAGATCATATCAGGAAGATAAGAATTTGATCCGTTTTATTTCAGGCGACCTGATATCAAATTAAGGTCATGCCGATCAGATCAGAACCTGATCATAATTGACCAGACTTATTTTTGATTACACAAACTGGATCAAGATTTGATCAGTTTCTCATCAGAGATTACTAGCTCAGGCAAACCTGACTGGCCAATACTGATCCGACTTCAGGGTCGCCTGATGAAATTTCCACTCGGGATGATGTCGTCTATTGAATATCGGGGAATTATCTCCTTCAACCGCAGTCTTTGAAAGAAAGTCAAATGTTATTACAAAAACTCGATTAACTCCCCGTGTAGCGACTTCTGGAATCTATAAGAGTGGACTTGAGAAGTTATTAGTTCTCAAATAAAATGTTCCAGGCAAACCATGTTAATAATAATAGAGACTACTTCATCTCAATTTTCGTCATGACGAAATCTTCATTTTTTCGGATGGTAAAAGGCGGACAGTGATTGTATTTCGCGCCTCTTCCTCAAATCACTTGCAGTACTGGGGCAGACTGGCGCTCTCTAGCAGCAACGTAGAGTCCGAACGACCGCCATTTTCTTACTACATTAAATCACTAACATTCAAATCGGTGACATTATTATTATTATTATTATTATTATTATTATTATTATTGTTGTTGTTGTTGTTAATGATAATTAAAATATTGTCACTATAACTTTTAGAAATATACTGACTGAGGAAATACGTAAAAAAACTTGGGGAAGCATTGAATACTTTTCCGAAGACAGTTTATTTTTTCTCGAAGTGTAATCCGGGGGGACTCCGTTTGTACTTTCTCAACTGTAAAATGATCAACTGTACAGAAAATTTTCAAACGGTGAGAGCACCACTGTGCAGGGATTCAACTGTCGAGACAAAAATGTGGCTATACATGTGGACCCAGCGCCACTTGTACAGCTTACCTTTTTGTCTCGACAGTTGAATCTCTGCACAGTGGTGCTCTCACCGTTTGAAAATTCTCTGTACAGTTGATCATTTGTGCAGTTGAACAAGTACAAACGAAGCCCCCCTGTAATCCAAGCATATTCTCCGCTTAGCTTACTCGGTACCACTAAGGTATGATTTAGGGAGGTATTCTCAAGCTTTGATGTCGCCGACAAGAAAACAGGGGACAAGTACCTCCGGAAGCCGTGTGCGGCGCTGTACACTGTCTTCCCCTCATGCGCGTTTCGTCCCCACCACTCGGCAATTTCTGCGGTGGAGCGTTCGAATCTCGGCGAAGGCACTCAATTTTTTTTTTTACAATTTCTCCCAAAAAATGGTTGACATGTAAATCGGAAAATTATAAAGAAAAACATGGATAGGAAAAGAATGAATCGTAATTTTTTAAAGAATCTATTCATCACTTCATACATTCTACGTGAAAAACATAAACCGATAACTGTCCCACGATGAGTTTTTACAGTTCCCAATTGAACACGATTTCACCATTTTCACAGATTCGATTCGCACACGATCTGTAAATCGATTCCTACATGTCTCCATAGGATAAACCAATGGGTAATCGCGAATTGTAAACAAATCTCCCCACACTCCAACACCCCTTCGTGAAAAAACATTTTGGTTTATGGGTGAATCAATGAATTTACTTACATTATTTTGAATATTACTAGTATCCCATTATTCGTAATCAATCAAAAAAATACATTATTCTATATTTCGTTATGAAATAGTTCACTAATTCGCGGGAATGAGTGGGAAAATCATGGGGAAAGAGATAGTCAATTAAGCAAAAAATAACAATGATTCTTATTTTTTTTGTGTTTTCCCTTTATTTTCTTCTTTGTAAAAAATATTTTTACATTTTTCCGTACTTTCTAAAATCATTTTGCATTTTAAGGAATAATCTCTGCGCCGAACAGCTTAGAAGAGTGGGGAAGGTAAAAGTGACCGCCGCGCGCCCTCGTTGCGCTTGCGGGACCTTGTCCCCTGTTTTTCACTTTAGAATACCTCCCTAAATCATACCTTAGGTACCACATGTTGGGCCTATTGTTTGAATCACGTAGTCCCAAAAGTGGGGGGGCTCCGTTCGTACCTTTGCAAATGTACAAATCATGAACAGTATAGAAAATTTTCAAACGTTGAGAGCCCCGGTGTGCAGGGATCCAACTGTCGAGACAAAAATGTGACTGTACATGTGGACCCAGCGCGACATGTACAGCTTACCTTTTTGTCTCGACGGTTGGATCCCTGCACACCGGGGCTCTCAACGTTTGAAAATTTTCTCTACTGTTCATCATTTGTACATTTGCAAAAGTACGAACGGAGCCCCCCCCCCCCCCCATAAGTTCCGTGGCTGGGCTAGCGCAATCTGCTGTGGGAGTGTGAGACCAACTTGGAATAATTTTAAGGATCGATGTGAGGGTCGAATACCATCTACATAGACCGGATCGGTTGTGACTCTACAATCACTTGAAAGTTATACTAAAAATTTGTATAAGCTGTTAGTATGTAAAATAATCAATATCAACGAAGTAAATTGAATATTTCGTGCCGACATGAACTCAGTTTCTTATACAAATTATTTGAATATTCCCGCACTTGTCGAGCAGAGTGGTTTCAACACTCCACGGGCAGGGGGGGCTCCGTTCGTACTTGCACAAATTTAACAATGCACAACTGAACAGGAAATTTTCAAACTGTGAGAGCACCACTGTGCAGGGATCCAACTATTGGGAGAAAAAGCTCGGCTGTACATGTGGCGCTGCTTCGGTTAAACAGCGTGGACAAGGTAGAGATTGATTCCGTGTTGACTGCAATCGGTATGAGCTAAAGTTTCCGGTTGGAACTAAGAGATCGCAGTATGTATCACATAATGAGAGAATTGGCTATCGAACAAGTATCAGCGATTCTACCGGGTGTCCACTTATTTTATTTTTCTCATTTTTATTTCATAAATATAAATTTTATTTCATACATATAAATGGGATATAAATGACGGTAAATAAGAAAATTGGAATAAATAATCTTCATTTTATTATTCTTTGCAATGATTAAAAATTAAATAATTGTGCAAATCCAAGTGCGAGACTGTCAAACGATCAATAAGAAATAGCAACGAATGAAACATGCAAAGAGTACATGCTGCAGTGGTCTGTTGCAATAACTTTAGACACAAATTATTCTAAATAAACTATTCTTTATATAATATTTACAATATTTTTATCGATATTAAAAATTTTATAAGTAAGGACAACTTTTCCCTTAGAAGATTGACTGGAAATTCGATTCATGATTAGCCATTTTCATACACCGAGTATCCTTGAGTCAATCCGTAATTGATACACGGAAAATTAATTAATAAAAAAAAATAGTGAATTGAATAGTTTGATTTTTCTTCTGTTTTTTGATGGTTAATTTCAGTTTTTTATTATGAAATTGTCCCTCCGATAATTTTGAAATCCGCTGAAAATACATAATTGAAAACCCGCAGAAAGTGTGTGATTAAAATCACAGGAGCGTTCAATATTTAGACATAATTATTCGATTTATTATAAATTAATCAAGTTGGAACTTATAGTGAGCAAGCAAATAATTCAATTTTTTTTGAAAATCGATTGCTCAAGACCAAACTATTTAGGGGAGAATGAAACCCTTTAATCAATTAATTTTGAGTGATAGTCTAGTGACGGAGGGGAGTAATCGATATATAAACATATTTATATTCATATACGTTAAGAATTAATTGGGGGCGGTCCTGGTACCTTCCATATGAAGCGCAAGGAATTGTTTGGGTGCATACATTGCTCAATAAAAAAATCGGGGTATTACATTGTCGTTCGCATGTTAATAAATAATTCTCACATCCCCACACCCCAGTGCCATTTAAATTTTTTGATTCAAAATGGCCGCTGAGACCAGTTGTTGGGGTCGTCATTCTGCGCTCATTCCAGGATTTTTTCAAAAAATGTGCAGAAGAAACATTTTCTGAGAAGAAAATAAATTAATGGGGGGTGTCATTTACATGAGGGTTAATTCTTATAAATCAATCAATAGCTATGCGACAAAAGACACTAAATCTTTTCAAACAGGCATGCTGGCTGATAGACGACCTGATTGTCTGACACGTGGCTCCCCCGTGTTAGACCCTAGCTGCGTTTGTTTTTTTGTATTAATTCTGAATAAAAATTTCCATTTAATTTTTTTGTACTTTTCAGCATAACGAAGCGAAAATGCTACTTAAAACAGAAATAAATTAATGGGAGATGTCATTTGTCTGAGAGTTAATTCTTATAAATAAATAGCTGTAAGATAAATGACACTAAATCTTTTCAAACCGGTGCGCGGGCTGATGCCCCACGTGATTGGCTGACACACGGGAGCCACTGGTTCGATCCTAGCTGCGATTGATTTTTTTTTATTGTTAGTGATTTTAATCACACACTTTCTGCGGGTTTTCAATTATGTATTTTCAGCGGATTTCAAAATTATCGGAGGGACAATTTCATAATAAAAAACTGAAATTAACCATCAAAAAACAGAAGAAAAATCAAACTATTCAATTCACTATTTTTTTTTATTAATTAATTTTCCGTGTATCAATTACGGATTGACTCAAGGATACTCGGTGTATGAAAATGGCTAATCATGAATCGAATTTCCAGTCAATCTTCTAAGGGAAAAGTTGTCCTTACTTATAAAATTTTTAATATCGATAAAAATATTGTAAATATTATATAAAGAATAGTTTATTTAGAATAATTTGTGTCTAAAGTTATTGCAACAGACCACTGCAGCATGTACTCTTTGCATGTTTCATTCGTTGCTATTTCTTATTGATCGTTTGACAGTCTCGCACTTGGATTTGCACAATTATTTAATTTTTAATCATTGCAAAGAATAATAAAATGAAGATTATTTATTCCAATTTTCTTATTTACCGTCATTTATATCCCATTTATATGTATGAAATAAAATTTATATTTATGAAATAAAAATGAGAAAAATAAAATAAGTGGACACCCGGTAGAATCGCTGATACTTGTTCGATAGCCAATTCTCTCATTATGTGATACATACTGCGATCTCTTAGTTCCAACCGGAAACTTTAGCTCATACCGATTGCAGTCAACACGGAATCAATCTCTACCTTGTCCACGCTGTTTAACCGAAGCAGCGCCACATGTACAGCCGAGCTTTTTCTCCCAATAGTTGGATCCCTGCACAGTGGTGCTCTCACAGTTTGAAAATTTCCTGTTCAGTTGTGCATTGTTAAATTTGTGCAAGTACGAACGGAGCCCCCCCCACGGGCAACGGGCCTGCCATCTGATAGAGTCAATCATCAACTCGGGACGTAACAGTACTCTGTTCTCTACAGATGATACTACAGGTTCAAACATCCAATAAAAAAAAATGCCCACGCCCGTTGTCACTATGCCGTCTCGCCGATACTTCACCCCTTTTTTCTCTGTACGGGTTTTGACAGCAAAACATTTTGCTGTCCTTAGAAATGCCCAAGATGGGTTAAAAACGTCGTTATTTATCAAATTGAGGAGAATTTGGAGGAGTTTATTCCCTAGTTCCTTGAGGTAATAAAATTTAAAAAGGGGTCAAAAAAGTGACGTAAGTGTTTTGTTTTGCTTTACTTTTGTTTCAGTTCATCACACGTCACGTAGCTCGCACTGTGTTATTCAAAGAGGATAGACTAAAGTAGAGGCTCAGTTCTGGGGGTTTGAGTGACACCAGGCACTCCACGTTACGGGGACTCAGCGCCACATATACAGCTTACCTTTTTGTCTCGACAGTTGAATCCCTGCACAGTGGTACTCTCAGCGTTTGAAAATTCTCTGTACAGTTGATCATTTGTACAGTTGAACAAGTACAAACGGAGCCCCCCCCCCCACGTTACCGACGTAGTTTCACCACACGGGAAACGGGGCGCCACGAGTATTATTGGGGTGTCTGCATATCGGCCAAGCCGATAACACCTCAGTAACAATCTCGCTGCTACAGGGACAAATCGACAGTGGAGATGTAGTTTTTTGCGCCTTTGAAATGTTTTTTTTTAATTATTTTTCAGCCACAATATACTTTTATAGGTTTAGAAAAATTAATTCAAAAGATCTATTCTTTCCGGTAAGGAGGGAAATATTTTCACCTGCCCAATTAGTTATGCATGTACCAAGAGCTAGATAAAATATTTCAATTGCGATGTTGGCGCCGAGCCAGCGTTCTCAATTCGTATGCTGTGGACTCGAGTGCGATCCTAGCCTCCATCGTTTTTTTTCGTCTTTATTTATACTATATCAATTTTTTTTTCTATAAATGGTTAATCATTAATCGAAATACCTCATGAGAATCATATCAAAGGGTAATTCCATTGAGGATTCACCATTTCTTAAAAAAAAAAAAAAATTACGTCACCTCACGTGAATGACGGATAGTGAGTGTGAGAGAGAGAGAGAGAGCGAGAAAGAGGGGGGGAAAGATATTTCTCTCTCGCTCATTGGCAATTTCAAGACAGTCCTTTAGGGTAGGGGCGGGGGGGGGGGGGGCAGAAGGGTGAATAAAAACCTATTATCATTAAGATTAGGATGATTTATTAGAATACAAGAATAATCTGATGAGATCAAAAATTTGAGCAACAATCCTCGATTATTAAATAAACTAAATAATTTATGTAACTGCCTGATCAGACATTTAACGTTTAAAATTGCATTCCCCACAAAAAAATGTTGTTGACGAAATGTTGTAAACCCTTTTGTTTACAAGATAATTGTCAAAAAGCATTTTTAACTAGAAAAATTCAGAAAAGCGCAGGCTTCCCCCTTAGCATTCCGGAAATAATTGTTTAAATGTTAATTATCTCATGATGCAACAGGCTTACAGTATTTTGTCAAAAAACCTTTCTTGTTGTGAATTAAATTTACAATAAAAAGGATTTTCCGGGCCCTTTTTGGTCTAGGCGGCCCAGGAGCCGAGGAAAAAGCGAAAAACGAAAAAATCGAGTTTAGAAAATTCCCGGACCCCTAGACAAATCGGAAATCGTCTCACGAATCCCCCGAGTGGAAATTATGATCAGGTCCACACCAGGATTGGATCAAGTTGCGCCTGATGTTACATCAGAAAATGACATGATGACTTGATCAAGCCCTGATCAGTAGTGTAACGGCGTTTTAAATCAAGACTTGATCAAGTCAACCTTATTTCAGTCTGATGATGCGAATAAACAATCATTATTAGCTGAAAACAAAAAATAATTCAATTTTTTCACTAGGGTTGATCAATTCTTAATGGATATCTTCCATTATTAACAGTGAAAAACCACATGTGATTTTACCGATGCTGGGGCTCGAACCTGCGATGTTCCGATTATCAGTGCTATGCCCGACCGACAAGGCTAACCGGATCTTATGATTAAGTCAACTCGATTTTGCCTATCCGATCTCTATCGAGGTATCCGTTAACTTTGTAATTATTTCCGGATGTGCGCGTATATTTTACAAGATTTTTTCGGTCAGGATTCAGTTCCGTTGATGACAAAGATTTAAATAGTAATATAATAATAATGAGCAAATCGAAGTTAGAGAACTATTTTCCTCTTCAAAATAATTTACTTGTAAATTTAATACGTCTACACATATTTACACAAAAAAAACACTTGAATAAACTACATTATATACCTGATTCATAATGGTCTAATTTTTAGCTTCTCATGTATTTAATGTAGTCTGTAGTTTTCGAGATCTGGACGATAGGATCCAAACTTAATCAGAATCATCCGATCAGACTAAGCTTAGACTGATTGGATGAGAACCTGATTCGGTTCTACCTAGGCTATTTATGTTCCGATGAACTGGATCCAAATTTGATGAGTTTCCCATCGATATCACTTGATCAGACTCAGATCAAGATGATCAGATCAAAACCTGATCATAATTCATCTTAGGTAGTTAGGAACAGGGTCACTTGATCAAAACTTGATCAGTTCCTCGTCAGGCATGGCCTGATCAGCCAAACCTGACGAATACCGGATGAAATACTGATCCAACATCAGAGCGGCCTCAGGAAATTTCCACTCGGGCCAATGGCGCCAGCCAAATTGTTCTAGCTATGCTATTTCCAAAGATATGGGCAAAAAAAGGGTTGATACCAAATCCGGGCCTGTTTTCCTCTAGGAGGCCCAGGAGCCGAGAAAAACGCGAAAAACTAGAGAAATCGAATTTAGAAGGTTCCCGGACCTCTAGAAAAATCGGAAATCGTCTCACGAATCCAGTGGGGCCAGCCAAATTGTCCTAGCTATGATATTTTCAACGATATGGGCGAAAAACGGTTTGAGCCCAAATCCCGGCCCGTTTTGCTCTGGGAGGCCCAGGAGCCGAGAAAAACGCGAAAAACGAAAAAATCGAGTTTAGAAAATTCCCGGACCCCTAGAAAAATCGGAAATCGTCTCACGAATCCAATGGCGCCAGCCAAGTTGTCCTAGCTATGATATTTCCAAAGATATGGACGAAAAACGATCTGAGTCCAAATCCGGGCCCGTTCGGCTCTAGGAGGCCCAGGAGCCGAGAAAACCGCGAAAGACGACAAAATCGACTTTCGAAAATTCGCGGACCCCTAGAAAAATCGGAAATCGTCTCACGAATCCAGTGGGGCCAGCCAAATTGTCCTAGCTATGATATTTTCAACGATATGGGCGAAAAACGGTTTGAGCCCAAATCCCGGCCCGTTTTGCTCTGGGAGGCCCAGGAGCCGAGAAAAACGCGAAAAACGAAAAAATCGAGTTTAGAAAATTCCCGGACCCCTAGAAAAATCGGAAATCGTCTCACGAATCCAATGGCGCCAGCCCAATTGTCCTAGCTATGATATTTTCAACGATATGGGCGAAAAACGGTTTGAGCCCAAATCCCGGCCCGTTTTGCTCTGGGAGGCCCAGGAGCCGAGAAAAACGCGAAAAACGAAAAAATCGAGTTTAGAAAATTCCCGGACCCCTAGAAAAATCGGAAATCGTCTCACGAATCCAATGGCGCCAGCCCAATTGTCCTAGCTATGATATTCCCAACGATATGGGCAAAAAAAGGGTTGATACCAAATCCGGGCCCGTTTTGCTCTAGGAGGCCCAGGAGCCGAGAAAAAAGCGAAAAAAAAAAAATCGAGTTTAGAAAATACCCGGACCCCTAGAAAAATCGGAAATCGTCTCACGAATCCAATGGCGCCAGCCCAATTGTCCTAGCTATGATATTCCCAACGATATGGGCAAAAAAAGGGTTGATACCAAATCCGGGCCCGTTTTGCTCTAGGAGGCCCAGGAGCCGAGAAAAAAGCGAAAAAAAAAAATCGAGTTTAGAAAATACCCGGACCCCTAGAAAAATCGGAAATCGTCTCACGAATCCAATGGCGCCAGCCCAATTGTCCTAGCTATGATATTCCCAACGATATGGGCAAAAAAAGGGTTGATCCCAAATCCGGGCCCGTTTTGCTCTTCGAGGCCCAGGAGCCGAGAAAAACGCGAAAAACGAAAAATCGAGTTTAGAAAATTCCCGGACCCCTAGAAAAATCGGAAATCGTCTCACGAATCCAATGGCGCCAGCCCAATTGTCCTAGCTATACTATTTCCAAAGATATGGGCAAAATAAGGGTTGATACCAAATCCGGGCCCGTTTTGCTCTAGGAGGCCCAGGAGCCGAGAAAAACGCGAAAAACGGAAAAATCGACTTTAGCAAATTCGCGGACCCCTCGAAAAATCGGAAATCTTCTCACGAATCCAATGGGGCCAACCAAATTGTCCTAGCTATGCTATTTCCAAAGATATAGGCGAAAAACGGTAAGAGCCCAAATCCGGGCCCGTTTTGCTCTAGGAGGCCCAGGAGCCGAGAAAAAAGCGAAAAAAAAAAAATCGAGTTTAGAAAATACCCGGACCCCTAGAAAAATCGGAAATCGTCTCACGAATCCAATGGCGCCAGCCCAATTGTCCTAGCTATGATATTCCCAACGATATGGGCAAAAAAAAGGTTGATACCAAATCCGGGCCCGTTTTGCTCTAGGAGGCCAGTAGTAAGTGGGCACGATTGGCGAATTTTCTTCCAGGAATCGCCCCCCTTCCCCCCTTTTTCCAGACGTGTCCGAACACGTTTTCCCAATTGTCCTTTGAGGAGGACGTCGCCGCTCTAGGGCCCCCTGGGGTGAGGGTCCCCAAAGGAATGTTTTTGTTCGACAGGAAGTGGGTGGTGGGTGGGGGGCAACGGTCACGTGATCCAAACGGGAGGGTGGGTGGAAAATGGGTGGTAAGGGTCACGTGATCCAAACGGGAGAGTGGGTGGGAAATGGGTGGTAAGGGTCACGTGATTCAAAAGGGCGGGAGTGGGGGGAAAGTGGATGGCGTGGGAAATGTGGGTATATATGGGGAAAATGAAATAAATATGTAATACATAATTTATTGAGTATATAAATCATTTATTCAGAAATTATACTTGTATGAGGGGTGGTACATAATATTAGGGATTTAAAAAATAGTAGTAATCAAAATTATTGTTATTATTATTATTATTAAATTAATGCAAATGGAATATATTTTTTTTAAAGACCGCTGGTTACAATGCAAACTAC